>NW_027555847.1:264206472-264806472 GCF_003287225.1 Phascolarctos cinereus | reverse complement strand
CTAGCTGCCCCTATAATTCTTTTTCAAGTGGCAAGGAATGGGAATCTGAAGGAGTGCCCATGAATTAGGGAATACCTGAACAGGTTATGGTATATATTTGATGGAATAATATTTTGCTGAATTCTTAATGGCATAATGACCAACTAGGATACTTGAGGACTGATATTCAAACATGCTACTTACCTCTTGGTAGAGAAGTAAAGGACTCAGAATGCAGAATGAAACAAATAATGTGAATATGGAAATGTGTTTTGATTGACTATACATGTGTGTGATGAGTTACATTTTTCTTGTGTTCTCAGTCGGGGGATTAAGAAGGGGGAAGATTAGGTGGATCTTGGCTGATTAAAACAAATAAAATATTAAACAAAAGAAGGATCTACATGAACAGATGCAGAATGAGGTAGACAGAGCCAAGAAAACAATATGTAAAATAATTACAACAATGTAAATGGAAAGAACAACCCCTAAAAATGGAAAAGTGAATGTTGTAAAATTACAAAGAACAAGCAAGGCTTCAAGGTCTTCTGCCTTGCCTGTCCTCTTCTGTCCTCTCTTCTCCCTTCCTTCCTCTCCTCTCTTGTCCTTTCTTCTGTTCTTCCATTTCAGCATTTCTCTTCTCTTTCTTATCTTAGCCAAGTGTTTAGCAATGGTTAATTAATACCTCGCATTTATCCCTCCAGTAGATTCCATGAAGGCAAGGATTGCAGGTGTTGTAAAAACACCTACATTTTTAAAACATAGAGTAGATTTTTCATAACTAACATTTGTATAGCACTTACTATGTGCCCGGCACTGTGCTAAGTACTTTAAAATTTATCTCATTTTGATCCTCAAAACAACCCTGGGAGGTAGGTGCTATTATTATCCTCATTTTACAGATGAGGAAATTGAGGCAGAAAGAGGTTAGGTGACTTGCTCAGGGTCCCACAGCTAGTAAATGTCTAAGGCTATATTTGAACCCAGGTCTTCCTGACTCCAGGCCTGATGGTCTATCCGCTATGCCATCTAACTGCCCTTGTAGATATATTAAATGCTAGTTGAATGACTTGCAGTGTGGTTGATCCCCTAGAACATGTAATATGACTCTGTGGAGACATGCATTTTGGGCTTCTGCTGAGTGACAGATACTTCACTCTGATGAGATGATGTAGCAACTCTTGATTAATCCTCATGACTTGAGGTTTGTGTTGAACACAATTAGCGGCTGAGCGGAAGGGCTGACTCATCACTGGGTTGTCAAAACAGTAGAAAGTCTCCATCCCAACCCCCAGCTCTCCTTTAGATTTCCAATGAGAGGGAGACAGGGAGTTTCTTCTCACCTTTCGCTTCATCCCCAGCAGCAATGGTGGCTGCAACCTGAGTTGCATGGCTGTGAGATCATGGGCTTGCCTAGGTAAGCCCAAGACGGAACCTCGAGTCTCTGGTAGCTTCTTCTGTTTTGTGTTTCTTTCCCCGAGCCTAAGTCATCAAACAACAATCCTGAGAAATGGATATTTCAGGGAGGTGGGATGAGAGTTTTGTCCTATGGACTGCTAAATGAAGTCATAGCAGTAAGAGGATAACAGTCTAGATATTTTTTACAAGGGGGATGATACTGGCCCTTTCAGATTTAAACCAAACACTGACTTTTTCCATATACCCACTAGCAGTTCCAGGAGGAGCTAATATATTTCACAAAGCCTATAGACTTTCATTGTTACTTTTAAGAATAAACTTCATGAATTTGAGAGATTGGCATTTTCTGAGTTGGTGTCAACTGTCCACCAGGAGGCGTTTCTTACAACCACCTTGCTTCTTGGAGTAGATGACCATCAAAAGAATAATTCTAAACTTGAAGGAACTAAATAGCCATATGTGGATAGTTAGAACATCTAGACTTTGGGAGTTGCTTAGACAGTATAGATCCAAGGTGAATATGGAATATCTACTCAGCGTTGTCTCTTAGAAGAATATGATGGGTTTGAAGGGTTTATTATTTTACAGTGTTAAGTGTTTGTTAATGATTGGTAGGTGGCACAGTGGATTGAGTGCTGGGCCTGGAGTCAGGAAGAATCATTTTCCTGAGTTCAAATCCAGCCTCAGACTTTTACTAGCTGTGTGACCCTGGGTAAGTGACCTAACCCTGTTTGCCTCAGTTTCCTCATGTGTAAAATGAGCTGGAGATGGAACCACTGCAGGGTCTTTGCCAAGAAAGTCCCAAATGGGGTCATAAAGAGCTGATAGGACTGAAACAACTGAAAAACAGCAACAACGATGATTGCTTATGAGTCTTTTGTGTTTTAAGCCTTTCTCTTGTGGAGGAGGAAATAAAGTGCTATTCTATACTTTGATCTACTTTGTGCACTGAGTAACTTTTCTAGAAAGGCCCCTGTTAAGTCCTTCCAAAGGAGAGCTTATCTGAGTTTACCTAAACTTTACTTAAGGGATGTTCCCTGGAACTCCAGGGTGAAGACCTAATGAGTCAGAGAGCACGCAAAAAGCCCGTCCTGTCTTTGGGGTTAGGTTCACCAAGGATTGAATACTAGCTGATGTGAGTTGCCAGAGCTCCATGTGGGATGGGGTTCCCTTGGGCTATGGCTGACAGACCTTATGAATGAATTGAGTTGTATTTGTCCAATTGTCCCCATTTTCGAGATGGAGAGTGTGAGGTTAGATGACGCCATTAACTTACCCAAGGGCAGATGCTTGGTGCCAGCCACATTGCAGCGAGGCCCATGGAACCAGGCCAAATTTCTTCTACCGCTCTGTGATTTGATCTTCTGCTAAATTGGTCAGTTATTGACCTTGGCCTTGGTATTATCCTGGCATCTCAGCTTAACAGAATGCACAGTGGTGCTCCTCTTTTCCACCATCCACCTGCCAGAGACGTTGCATATGGATCAAAAAGCTGGCCCTATTGTTTCAGATTTTTATGACATTCCGAAGTCTATTAACCAGATGAAAGTCTGTGATCACTGGAGTGCAAATAAACAGTATGTGTTTAGGCTGGTAGACTATTATTATAAGATTACTTTAGTCAGATTTCGAAGGTTTCCTGCAGGGGGGTGAGGGGAATGTATTGTTTCTACTGGGGATTTTTACCATCGCTGTTTGTTTAATCCCTCTCAAGGCATAACTGGGATTTAGTAATTAGTTGGTAACAGCCAAAATCTTTGAGCAATTATGTTCCAAGGAGCAGTGTTGCAATTGTTCTCTCTTAAAAGAGACAGCCGCCTCTTTTCTTTAGGATGAAGCTTAGACTACTGGGGGATGGTGAGGGGTGGGGTGGAGGAAGCCATAATCAAATTAATGGGACGGCTTGATGTGTACAGTATTGATGTGCACTTTGCCTCCTCACTTCTCCCCCCACCCCTCCCGTCTCCATTCCCTTTCGGCAATTCCCTCGTATGCACGCCTTGCTCACCGATTTCTGCGGCTCTTAGCATCCCTGCTGTTTGTGACAAAGACCCGATGAATAATTCAGCATGGGGCAGTGTAAGCATGGGGGTGGAACGGGGAAACAAATGGCACTTTCACCACCGCAGCCTCAGCGATAGCAACAGGGGCAGCAGAACAGTTTCAAATGAGAAGCCCAAGAAGGGAACAGGAAATAAAACAACTACATTTTGTAGTAGGCTCCAAACACACAGGGCAGGGGAGTCGCCTCCCCTACATCCCCCCCCCCCCCGACTCCCCCATGCTACCTTGGTCTCCCAGCCCATAAGGGTAAGGCAGCCTTGCGTAGGTGCTGCTCTTCCCACTGGAGGCTTGGCGACTCCGTAGCTGTGGCTGGAAGGCTGAGCTCCTGCAGCCAGATTGCCTGTGCTCTCTCATGCTGGCCTGTGCCAATTAATGTAATCTATGGTTCTGGGCCGGGGGCTGCTGGCAAATCTCCCCAGGAGCGTCGAATGAATCTTCCTTTTAAATGAAGCAGACGATGCTGACGAAGACAAGTGAGGGTGGCAATCACAAGCCCGTTTTCAGCCTCTGGTTTATTCACTTTAGTGTTAGGGATTGTGCTTGGGTAAGGAAGGACGAGAGAGAGAGAGAGAGAGAGAGAGAGAGAGAGAGAGAGAGAGAGAGAGAGAGAGAGAGAGAGAGAGAGAGAGAGAGAGAGAGAGAGAGAGAGAGAGATATTTCCTGGGGTTTGGACTGACCATGAAAGTGGCATAAGCCTGGAGAAAAAAAACCACTTGCATGTTGCTTTGGGTTAGTGACTCAGTCTTCCTAGGCCTCATTTCCCTCATCTGCAAAACGAGAGGGTTGGGTGGGAATAGTTGACCTCTCAAGTCCCTGAGCCTAGGGGACTTCTCGATAGCTCTATGAGTCAGCACATGAGCGCCATGTTGGGCGCAGTGCTCTGGAAGATCCCAGAGCTGAAGACCCTGAGGAACCGGTGATATCATACAAACAAGTTTCTACCTCCTATCAAGATGCTGTTCTTCCTTTGCTCTCGAAGAAGACCAATGACATCACCAAGATGGAACTGGATTTAAGTGAAGCAGAACTGTGCAAAGTCATCCGCCTCACTCTCCTCCAGTCATCAAAGTCCAGCGGCAAGACAAAAGTCGGTGACTGGCAATGGTCTGGGATGCGGTGAATGACCTACTCGGTTCTGAATTTCCAGAGCATTGAGATACATTTTCAATCTGTGCTGAAGGGAACTGCTGATAGCGATGCCAATCAACCAGGGAATCAAAGAAAGCCAATCACAGAAACTTAGAAGTGGAATAAGTTCCTTATCAGATGCTACTTAGAGCATTCAATTTCACTTATTTAGTATTTGCTTATAGTGTGCAAGGGCACCATCCTACATGTTGAGAAGGATCTGGAACAGTCCCTACCCTCAAGAAGCTTATATTTGTAAGAGAAGCCTGCTTGCAACATGGGGTATCTAGATGTTTAGATGTTACTTGTGAGTGGCATTAAGGGAGATCTGTGGGCTAGCCAGTTTCTGAGAAGAGGAGAGTCAGGAGTATTGCCCACACTGCTGACATGCTAGCTGGGGGTTGGTTGGGAAGAAGGGGCCCTTGGAACACTGCTAAGACTGAACATTCTTTTTTTCCAGTTTCCAAGAAGGCTATTGAGCTTTTAGAAATCCAAATCTAAATAAACTATTTTACTCGGAAAATCATTTCAGACATTATTGCTATTGCTGTCATATATTTCAATATTAGGGATGATTTCTGGAGCTTATGTTCAGTGAAGATTTTCACTGACTGCAGTCTTCCACTTTTCCCTCTTCAGATTTTGGTAGCTCCTTGACTTTTATCTCTTGCTTCATCTTATCTAGGCTTAGGGAAGAAGTTTTTTCTTTCAGGGGATTATTACTGACTATTATTTGGAATAGCTGATAAAAGAATTATGGCATGCATCCCCTCTTTGTGTCCCAAGAAAACTATGTTTGAAGAAGGAAAAAGGGAAAAGAGGAAAGAGATAAATCTTATCATAAAGAGAAGGGAAGAATGATGTGGCTTCATGCTCGCAACAGCATAGGGCTTATTACATGTTGCAAGACTGGCCAAAAAATCAGATATTTTACCGATTTCTATATGTCTTACTTACATGGAGAATAAGACCACCTTAGGTCTAGGAGTTTCTCTGAGGAAGCAGCCCTTGCAGAAGGGACTTCTATCACTGAGGTTTCTTCATCAATTCTTACTCATATTTATTTTCCCTAAATGGAATTCCCCTCCTTTTAATGATGTGATACCTTGACTTTCTAAATAATTATTTTCTGAGTTCACCAGCTAGGGCCCATGGTAGAATTCAGTAAGCATGTGCTATTATTAATATCATTAGTGATACTGAGAAAGTGACTAAAAACACTTTTTTTGTGCACAAAAATACATTCTATAGTGTCTTCCTTTCAGCTCCAGGGTATAATTACACCATATTTCTTGGGTCAATTCTTTGATAAGCATACAACCTATTTCGAAGGGTTGATGTCATTTTGGAGGGACATCTCTGGTGGAGTTCCTCTGGGATTTCTCCTTGGCTCTGTGATGTTCAACATTTTTATCTATTAGTGATATGGATGAAGGCATAGATGGCACGTCCATATGAAAATGGTGTGAAACTGGCGAGATAGCTAACATGTTGAATATAAGCTCTGAACCCCAAAAAAATCTTTAGAGGCTAGAATGTTGGATTTAGAAAGGTAAAATTTAATATAGATAAGTGTAAAGTTCTGTAATTGGGAGTCAAAAGTCAACTTCACGAATACAGGATGGGGTTTTAGTGGATTGCAAGCAATTTGTAGAAGAAGAATTTTATTTGTCCTGCTTGACTCTAGAAGGTAGAGCTAGACAAGGTACGGAAGTTGCAAAGAGGAAAATCTTACCACATTTAGAATGATCCAAGAATACAATGAGCTGTCTTGGAAGATAGCAGGTGTCCATCACTGGAGGTCTTTGAGTAGGAGCTGGATAACGACTTGTAAGTTAGATTGTAGAATTTATACTTGGTCAGGTATAAGTTGGACTAGATGAGGCCCTTTCCAGCTCTCAGGTCCTGTCATAATTAAATTATATTCAACAAACATTTATTAAATGTCAGCTATAGTTTCTATGGGGAATACAAATCTAACATTGGAAAACTTGAAGCTGGGTCCAAATGGGACCCAGGAATGTAATTCAGATAAAGTTCAATCCTGGGTATTCTCACCTTTGATAAGAGGGGTTAGACTCTCTTTTCTTTGGCTAATTCTTTGGCTAATTCACAACTCTCCCCCCCCCCCCCCAGTCCTGGAGCCCTGGGAACAAGACTTAGGCTTTTGGTCTCCCTAAAGATGAGAGTAGGAAGGTATTCAAAGTACAATACGAATTAGGTATGGGACAAATAGGGCAGCTCTATGGCACAGTGGACAGAGTGCTGGACCTGAAGTTAGGAAGACTCATCTTTGTGAGTTCAAATCTGGCCCCAAATACTTACTAGCTGTGTGACCCTTGTTAAGTCATTTCACTCTATTTGCCTCGTTTTCTTCATCTGTAAAATGAGATGGAGAAGAAAATGGCAAAATGGAGTGGTCTCCAGTATCTTGGCCAAGAAAACCCCAAATGGGTTTACAAAGAGTTGGACACGATGAAAATAACTGAACAATAGTTACATGGGACAAATTTTTATTTCCTACATATAAAAGAAATGCTAAAGGAGAAAAAAGACTCAATTAAGATTATAAGGTCATAGATATGGACCTGGAGGAGACCTCAGAGGGCAGCTAGTCTAAGAATCTTCATTTTTACAGCTGAGGAAACTGAGGCCCAGGGAGGTAAGGCAGGTAGTAAGCTTCACAACGTGCATTGACGATTTGGTAACGTATCTTACAAGTACTATTACAATCTCTTGGAAGGCCATCGGAAATTAAATCAATTTGTGGGACCCCCCAAACAGGCATAACCTATTCCATCTTATTTCTGAATTGTACAAACTACCCGTAACCTTGTTCTTGCCAATAGTGATTTTCTCTGATGAAGAAATTCCCCTTTGCCTCCACTCTTCTGTGAACAAAAAGAGCCTAGGATGTCCAGTCTTCTGAAACTCACAAGGTCACCTCCAAGCTTGGAAAGCAAAGGAAAGAGAAGAATTGAAGACACATAGAAATTTTATAGTTTGGGTGACAGAGGATAGCAATGACATTAAGAGACAAAGGAACATCAGAAGACTTTTGTTTTGGGAGTATTTTGTGTCAGGATGGCAATGGACACTGAATATATAAACTGAATTTAGGTAATGCCTGAGGGAGTGGTCAGTTAACCTGACCATCCATGTTCTTGGATCCAAATCTAGTTCCTAAGAGACAAAAGCTAGGGTGCTGTTGTAGGTCAGGAATGACTCAGGCCAGAGTGGTGCTTTAGGTTCAAACTGAAAGGAGACATTTGTAGCCCAATGAACAGTTAACAAGATTTTCTTCGCCATAGCTTGGTAATTATTAAACAAGCTATCTAAAAGCACCATTAATAATTATACCACCTTTATTAGCAGAAGATCATCATCATCAATAAACCTGGTTTTATTACCAATTTACTAAAACCAGGTTTATTGATGATGAGAATTTTCTCTATAACCTGCCAGTCTCTCTAAATTATCCCTGAAGACATTTTAACAGATTGTGATTTTAATTTATTTTTCCAGAGAAGTTCTAAAATACAATTTGTCTGTTACTACATAGAAGGACAATGAGTTTAGGTTGCACAAAGAAACTTCCAAATTCAACATTAGTATAGCCACCTGAATTATTTGGTTAAGGCTCCAAATTTAGAATTAAGCATTATTATTAATGAATAAATATAACAAATATTAAAAGTTATTAATAATAAAAATTTACATACAAAGTAAACCTTTTAACTACCATTAATTTTCTTCTTTCTTTCTTTCTTTCTTTCTTTCTTTCTTTCTTTCTTTCTTTCTTTCTTTCTTTTTTTTGCTTTGTTGCTGCCTTTTGTTTTTATACTAGAATTACTTCCTTTGAAAACTTTTCCCATTGTCAAAGAAAGAAACATTTAAGTTAAATGTTTGCCGTAATGTAGTGATCCTGTTTGTAAATGCTTTCTATATTGTGCACTCATAGTTCCCCTACTTCTCTGTGAGAGCAGAGAGGAGTGTCTCATTATTTGTTATTATTTTTTCAACCTCATGTATCATATTGTCACATGGCCCGCCTTCTCCGGTCAGGTCCACAGTCCTATGTGTTTGAATGGTGTTTCTGCCCTGTGGTATCACTCAGTAGTTATCCTAGTCTGGAATGCTTCCCTCCAGTCACTTAGTCAATATATGCCCCTCAGGATTTAGCTTAAAATTGACATCTTCCATGCCGACATTGACTCTACTTGGATTCTTCATGACAGATTGCTCAGCATGTATGGAATTCGGGTTTTACTCTTCTATCTTGTACTTTTTCTAACGGTATGTTGTAATTCTACAAACTGAAGGCTACGGATTTCTCAGGCCCCATCCAAATGGTGTTCTACAATTCCAAATGTTTTCCATGTGTTTTATGTTGGTATTCTCTTTTCTCAGTGACAGTTTCTGGACTGCGTGTTGCCTTAGTTTTAAAATGTAATATCACCTATGTTTTATTGTATTTTTATTTATTTTGTTAAATATTTCCCAATTACAATTTAATCTGGTTCAGGCCACGCTGGGAAGTGCTGTCAGGCCACATGCTGCCCACAGACTGAATGACTGATACCTATGCTGTAAATCACAGTACTGTATAGAATCATGGGATAGTAGAGTTGCAAGGGAAGAAAACTGAGTCCAGAGAGTAAAAGTGACTTGTTTAAAGTCACACAGCTTATCAGTGTTTTTGTTTCCTCCCACAGTCTTACACACGTAACAGATACTTAATATGCATTTGCGAACAGGCTGAGTAAATGAATGAATGAGTAAAATGAAAGAATGAATGAATGTAGGGAAGAGGTCTTGACAGCTAAAGAGAAAAATCCAAGACTTTTGGAAATCTGTAATTTTTCCTAATGCCTTTCTTTTTTTTGGTGAGGCCATTGTGGTTAAGTGACTTGCCCAGGGTCACACAGCTAGTAAATGTCAAGTTTCTGAGGCTGGATTTGAACTCAGGGCCTCCTGATTCCAGGGCCGGTGAGCCTCCTAGCTGCTCCCCTTTTTTTGTTTCCTAATGCTTTAAAAATATTAGTCACAAATTTGTTATATTTGACAGTATAGTCACCAACCAGACAACTTAACTATTTAACCAGCATGACCAATGCTAACATTTCTCTCTGTCCCTACTTTTCTCTCTGCTGAATCGGACAGAAGGCTTTAGAAGAGAACAAATCAGTGTCTCCATTTTATCTGAGCAGATCCTCCTGATACCCAGCGGTTGAGAATAGGACTTTGGATTGACTCTTTGTGGGGCAACTTCACTGACCAGGACGAGGCAAACAGGAACTGTGATAAATGTGTTCTGTGTGTGTGATGACCATAAATATGACTGGTGATAACAGCGTTTTCTAACTAAAGAACAAATAGAAAAGCAGATCCAGCCTATTGCTCAGAATCCTTCCTACATTTACCTGGGAATTAGACAGTGTTCAGGGCCATTGCTGTTCCTGTTTGTCCTTCATTCTCAGAAAGGACCATGACATCAGGGAGGTGATGCCATGACTTGCAAGTGAATTGGAGTTGAGTGAGGGAGGCTGTGCAAAGTCACCAGCCTCACTTTCTCCTCCAAAGCCGCCTGGGTCCAGTGGCCAGATACAGATCAGGACACCTGGAGATGGCCCCCTCGGGGCCATTATTGGAGAAACAAAGGATAATGAAAAGTAGATATCTGCCCCAAGGTGAAGAGGAATGAGACTTGTGCTCACTATTAAAGATTGCCCAGAAATACAGGAAAGAATACACATTTTATTATGCCTAGAGAATTCCTGAAGTAGAATAATAATCTCAGGAACATAGAATCAGAACTGGAAGGGTTTGTGGTCCAGCTTATTTTGCAAATGAGCAAACTGAGGCTCAGAAAGGATGATGACTTGCTCATGGTCATGCCACATATGTGTCAGAAGACGGACGGGACTCTGTGCCTCCCTGAATCTAGACCCAGTGTTCTATGTCCTCTGCTCTTGTCACTTAGACATGAGAAATGGAACCATTTGCAGGTGTTAGAAATGTGATGGACAGGGCAGCAGCTGGGAGGGCAGGAGTGGGAGGATGAGGTTTCTTCTCAGTGGGAACTTTCCAAAACTCTTCCTTGCTGATCCATGCTCTTTCCCATTTTCCAAATAAGAACAGTAATGATTATCATCAGATACTTCTGTGCTTCAAAGAGTCACGATCTCATTAGAACGCCATCCGCCAGTGACAGCTGAAATTCATTCACACCCTACTAAATGGTCTTTGTATGATGTTGGTATCCCTAAAGTGTAAGATGACAGGAAATGTAGGAAGGTCTCAGTTGTTGCTTTGGTTTCTTTTTTGGTGAGGCAATCAGGGTTAAGTGACTTGCCCAGGGTCACACAGCTAGTATCATGTGTCTGAGGCCAAATTTGAACTCAGGTCCTTCTGACTCCAGGGCCAGTGCTCTATCCACTTCACCACCTAGCTGCCCCAGAAAGTCTCAGTTCTTCACGAGTTTGAAATGCCAAACAGAGGAATTTCTTTTTGATCCTGGAGGTAATAGGGAGCAGCTGGAATTTATCGAGTAGGGAAGTAACATGAACACATCAATGCCTTCGGAAAATCACTTTGAGAACTGTGTGGAGAATGACTTGATGTGGCAAAAAGAGTTGAGGCAGGAAGAACAGTTAGAAAGCTATTGCAATAGTTCAGGTGATAGGTGATGAGGGTCTGAACTATAGTTGTGGCTGTGTGAGTGCAGGGGGCGGTGTATACAAGATATATTGTGAAAGTAGAAATCACAAGATTTGGTAATGGTTTGGATATGTGGGGTGAATGAGGAAAGGATGACCCTGAACTTGCAAGCCTGGGTTCTTGGGAGGATGGCAATGCCCTTGGCAGTGAAAGGGAAATTCATAAGACAGGAGTGTTTAGGGAGAAATATAATGAGATTTCATGTAAAGTTGAGGTGCCTACAGGACATTCTTTTTTGAGATGTTCAAAAGGAGTTGGTGATACCAAATGTTGCTCAGGAGAAAGACTAGGGCTGGATATATGAAAACTTGGAATCATCTGAGTAGATATAATAATTGAACCCATGATAGCTGATTAGATTACCCAATGAGATCATATAAAGGGAAAAAAAGAGTAGGATCCAGGACAGAACCTTGGGGGTACTGTGGTAGCTCCAGAGGTCAAGAAGGATAAGTAAAGGTCACTAGATTTGGCAGTTAAGAGATAATTGATAACTTCAGAGAGACCAGTTTCAACTGAATGATGAGATCTGAAACCAGACTGCAGAGGGGGTAGGAGGAAACAAGAGTGGGAGAGGAGGCATGTGGCTTGTGGCTTTCTTAAGGATTTTAACCAAGAAAAGGAGAAGAGCTGTAGGATGATAACCAGATGGATAGAAGTGGAAGGGAGAAGATAATAAGAATACAAAAGCCCCTGTTATGTTCTAGGCACTGCGCTGAGTGCTTTTTTTTTTTTTTACTACAAGTATTGTCTGATTTGTCATAACAACCCTGTAAGATGCTGTTATTATCCTCATTTTACAGTTGAGGAAACTGAGGCACACTTGCTTTGAATTACACACCTTGTAAGTGTCTGAGGCTAGATTTGAACTCAAAACTCCCTGACTCCAGGCCCAGCACCCTATCCACTACTGCCTCTGGATGGAGATACAGGTGTATTTGTAGGCATCAGGGAAAGAGCTAATGGACAAGCAGAGCTTGAAGATGAAAGGGAATGGGGATAATTTGGGGAGCAATCAGCTAGAGAAGTCAGGAGGGGGCCAGATGGAGGGTACATGTAGAGGGGTTAGCCTCAGACAGCCCCTTGGGGTAGGATCACCTCTACAACTGAGACCAGCATGAAGGAGGAGAATTCGGGGTAAGATATCTGAACGATGTGAGATAAAGAGGAGGAGAGAAGAGGGAGCTCTTAGCTAATAGAAAGCCTTAGCTTTGTTTTTTTTTTTTGTGAAGTGTGATAGCAGGTCCTCAGTTGAGAAGGTATTGAGGGAGGAATGATGTGAGAGGCTTAAGGAAAGAAGAAGGGGAAGGGAACAAGCATTTATTAAGTGCTTAATGTTTGCTAGGCACAGTGCTAAGCATTTTACAAATACCTCATTTGATCTTCACAACAACCCTAGGAGGTGTTGTTATTATCCCCATTTTACAGCTGAGGAAACTGAGGCAGGCAGAGGTCAAGTGACTTACCCAGGGTCATGCAGCTAGTAAATATCTGCAGCTGGATTTAAATTCAGGTCCTCCTGACACTGGGTCCAGCACTCTATCTACTGTGTCCCGGAGCCACCCTTCCAAACTGACCTTTTCTTTGTTCCTTACACACACACTCCATCTCACATGCCTATGCCTTTGCTCTGACTTTCTTTCAGGTGTGGGATGCACGCTCTTCTCATCTCTGCAAAGTTTGGAATACCTACTGGAGAAAGTGAGCTAGTGAATCAAGTAAGCAGGAATGTAATAGTTTCCTTCCTAGAGTGAAGACTCAATGAGATTAGCTAGCATAAATTTGTAGTGGACTAGCATGATTTTATGATTTCTTTTTCCTCCAACTCTGTTAAACAAAATGTGAGTAGAAATAAAGGAGGATGGGCAGCTAGGTGTTGAAGTGGATAGAGCAACGGCCCTGAAGTCAGGAGGACCTGAGTTCAAATCTGGCCTCATACCAAACACTTGACACTTACTAGCTGTGTGACCCTGGGCAAGTCACTTAACCCCAATTGCCTAAAAATTAAAAAAAAAAAAGAAAGAAATGAAGGAGGACAGTGGGTACAGTCCAGGGCTGGGGATTTGATGAGGTTTGTATGATCAGCGTCATCCTTGACTCTCTCTCTCTTTCAACATATCCAATTGGTTGACAAACTTCGCTTTTTCTACCCTCACAAGATCTCTCGATTCACGGCTTCCTCTTTCCACCCATAACTAGCACCTTAGTTCAGGCCTTTATCACTTCTCCACTGGAATGTTCCAACAGCCTCCTCAATGGTCTTTCTGCCTCAAGTATCTTCTCATCTGTCCATCTTCCCCACTGCTCCAAAATGATTTTCCTTAAACACAGATCTAACCGTGTCCCTCTCCTTCTCAATAAAATCCAATAGTTTCCCATTGCATCTAGGATAAAACGCAAAACTCTCTGTTTAGCTTTTAAACGTCCTTCCCATCCTGACTTCAATCTACTTTCCGAGCCTCATTGTTCATCACTCTTCCTCCTTCACTCTTTGATCCATCCAAACTTTTTTGTTGTTGTTGTTGGGCAGTGGGGGTTAAGTGACTTGCCCAGGGCCACACAGCTAGGAAGTGTTAGGTGTCTGAGGCCAGATTTGAACTCACGTCCTCCTGAATCCAGGGCTGGTGCTCTATCCACTGTGCCACCTACACCTTCTATATGAAGTCTTTCCTGATCTTTTCATCTGCTAATGCTTTCCCTCCTAAACCACATATCTCATCATTTTGCATATTCTCTTTGTGTTTATTTATTTTGCATATGCACATGCATACATATAAAACTATACATCCATATGCGTATATATATACACACAAACACGTGTATAAATATGCATGTATGTGAATGTAAATAGGTACATATGTACACATTGTATCCCCTATTAGAATGTAAGGTTCTTGAGACTGTTTTTTTATTTTTATTTTATCTTCATCCCCAGCACTAGCACAGTGCCTGGCTCATAGTAGGAATTTAATAAATAAATGCTTGTTGATTGGTAGATTGGAGCATGATTGGACCACGGAGCCCCAGGGTAATTCATCCCTTGTTTAGGGAATTCATACCTTGTCCAGGAGACAGAAGAAGAATGAGATTATCCAGATCGTAATGTAGCTTACCTGGTACATCTAACACAGTATTTAATTAAAAAAATAATTTGAGGGTGTACAGCATCTTGGTGGGAAGAGATGGGGGTGTGTGTGTGCCTTTGCATATTGCCACTAGCTCTAGCATGATCATGAGGGCACAGAAAACACACACATGCATGGAAGAAGAAAATGAGGCAACATTCACAATGGACTGTTGGAAGAAAGGGGAAGAAAGGAAGCAGATGGTTGGAATCTGAGAGCATGCAAAACGACTCCCACTCTGAGAATTTCCCAGTGTGCCTCTCTCTTGTTTTGGCATTGTTCCTATAATTAATTTATGGAAAGTACCTAAATTGGGAATAAACACAATCTCACCAAATCCCTTCTAATCTCTGTCTGTGTTTTGGGGATGATACCCTTAAGGTATAGTTTCTTACAATGATTAAATTCTGTTTTCTTTTTAAGAATTAAAAAGGTCTTTTCCCCCTTTCTACAGTTGTATAGGACCTGAATGGTCAAGGTAGAAAGCAAAATAATTTCAAAGGCAATCTATTGTCAGCCATGGTGAGAGGTATTTTTGAGTCTTCTCCACCCCCATGCCCACTTTTGCTTGACTTTCTGGCTAACAATATTTGAATCTCATTAGAAAATAGAAAATATAAGAAAATATCTAATGCAGCTTCTTCCTTATAAGCCACGCAGACTTATCTTCTAAGGGGGCTGTTTGTCTACAAGCAACACCTTCGTCAGGTTAGGACAGAAGGAGAAGCAAAGGAATTGATAAACACTAGGAAAGGTATTGGGGAATTCCTGTCATGGGGCCTGATTTTCTAGGAATCCATGAAGAATAACCTCTTCTCTGAAAGAATAGATTCTAAACTCTTGGAAGATGAACATCTTGTCTATGGAAATAGCACACACTGCCTACTTGAGCTGTGCTCATTGGATGGTTTTAAGTGAGGTTGAAGATGTTCAACGTCTTACTCCATCCTTTCTTCCTCTTCAAAATCCTAATCTAGTCCTTGTCCCCCTGCTCCTCCATCCCCACCCACGAAGTCTTTCTGGTTACTCAGGTTTGTTTGGGTGGAAAGAGAAATTGTCTGGGAGTCAAGAAGACTGGACTTCAGTCCCTACCCACAACATATACTACCTTTGTGACTGTGGGCAAGTCACTTGACCTCTCAGTGGCCCAGGAGACTCTCAACATTTTAAATTGTAGAACAGCACCAATCAGCATTGGTATAATAGGGAACTTCCTCCCTGGAAATTCCCTGTTTCAGAGAAATCACATGTTTGGACCAAAAATACTCCCCCAGACAATACTCTTTTATCATTTGATGCATATGGTCTTGTGATATTCTTTTTTTTTTTAAAGATGGCTTTCTAAAATTTAATTTTAATGCACATATTTTACACCTCTTTAACCCAGTTGTAAGCATCTTGAAGGTAGATACCGTTCACACTTCTAAACTCCCTTAGTACCTAGCATAGCATTCTGCCCATATTAGGCACTTGGTAAATACTGGATGGATGAATGAATGAATGAATGAATGAATGAATGAATGAATGAATGAAAGGAGAAATCTGCCCACCCATGTGAGATAAATACAGAAGCAAACTGTATGTTTCACAACTTTATCTGTGTTTGAAAATGCTGGAGATCGTACAAAACTGAGGTAACCTGGAGGTTCCAGTCAGATGAGGACCTTTAGCCAACCAGGCCCCTGTTGCCACTAGGACTCAGAAATGGGGAACCTGCAGCCTCGAGGCCACATGGCCATCTAGGTCCTCAAGTGAGTCCAAGTTTTACAGAACAAATAATTTTATTAAGGGGATTTGTTCCGTGAAGTTTGGGTTCAGTCAAAGGGCCCCACTTGAGGACCTAGAGGGCCACATGTGGCCTTGAGGCTGCAGGTTTCCCACGCCTTCTCTAGGTTCATTTCAAGGGTTCCATATGTTTTAGCATTCTCATTTTTTTTAGAAGCCCAGTGACTCATGCTGGGGAAAATGCACCTTTCTGAACCTGTTAGAGGAAAGGCAGGTGTCTGGGTAAATAAATTGCCATTGAGTGGGAAGCCTGGTGGTGTGGAATAGGTTCCGGACAAGCAGTCAGATGGTTGGGGTTTGAGACCCACTTAGGGGATTTATTAGCCATGTGACCTTGGGAACCACACTATGTATATAAATGGAAGCTTTAATAATAATGCTGAGCACTTCCTTTGGGGGCTGACAGGTGTGCTGTGATGTGGAAGCAACTCTGGCCATTTGGTTTCACTGCTACATTGGTGGTTAAAATGCAAAATATGCCTCAGCTCCTACACAGATCCGAGAAAGGAAGACACTACAGTGCACGTGTGTCAACCCTCATGGAGACCTGTAAGAGGTAAATAGTGACAACATCATGGTCTACTGAGTCTCAAGGACTTGACTTTATTGCTGTTTTGTTTAGAAACAGAAAAAAATTAACCTCCCTCACTTTCCACATCCAGAAAATGAAAATAAGGAAATAAAAATATATTTTTATATATATATATATATATATACATACACCCCCACATATACATACATATATGTGTATATATACATACACATATAAAATATATATTTATGTCTGTGTATGTGCTAGCGCGTTGGGGAGAGGGGGTAAAAGTGGAGGAGGGAGGGCAGTGAAAACTTCTGGTATCTTTAGCTCTCCACAGATCTCTGCACAGATTCAAATGACTGAGCTCAATTCTGCCGGGATCCTCAGCACCCCATTATGGGACAGATTGATCCAAAATGACATAATGCATGTAAAGTGCTTTGCTTACTTTAAGGAATGAAATAAATGTTAGCTATTATTATGATCAGTATCGCCTCTCTAAAGAAGACCCTTGCTAAGCCTGCAGGTGGATAGTTACCACACAATGCCCTCTGGCCTTCCCCAGCAGTAGGCTTTGCATCCCTCCCCCACCTTTAGCCTCCAGAGACCCTGACCCCAAGCTTAGGGTTTAATTCCAAATCAATGTAAATCCTAGGACTGGAAACTGCCTAACCCAGCAGGCTCCTCTTGACTTGTTCCAGCTTTCCGTTTTCTTTCTTCTCCCCAGAGCAGAAAGTTAGGAAACCTTTCTCCTGGGGCAAAACCTTTTGGGATGGGGGTGGAAGCAGCACAGAGGACAGATGCATGAGATAGGAAGGCTGTGGGAAAAACAGAAGATCCAGATTGAAGGAGAGAGGAAAGAGAAAGTATTGACCTCACCCCCCACCCCCTTCAGATGTCTTCGCCACACAGGAAAGCCCTGTTTGGCCCACATTAATCTCTGCATCTTCCCAAGCTGTTCAGGGTGCCTTCCACCTCAAACCCACACCTTCCCTGGAAGCCCAGTGCCCTCAGACTGATTCATCTGTCAAATGAAAAAAGAGATCTCATGGGACCATTCAACTCAAGCTTTTTAACCCTTCTTTTTAGGAAATGCTTGGGCTAAAACAGAGCTTCATCTTGTTCAGTGTTCTGGATTCCTCTGACTGTCTGGTTAAGCCTATGAACTCCTCATATTTTTAAATGCATCAAATAAGATACATAGGATTACATCGGATTACAAAGGGAACCAGTTATGTTGAAATACAATTATCAAAATACAGTCATCCCCTTTTACATTGCAGGGGTTAGGGGCGTGACAACCCTGGGGATCTGGAAAGTTCTGTGGAAAATTTTTTGGCCCTCCCTTCAAACCAGAGAAGTCTGAGTAATTACGGTATTAAAAGATAAAATATGTTGATATTATACAATACTATACATACATTTTATGCATTTCAGAGTTTCTAAACTTTTTCTGTGTCATCTGTGTGTTCTGCAAAACTCCTCCAAATTCACATTTAATTTCTGATGCTGACCCTCAATGGGGAAGGGATAACTTTATTTTTGTCTTTTTTTTTTTAAGCTAGGCAACGGGATTCAATGACTTGCCCAGGGTCACACAGCTGGTGAGTGTTATGTGTCTGAGGTCAGATTTAAACTCAGGTCCTCCTGAATCCAGGGCTGGGGCTCTATCCACTGTGCCACCTAGCTGTCCCTAATAACTTTATTTTTAAAGGACAGGAATCCCTGCTAAAGGAATGAATTCTAGAATGTTAGAGTCTTTGAGATTCGGTGGTCTAGTCCCCTTATTATATAGACGAGAAATCGAGAGGAACTAACGTGTCTTAAGATCCCAGGCAGAGGTGTGCTAGGGCCAGCTAAAAATGTCTGGTGACAACTGATGGGAACACTGATCCCTCAGAAATTGGCAAATGCTACAGATCAGGGGTTGATTTATTGTTTTGTTGATGACCTAGCCCCAGACTTAAGAGAATGAATAAAAGATTTAATAATGCGAACTAAACTGAAAAGTGCGTCTTGCTTGCATCTCTTACAAGCACATGAATGCCTGTGGGCACAAGTCCAGCCCTGCCCAGCTCCACAGACTTCTTCAAGTTCTCATGCCAACAATTACCTTCTCTTCTAGATATAACCATAATTCTGGATTTTTGCACATAGACCAAAAGTCAGAAAAGGCACCCTTAATTGTGGGATGTGTAGGACAGGGCAGAGACTCTAGAACGTGAACATCAAGGCTTAGTGGAGGAGCACACTTCTTCAGATCAACTAATCCAATCCAATGAGCATCTATGAAAGCACCTACTCTGTGCAAGTTGAGGTGAAAGGTGCCAAGAATGTTGTTGGTGTTGTTGATGGTATTGAGTTGTTTCAGTCATGTCTGACTCTTTGTGACCCCCTTTGAGGTTGTCTTGGCAAAGATACTAGAGTGGCTTTGCTATTTCCTTCTCCAGCTCATTTTACAGATGAAGAAACTGAGGCAAACAGGGTTAGGTGACTTGCCCAGAGTCACACAGCTAGTAAGTGTCTGAGGCCAGATTTGAACTCATGAAGATGGGTCTTCCTGATTCCAAGTCCAGTGCACCAGCTAGCTGCCCAAGAATACAAATAGAAAATGAAAAATAATATCTGTCTTCAAAGAGCTTATATTCAACTAAAGGCATGTAACATGAACACAGATAAGTCTATACATAATTCAAGGAGGGAGAGGCCAATAACAAATGGGGGGGACAGGAAAAGCTCCCTATAGGAGGTGGCAGAAGGGAGAAGCCTTGCTGGAAGCTAGGAATTCTAGGTTATATGACAGGCCTACGCATGGAGGCTCGTTCAGGGAACCCGAAGAAGACCAGGATTACTGAAATTAAGAGATAGTGAAAAGGACCGATGTGATATAAATCTGGAGAGGTAGTCTCAAGCTAGATTGGGAAGGGTTTTTATTTATTCATTCATTCTTTCTTTCATTCTTTCATTCATTCTTTACATATTTATTTATTTCATCTCTTTATTTATTTATTTATTTATTTATTCTTTTATTCATTCATTCATCCATCCATCCATCCACCCATCCACCCATCCATCCATTCATTCATTTGTTTATTCATTTGTTCATTTATTTATTTATTTGGCTAGGTAATGTGGTTAAGTGACTTGCCCAGGGTCACACAGCTAGTAAGTGTCAAGTGTCTGAGGCTGAATTTGAACTCAGGTCCTTTGGAGTCTAGGGCTGGTGCTCTAAGGGTTTTTAAACACCAAGTTAAGGAGTTTGTATTCCATGCAAAAGGACTGAAGAGTTCTTGATCCCAGAGAGGAGTGGTTTTGTACTTTAGGAAGATTATTTTATCTGTTTGTGGGGAATACATTGGAGAGTAGAGAAACCGGAAAGCTGTCATCTAATTAGAGGATATGTCGATATCCAGGCAAGAGATGATGAGGGATAGAACTAGAATGAGGACTGTGGAGTGGAGATAAGGGGACAGATTTGAGATAGAAACAGGAGTTGGCAGCTGATTAGATAAGGAAGGCAAAGAGTTGAGGATGACTTTAGCATTGTGAGCATGTGTGATTAAAAGAATGATATTTTGCTCAACAAAAAAAATTGGGAAATTTGGAGGAAGGGTAGGTTCTGTGGAAAGATAATGTATTCTTTTTTCATAGAGTGACTTTGAAATGCCTGTGGGCCCTTAAGGGGCAGCTAGGTGGTTCATGGGATAGAGCACCAGGCCTGGAGTCAGGAAGACCTGAGTTCAAATCTGGCCTCAGACACTTACTAGCTGTGTGACCCTGGGCAAGTCACTTAACCTTGTTTGCCTCAGTTTCCTCATCTGTAAAATGAGCTGCAAAAGGAAATCTAGTATCTCTGCTAAGAAAACCCCAAATGAGGTCCTGAAGAGTTAAAGAACGTGGAGACGTCCTGCAGGCAATTGCTGAAGTGCAACAAGAGAGAAATTAGGGTTGGATATTTATATAAAGGAGTTCACTTGACTGGGAGGTCATTGACTTGGAGTTCTGACAGAGGTAGTTTCTGAGGTGAGTCTGCCTAGCAGTCATATTTTGAGAAGGCACAGCATTTGCATATGAAAGGATTTAGAACTTTCAGCAAATGGAGAAAACAGTCTGCTTTAGTGATGTGATGTGAATAACTGGAGAACTTTTAGGTTAATAAATGAAGAAATATGGACACTAGTATTGTTCTATGATTACTTACCTGATTATAGATCAAAGATGAGCATTTGTTTACTAACTACAAGTTAAGGTGCAGTAATTTGTAGAGAGAACCTAGCTGCTCAGATTATAGGGGAGAAGTGAGAGAGAAGTAAAAGGACAGATTTCGGAACTTTGAAAACATAACTTTCTCTTTCTCTCTCTGTCTCTCTCTCTCTGTCTCTCTCTCTGTCTCTGTCTCTGTCTCTGTCTCTGTCTCTCTGTCTGTCTCTGTCTGTCTCTCTGTCTCTCTCTGTCTCTGTCTCTGTCTCTGTCTCTCTGTCTGTCTCTGTCTGTCTCTCTGTCTCTCTGTCTCTCTCTCTCTCTCTGTCTCTCTCTCTCTCTGTCTCTCTCTCTCTGTCTCTCTCTCTCTGTCTCTCTCTCTCTCTGTCTCTCTCTGTCTCTCTCTGTCTCTCTCTCTCTCTCTCTCTCTCTCTCTCTCTCTCTCTCTCTCTCTCTCTCTCTCTCTCTCTCTCTCTCTCTCTCTCTCTCTCATCACTTGTTACCAGGCAGATTGTCGGCCAATGAGGGACTAGAGTGTTCTCTACTGCCACCTCCTGCTGAGAGGAAGGAATAAATAGACTATATTCTGCTGTGCCTTATTTCTCAGAGGTATATGAAAAAAGACAGAAATTTCTCTGCTTTGGTGCCCGTTGCTGCTGAGGAGTAGAGCAGAAGGAGAATCACGTACCAGAGAACTGTTGGAGAGGCTTTTGACAACTTTAAGATAAAAGTTGTTGTCTTTTTCTACAAGACCATAAAACTACTTCAGCTGAAGGTGTCTGTTAAGCCTGAAGCTGGAAGTGACAGGTACTACAGTTACTACCAAGGAGTAAGTCCACTTGCATAGAGGAACAGCTCGGAAACTGAGAATTAAAGAATCCACCCAGCAGATTGACTAGCTTGGCCATGACAATGTGATTAGTAAAAACAGTAATAACAGCTAGCATTTATATAGTACTTTAAGGTTTGCAAAGTACAAATAATATCTTATTTGGTCTTCACAACAACCCTGAGAGGTAGCTACTATTATTATTTCCATCTTACATATGAGAAAACTGAGGCAATATTTAAACTCAGGCCTTCTTGTTACCACTTAATTGTGGTGTAACAAACATGGATTAGTTCAGCTTAGCAGTGGAAGCATCTATTCAAAGTAGAAGCTTCAATCATCAAGGAATCAGTCAATCAGTCGATATTGTTAAGTACCTACTGTGAGCCGGACACAGATATAAAAAGAGGCAAAAGATAGTCTCTATCTTCAAAGAGCTTACAATCTAATAGGGGAGACAACATGCAAACAAATGTATACAAAATGAACTATAGGATAAATAGCAAGTAATTAATAAAGGGAGAGCACTAGAATTAAGAAGGATTGGGAAAGGCTTCCTGTAAAAGATTAGGTTTTAGTTGGGACTTTGAGGAAGCCAGAGAAGTTAGTAGGAAAAATTGAGGAGGAGGGTATTCCAGGGATTAGGGACAGACAGAGAAAATGCCCAGAATGAAGAAAGGGAATGTCTTGTTTGTAGAGCATCTAGGAGGTCAGTGTCACTGGACTGAAGAATATCTGTTGGGGAGTAAGGTGCAAAAAGATTGGAAAGGTAGGAAGGGGCTAGGTTAGAAAGGATTTTGAATACCAAACAGAGCATTTTGTATTTGGTCCTGGAGGTGACAGAGAACCACTGGGATTTACTGAGTAGGGGAGTGACGTGGTTGGACTTGTATTTTAGGAAAAATCATTTTGCTGGCTGAATGGAGGATAGACTGAAGTGGGGAGAGGTCTGGCAGGCACACACCAATATGTTATTATTGCAATAGTTGAGGCATAAGGCCTGCACTAGAGTGGTAGCAATGTTGAAGGAGAAAAGGGGATGTTTCGGAGAGATGTCGCAGAGGTGAATTTGATAGGCCTAAGCAACAGCTTGGATATGGGAGGTAAAAGACAGTGAGGACTCCTAGGTTAATACTGGGAGGATAATGTTGCCTTCTAAAGTAACATGAGGAGGGAGAATTTAGAAGAAAAGATGAGTTCTGTTTTGGACATGTTTAACTTAAGACGTCTACTGGACATCCAGTGTGAGATATCTGAAAGGCAGTTGGAGATGTGACCGGAGATCAGCAGAAAGTTTTGTCAAGATAGGTAGATTTGAGAATCATCAGCATAGACATGGTAATTAAATTTATGGAAGCTGATGAAATCACCAAGTGAAGCAGTATAAAGGGAGAAGAAAAGAACCCTAGGATTTTTGGTTAGAGTGATGTAGATAAGGAAGGTCAGATAAGAACTTTTATGGACAGTTCCTGAGACAGAAAGAGGATACTGAAGTCTATAGTTTCAGAGGTCTGAGTTGCCACCTATGTGCCATATATATGTAGCTTACTACCCTGGGACTTTAAGTACATGCCCACTCTCTCCACAAGAACGCTGTGCATTGTTGACAGAATGCAATTGAGGTTTGTGGGTGGAATGTTATATTAACATTATTCATTTACTTTGCATTTTCAGTAAATGTTTTGGCTAGTATTGAGTATTAGTGGCTGATCTGATAGGATTGCTTCCCACAAAATTTATCCTGAGGATCCCAAGAGATAGAGTAGTAGCCATGTGTCAGTGCCTCTGGGGAACCACTCTGACACAGCATGCAGCGGGTGCAGGTGGAATGAGCAAGCCAGCCCTAGTGGAGAGAGAAAGATAGCCTAAGTAGAATTGGGGTTGGTGCCATGCCCAGACGTATAGATCTGTACATCCTCTTCAACATATAATCATTGAACCCATAGAAAAGTTATGAGATCCTTTAGAGAAGGTATAGAGAAAAGAGATTAGGACCAAGTGTTGGGTGAAACCCATGCATAGGGCTGGGCAAGATAAAGATCCAGCAAAGGAGACTGGGAAGGAGGCATCAGCCAGGGATTTTCAAGGATAATGAGGAGGGGTCAGTCAATGTCTTAAGAATTAAAAAAAAAAAGTGCACAGGCCCTGGAGTCCGGAGGACCTGAGTTCAAATCTGACCTCACACACGTGACATTTACTAGCTATGTGACCCTGGGCAGGTCACTTAACCCTGATTGCCTTGCAAAATAAATAAATAATTAAATAAATAAATAGATGAAAGAATGATACATAAATAAATAATAAAAGAATTTTTAAAAAAGTTTGTAGTTGAAAAAATATCCAGGAGTGAGAGTGAAAGTGTCAAAAGCTACAGGGATTGGGACAGCTAGGTGGTACAGTGGAGTGGATAGAGCACTGTGCTGGAATCAAAGGGACCTGAGTTAAAATCTGGCCTCAGACACTTACTAGCTGTGTTACCCTGGATAAGTCACTTAACCTTGATTACCTCCCAAAACCCCCCCCCCCCAAAACTACAGGGATTTCAGGAAGAATTAGCAATGAGGAAAGACCATTGGTTTAACATTTAAATTGCTCAAAATCATTGCTAACTTTGAAAAGAGCAGTTTCACTTGGAGGGGTAAGGTTGCAAGCTATACTGAAAGGGGTTGAGAAGTGAGTGGAAGGTTATGGAATCACAGATGTGGAGCTGGAAGGGATGGGAGAGGTTACCCAGTCTGACCCTCTCGTTTTTACAGATGCGAAAACAAGCTCTTTACCCTGGGTTTAGATGTAGAGGTGATCCTATCCCCTCAACAACTCATTCCTCTGTTTACTCTCCCTGCTGTTCAGTTTTTTCAGTTGCATCCGACTCTTCATGACCCCCTTTGGAGTTTTCTTGGCAAAGATATTGGAGGGGTTCGCCATTTCCTTCTCCAGATCATTTTACAGATGAGGAAACTGAGGCAAACAAGGTTAAATGACTTTCACAGGGTCACACAGCTAGTAAATGTCTGAGGCTGGATTTGAACGAAGGTCTTGTTGACTACAGGCCTGGTGCTTTATCCATTGTGTCATCTATCTGCTAGTTCTTGTGAAATGCAAATCCATAACCAGCCCCCTCCCCAAGAAAGAAGAGAGAGGTGAGGAGAGGTACAGAGAAACAAAAAGGGAAAGGGAGGAGATGGAAGGAGCAGAAGGTAGAAGAAGAAGGGATGGGAAAGAAGAAAGAAGAGAGAAAAAAGGATGAAGAGGTGGGGGAAAGGGGGAAAGGAAAAGAAAAGAAAGCAGGGAAGAAGAGGGGAAGGGGGGATTGGGGGAGCTGAGAATCATTATAAGATTTTGGATTGTGTTGGAGAAATTCCCTCTCTAACAACCTAGAAAGAGAGACCTAGGGTAGAATGAGAACCTTGGGCTCCAGGAGAGAGAATACTAAAGACCACAATTTGATGCAGAAAGGAGATGGAAAGATGGACAGTCTGATGACAAATCAGAGGAATGAACTGGAGTCGTTGGAATCAAACCCTCCATCATCAGGGCAGCTAGGTGGTACAGTGGATAGAGCATTGGCCCTGGAGTCAGGAGGACCTGAGTTCACATCGGGCCTCTGACACTTGACACTTCATAGCTATGTGAGCTTGGGCAAGTCACTTGACCACATTGCTTAGCCAAAAAAAAAAAAAAAAAGAAAAATCTTCCACCTTTTTTGCTGAAGCCAGTCCCAATAGACTAGTTCTAAAATTGCCCACAGACAGTCCCTCGGTGAGTGTGGCTTATAACTTTACTAAATCTACAAAAAAACTTTTTGAAACTCTCCCGGAACAGATTCCACATTGCCTCGTTATTCTGGTCAGCCCTAACATCCTTTCTTTGTTTTCCCCTGCACTGAACTTAATTTTTCTTTAGTTGGTCTGGACCAGACATGAAAGAGAGTTCATGTTTCATTGTGAAAAATCCAAAGAAATTGTATCTTTATAGCCTCAAAAATGGGCAAATCGCTACTATAGGCCACAAAAAGGGGGATTTCCCCACCATTGGTGGAGACCTGAGGTCAAAGGGGGAAGTCCATAGACTTAGGACCAATTTTCTCCTTGATGAGAAGTGAAACCTCAAGAGCTCACTGAACTTCCTCAGTCTGTACTTTTTGGGTGAGAGAGTTAGGAAAGGAGGTAGAGAGATGCTTAGGAGATTAATAGGGCACACCAAATTTGTTGGGGATTTTCAAGCAGATATGTAGGGAAGACATTTTTGCCAATTTGTCTATCTAACCCTGGCCAGAGAGAATGAAATATATATATTTTTTTCTAAGAGTAAGCAGAACTACAAGTGTTATTTCCAATCATTGTACAATATTTAAGATATTCTTTAAAAATAATTGTTTGGGCATCGGGTTTTATTGGATAATGTATTTTGCGCCTTGAGGAAGGGAATTCTTGTCTTTCCAACCCAAGGCCAGGAGAAAACAAGGTGAGATGATTATAAAGTACATAATTGGAAGCTCATATGCATTTGCATAAGACTCTCCTCACTGGGAGGGATTGATTACTTAATGCCCCATGCACAACCCTTTCCTGTGACAAGGAGAAGTGAGATCCTGGTCTTTTGGCTTCAGCCTTCAAGGGAGAAGACCTGTGGTTCTAGATTCTCTTCAGAGATTCTTCCCTGAAGGAAGAGAAAGAATATGGGAAGAAGCTGACACCAAGTAATCAATCTCTATTCTAGTCATACAAGTAAGCTTTGGGTTTCTGCTTACATTCCTACTTGTCAAGTAAAAGGACATTTTTCTTAAACAGATAAGAAAAGGCAGTGTTGCAAAGTGGGTAAAAAGCCAGCCTTGAAGCCAGGAAGAGCTGGGTTCAAATCCTGTCTCTGACACATCCTGACCCTGGGCACATTCCTTAACCTTTCAATACTTTGAGCTACTCTCTAATGGCAGAGAAATTGCTGACTGCGTTGGTAAATACAGCAAATTGGTAAAGAGAATTTCCTTATCCTGGAGTTCTCTATACTGTACTGCTGAAACCATAGGTGCAGTCTAACCCTAACCCTAGTTGAGAAAAGATAATTTGTGCTCCTCACCAAAGCTAATCTCACTACCTATTGAGGCAATCTCTTTCCATCACATGCCCTAGAACAGATTGTCCCCTCTGTCATCTCCACTCTTTCACTTATTTTCAATCTCTCCCAGTCTACTTATTCATTCTCTATAGCCTGTGAACATGTCCATGTCTTCTCTATTCTGAAAAAAAGAACCCACCTTCACTTGATCCTTCCATCTCAAGTATTATACAATACCTCTTTTGCTGTTTGAAGTTAAACTCCTTGAAAAGGATGTCTACACAAGCATGTGGATTTCAGAAAAACCTGGAAAGACTTACATGAACTGATCCAAAGTGAAGTGAGCAGAACCACAAGAACACTGTACACAGTAACACCAACATTGTAATATGATTGATTGTAAATGATTTAGCTATTCTCAGTAATACAATGATTCAAGACAATTCCAAAGGACTCATGATGAAAAATCTGATCCACATCCAGAGAAAGAACTGATGAGGTTTGAACGCAGATCGTAGCACACTATTTTCACTTTATTTTTTTCATGCTTTTTTTTCCTTTTGGTTTGTTTCTTCTTTCAAAACCTAATATGGAAATATGTTTTACACAATTGCATACACACACACACACACACACGCATATATATACATACATATATGCATAAATATATGTATGTGTATATCTTGGGGATGGGGGGAGGTAAGGGAGTGAGGGAGAAATTTTGGAACTCAAAACTTTAAAAAAATGAATGTTAAAATTTGTCCTTACATGTAATTGGAAAAAATAAGATACTACTTAAAAAAAAGAAAAAAGCTGTCTACAAAAAGTGCCTCCACTTTCCTCTTACTCTCTCCTTAACTACTTATATGCCAAATCCGATGGCCTTTACTCAACCCTCATCAACCTCTCTGTAGCCTTTGACACTGTGGACCATCCTCCCCTCCCTCTTCTCTCCAGGCTTTTGGACACTACTGTCTCCTAGTTGTTCTCCTACCTATCTGACCACTCCTTCTCACTCTCCTTTGCTGGACCTCATCCAGCTCATAAGCGTAAGTGGACCACAGGGTTCTGTCCTGGGCCCTCTTCTCTTCTCCCTCTATACTACTTCGATTGGTCATTTCATCAGTCCTATCGCTTTACAATCGTCATCTCTATGTTAATGATTCTCAAATCCATCTGTCCTGTCCAAAACTCTGCTGACCTCTGATCTTGAATCTCCAACCGCTTTTCAGATATCTCAAACTGGATAGACGTTTTAAGATAAATATGTCCAAAACAGAATTCATTATCTTTTCCCCTAAACTGTCCTTGCCTTCTACCTTCCCTGTTACTGTAGAGGACATCATCCTCCCAGTCCTTCAGACTCTCAACCCAATAGCCTTCCTGGACTACTCACCATCTTTTACTCCCCAAGCCAATTGGTTGCCAAAGCCTGTTGATTTTATGTCTGTGACATTTCTTTGATACACTCTCTTCTCTCCTCTGACACTGCCACCACTCTGCTGCCGTTCCTCATCACCTCCCACCTTGATTATTGCAATAACCTGCTGGTGGATTTGCCCGCCTCAAGTCTCTCTCCACTACAATCTGTCCTCCATTCAGCCACTCAAGTGATTTTCCTAAAGCACAGGTCTGACCACCTCATTCTGCTTCCAGGATCAAATACAAAATGCTCTGTTTGGCATTCAAAGACCTTCATAACCTGACCCTTTACTACCTTTCCAGCCTTCTTACACCTTACTCCCCAACACATACTCTTCAATCCAGGGACACTGGCCTCCTGGCTGTTCTATAAACAAGACATTCTATATCTCCATTCTGGGCATTTTTTCAAGCTGTCCTTAATCCCTAGAATGCACTTCCTCCTCAATTCTACCTAATGACTTCTCTGACTTTCTTTAAGTCCCAGCTAAAATCTCATCTCTTACAAAAAGCCTTTCTCAATCCCTTTTAATTCTAAAGCCTTCCCTCTGTTAATTTATTTTTTACTTAACCTGTATATAACTTGTTTCATACATATTTGTTTGCACGCTGTCTCCTCCATTAGATTGGAAGTTCCTTGAGGGCAGGGACTGTCTTTTGTCCCTTTTTGTATTGTAGAGCTTAGCATAGTGCTGGCATATAGTAGACTCTTAATAAATGTTAATTGGTTGATTGATTAACTCCAACAAAGAGAAAATGTCAAGCCCAACTACATTCATATTGAACATTGTGTGAAAAGAAACTATAAAATCTTCTTCCTGCGAAGTCTGTTACATTTTTTCTCAGTTTTTTTTTGTCTATTCCTACCAGAAGGTATTCATAAAATGCCTTACGTTAATATTGTCACTACAACTTTGCTTAGGGCACCAGACTGCACAGTTAAATCTCAGCCAGACACAGAAGTTGAGAAAATGCCTGTTAGTTAAAGAGTTAGGTATAAGTTCTCTGTTTTATAACCTAATGACACATTTTTGAGGATGACAGTATTGCTGTCTAATTTCAAGGGAACTTCTGGTCCTAACATTTCCCCTATGGTCCACAGAAAAGAAAGGGAGGGTTGTGGGGTGGGGGTGCCGGCTACTCCATTAGAGGCCTTTTTAATTGACTGAAAAAGGGGCTCATTTCTATCTCTGTTTTTAGAGAATAGTAGGTCTGTAGAACAATTAAACCTCTTTAGAAGCAATTCTATTCCCTCAAGTAATAAGTACTGCATTTTTAGACTGTTTTACTCAATTAATTTTATCAGTTAATTATGTATTAATGTTTTAAAGAAAATGAATATTTGCTCCATTACTTACATGAAATCATTAAATATGTATTTATTCCTTTTTAATGCACATTTGTTATCTCATACAGATGAAGAAGGCTCATTTTGAGCCATCTGTATCTCTGAAATAGACATTTATACAAAAGACTGGCATGGTACCCTTTCCTCCAGTGGCCCCAGCCCCATATGCCGCCCACCCACAGCCCAACAGTATATCATCTTCCCAGCCATCCCAGGCTCCTGCCTGCTAGACAGACACGGCTGCTCACACCCCTGAAATGAACATGGAGTCATCAATTCTAACCCTTTCAGGGAGATGGGGGATCTTATAGCCATCTCATCTACTCTGCAGCTTTGTACTCCAAAGCCTTGGACATTTGGACCTGCTGAGGAACCCCAAGAAAAGGCCCTGCTGCTGACCTCTCTTACATATGTCTATCCCAATTAGAAAGCGAGACTTTCTTATTTTTTTATTCGCAGTCTTAATACTTGGTACTATGCTTAGCAAATAGTAGGCATTGGATACATAGTTTTCCATTTCCTTCCACCGTTGATTCAAAGGCCAGAGCTTGTTTGGGGCTAGTGAAAATGATACTTTTCAGTCATTTGTGCTGTTTTTCAGAGTTCTAAACCTTCAGAGCATTAATAAAGATACCTTCATGAAGATTACACACACAAACTTGTTTAAACTTTAGGTTAAAAACAGAAAACCAAAATTAGGCCAAACAACTGTATTTCCATAAAAATTAAACTGTCAAACCTAGAAGAGATCTTGGAAAATATTAGAAAGCATTCATTCTACAAGGAAGCCCTGTCAGGCTCTAAGTGTCCTTCTCCTCTTGTCTTTACCCCTTTGACTTCTGCTTTTGCCACCTTTCCAGTATCCCCAATCCCATTTGGATCATGAGAGAAATGATTATTTCTCTCATGTATTAATAACTAATCATTGAAATCAGGACCAAGGTTTTTCCCTCTTTCTGCTTCTTTATCTAGAAATCAACTAGTGTGGGAAATGTTAGGCAAAAACTTACTCAACCAGGCTGAGAGAATTGATGAATTCCTATTCATTGTGTTTGGTCAGACAGGTCTGGGGTTGAAGTGGATCCCCTCTTTGATATGTATATTGAGACATATGATGTATGATACAAATGATACATCTAACTTTGAGCAAGACTTGGGTGAGCCAAGTTATGTACCCCCAAGATCCTCACTAGAATGAGCCCACATCTCATTATAATATTCATTCTCTTATCAATTGCTAACCAATCAGAGTTGATTGCCACCCTCAGGAACATCTGCTTTTCCAAGGGCATATAAACTATGAGCCCACCATCATGTGGGGCATTTGAGAGTGCTACTGATTCTTTTATTAATAACATGCTGGCCTTATTCATAAAATGATTAAATTACCCAGAAACTATGTCTCTCAAATTTTGAAATGTCACAGTGGGTAGAGTGATAAGAAAATTTGCCACCACCACCAGCAAGGCAGGGCCTTCCCCCTTCTCTCCTTACTCCCTTGGACCCTCTCTCTCAGACCTGTGCAGCCCAGAATCCATCGAAGCTGCTTGGCTGCTCTCATGGTTTGGGTGAGATGGAAGCCATCAACTCTATTCCTTTGGCTGAGATTGGAAGACCATTAGGCCTTCACATCTCTCCTGCTACTATATCCTTAGGTCCTCCAGGCATTACTATCTTTATCCTCTTACCTTCCAGACCTCCCTCACTGTGTCATCTGACCTACTGATATAACTTAAAGATATATATACCTGGCCATCTGCCTAGCTTCTGACCCTTAGGACTTCCAGGCCTTTCATTCTGCCTTGAAGCTGAAATTTCATTTGTGTGCTATCTCCTCCAATTAGAGCATGAGCTTCTTCTTCTTCTTCTTCTTCTTCTTCTTCTTCTTCTTCTTCTTCTTCTTCTTTGCTTTTATTTAGGCAATGAATGGGGTTAAGTGACTTGCCCAGGGACACACAGCTAATAAGTGTTATGTGTCTGAGGCCGGATTTGAACTCAGGTCCTCCTGAATCCAAGGCTGGTGCTCTATCCACTGCACCACCTAGCTGTCCCTGAGTATAAGCTTCTTAAGAGCAGAGACTTATGTTCTCATTGTACCTGCCATGCTTGGCAAATAGTAAATGCCTAATAAATATTTCTTGTCCATTCATTCATCATAAGATCGTAGATTTTTAGCCAGAAGGATCTCTAAGACATCTTCATTTTACAGATGAGGAAACGGATGCTCATTGAGGTGAAGTGACTTGCCCAAAGTCGTGCAGCTCATGTTATAATAGCAATATCTACTCAGGTTGCCTGCCATGTAGGCTAGCCAGTTTTCCCCTAAAAAGGCAAGAAAGTTGCTCCTAACACTTGATTGGCCCAGGAGGCTAAGGCTTGAACCATTGATATGACTTCGTAGTCAAGTAAGGGCATGAAAAGGGGCTTTCCCACAAGGAGTCAATGCTCTTTAGACTTGATGAGTGTCCATTGTGAATCACCACACTCTTCTTTGCTGGCCAGACAAATTTTTGTACAGAGATGTATGGAGTTGAATTTATGTGAATCAGTGCTCTATCCTTATTGAGTATCCTTTTAATGTTATGGCTAAATAACTCTTCTTTTGTTAACTTTAAATGTTCTACAAGCATGTCATTTTGTTCCAGTTTCAAACTTGAACTAGTATACTGCTCCTTGGTCCCAGAGTCAGGTCTAGAACCCAGGTCTCCTGATTCCTAAGCCAGTGCTCATTCTGTATCACCATGATGCCACGAATTTGGACCCAGGGCATTGTGTAAGTTTATATTTCATATACAACATAAATGAAGGTCCAGGTAAAGGTCCAGGTAACCATGATTGATTTTTTTTTTTTTTGCTGTGCTAGTAACTGAGACTTTAGTATAGGTCTTTTGTTTGAATTATACGAATGAGTGCTTTAGTTCCCCACTTCAATTTTTGTGGTTAGGCAAAGAGTAAAAGTAATGAATCAAAAGGCCATGTTGCTTGCATCACTTTCTCCAAGCATATACAATCTAATGACCTCCAGCCTCAACCTTATCCTGGCACTGCCCAGAACTTGTAAAGCAATCTTTTAGGGGGATAAGTCCGATGTCGTGAGATCAAATACAATCAAAAGGACCCAGGGGAAGGATTCTCTTGGGGAAAGAGGATGCATTCCTGATTTATGGGCACAGAAAATAAAGCAGAGGTCTTATGGGGTCTAGCCAGAGTTTATTGGAATTTCAAATCCTAAGGGCAAGACCATAAGCAGGAATGGAGTTCACAACAATGGTTTGAATGTTGAGAAATCGGCTCAAAGTTTTTCGTGGTGAACACCTGACAGCGGTACATTCTGAATCAGAAAATACGTTTTTACGGGAGTGTACTATGGAAGCTAGCTGTGTACCCTCCCCCAACAGCAGAGCTGCTAAGGAACTATTAAGCAGTTGGTGCTACTAAGGAACTTTCCATACATTGTCTTATTTGGGCATCCCAACAATCCTGTGAGTTAGAAGTTAGATGTTTGAGTTCAAGGTTCCCAGGTTAGTAGATGCGTAGTTTGCATTTATATATTGCCTCCTTTTCTCCTCACAACAAGCCTAGGAAGTAGCTGCTATTATTATCCTAATTTTACAGATGAGGAAACTGAGGCAGACAACGATTAAGTGATTTGCTTAGTGTTACATAGCTAAAAAGTATCTGAGGTTGGATTTGAATTTAAGTCCTCCTGATTCTAAGTCCAGTGTATTAGTCATTGGGTTACCTAGATGCCTCTTAGCTAATGACACTGAAAGGATAGCAATACATACTCTGCCCACTTCACAGAGAGGTTGGGAGGAATAAATGAAATAGCGTTTGTGTAAGTGTTTTATAAATAGTGTGTTCACTCTGACAGATTCTGTGCTGACCCTATTACTTTGGAGCTGCTGTGACCTCTATTCCTGCATCCAGTGAACCATACTGCTCTTTGGAATTGAGAGCTATAGCTCTCTATATCATCTATAGTTATAGCTATATCTGAGGGTCTAATTCTCTAGCAGCCTAAAGTTCATCTTTGTTGCAGAGGAAATCCAAACCCTTAGGGTAGTACTAAGAGGACTTGAGGCATATATAAGTCCTGGGTATAGAAAATGGAATTCACCAAAAGGACAAAAACTGTCTTGATTTTTAACAGGCTCCTGTGAATTCTTTATATTTTCTGCCTTCTTCCAATGGGACAAAATAAAAGCTGTCCTAAATCAGACATGCTTTGTTATCTTGAATGCTTACTTAGGAGCTGAAGCCCCTTTAACCCAATCTGGGGAAACCAAGGTATGAGCAAATTAATCAAAAGAGACATTTTTGAGACGCCCCCAAGGATGAACCTGGTCCACCCTAGCCCAGAGCTCAAAGAAGGGCCCATAGTATAATGGAAAGTATGTTGAATGAGATAGTTAGATTAGATGAACACTAATGTCTTTTTTCAAATCTAAATCTAAGGTAGTATAATGGAAACATCCCCTGGCCTGGAGTCAGGGAGACCCGAATTCAAATATGGCCTCCAATACCTACTAGCTGTGTGGCCCTGGGCAAGTCACTTAACCTCTATTTGCCTCAGTATCCTCAACTGTAAAATGGGGATGGTAATAGAACCTGCATCCCACGGTTGTCGTGAGGATTAAATGGGATAATATTTGTCAAGCACTTAGCACAGTGCCTACCACCTATTGGCATTATATAAATGCCAGGTATTATGATCGTTGTTGTTAAATCTGTAATCTTGTATCATGGTTCTTGACCATCAGTTACATTTCTATACACCTCATTAATGTCACCACACTTCCTATTCCCCACTGTCTCCTCATTTCCAGAGAGACAATGGAATGTGATGAGCCTATGGGCTAAGAGCATGCATCAGGAATGTCTCTGCCTCATGCCATTGGTTAAATACATAGAAGTGTTTAACCTGGAGAAGAGAAGACTTAGGGTGAGATTCTAGTTGTCTTTAAAATGCTAAAGGACTATCACGTGAAAGGTGGAATAGGTTTGCTCTGTAAGTTGTTGAGTGACCTCTGAGGAGGACAAGACTTGGAACAATGAGCAGAAACTATAGAAGTAGATTTAGGGTTGATATAAAGGTAGTGCCCTCTATGGATTACTCCCACAACTCGCACTCACACTCAGAGGTTGGGTCCCCAGAGGGCAATTGCAACCCCAGTGGGTACCCACTCTGCCTATCTCATAAACTCCCATCGAGAGTGCTCCCTAGGAAGAATCAGCCAGTCAACACCATTAACTCAAAGCAAGTGTATTTATTAAGGTGGCAGCGTCAAAAATAGAAGCTTCAAAAAGGCCATATGGTCCATGCCTATAATCTCTGCCTCTGAGGAGGCTCAGGCTAATGGAGAAGTAAATGAAATAGCTAGAGAAATTGGTTTTATCATGTTCTCAAAAGTAACAAGAAAACTCACTTTATGAGGCATTTATAGTGCAGGACTCATGATTAATATTTGCAAAAAAAGACCACCATGAAAGTAATTGTAACTTAAGGACCAACTCTGTTGTACAGGGTGAAGACATAGGAAAAGTGGTATGAAATACTTAATAAGACCCTTCCAACTAAGTCAGGGAAAAACTTTGATATTTAGTGATGTCATTACAAGGATAGGAATAGGTGAGGATAGTGAAAATCATATTGGAAATCATAGATCAGGAATAAGGAAGGGAGTATACCAAAGACTTGTAGACTTTGCAGAAGCCTTGAAGATTGTTTTCTTCAAAAAAAGAATCAGGAGGCACTGTGCATGGAGAGCATGAACCGTCAAAAAATGAAATTGATCATGTGCTAACAGAACAAGTAATAACTGATTTTTGATGTGGGAGTCATTTCTGAACCAACTATACTTGTTTATAAGAGTCACTCTACTGATTTGTTGGGGTAAAGATCAAAATTAACACAGAGCTAGAAGAAAGAATAAAAATGAGAAAAAGATATGTTATATAATTAAAATAGTTTCATCCTAACCTATTCAAACAAAGTTCTGATAATGAAAAATGGGATAGAGATGAAAAAAGGGCACAGTCCATAATAATTTCACACAGTAATTTAGTCCATGTCAGTCCTACTCAGTAAACTCTGCTGGATCTCCAGGGTCAAATACAGAATCCTCTGTCTGTCATTTAAAACCTTTCAGAACCTGTCAACTGTTCTAGTCTTCTTATACCCTACATCATTCCCCTGCCCCCAAGTATTCTTCAAACAATCAATACTGGCCTCTTAGCTGTTCCTGGAACAAGTTCTTCCATCTCCTGACTCTGGGCATTTTTCTTGACTGTTCTCAATGCCTGGAATGCTCTCCCTCTTCATCTCTGCCTCATTCATGCTCTAATTTCCTTCAAGTCTCAGTTGAAATTCTACCTTCTCGATAGAATACTATTGTGCTGTAAGAAATGATGGCTTCATTGGAATGGTTTCAGAAAAACCTAGGAAGACTTATATGAACTGATGCGAAATAAAGTAAGAAGAACCAGGAGAACAATTTATACAATAACAATGATAGTGTAAAGATAAACAACTTTGAAAGATTTTGGAACTCTGATCAATTAAGAACAATGATCCATTCCAATGTTCAACACAATTCCAAAGGACTCATGATGAAACATGCTGCCCACCTTCTGCAAATGAACTCAGAATGTAGATTGAAGCATGTCTTCTTTTCTTTTTTCCCCATCTTTTTTTCTCTTCTTTTGAACATGACTAATGCAAGAATTTATTTTGTTTAACCATGCATATTTGTAACAAGTTTTATTTTTCTTTCTTTCTTTCTTTTTTTGGCTAGGCAATGGGGTTAAGTGACTTGCCCAGGGTCACACAGCTAGTAAGTGTTATGTGTCTGAGGCTGGATTTGAACTCAGGTCCTCCTGAATCCAGAGCCGGTGCTGTACCCACTGCGCCACCTAGCTGCCCCAAGTTTTATTTTTCTTGCCTCAGTGGGTAGGAGAGGAGGAGGTGGGAGAGAGAGAATTTGGAACTAAATATAAAATTGAATTTTTAAAAATCCTACATTCTACAGCACAGCCTTTCCTGATCCCCTTAGTTTCTAGTGCTTCTGTCTGTAGATTATTTAAAATTTACCTGTGTATAGCTTGTTGGTACATAGGTATTTGCAGGTTGTTTCTCCCATTAGACTGTAAGCTCCTTGAGAGCAGAGACCTTGCACATAGCAGGCACTTAATAATTGTTTATTGACTGACAAGGAAACCAAAAGAAACTAAAAAGCTCCTACTAAGTAAACACTAAGTGAAGATAGCCAAAGAAAACACAAATTTAGAATATGTTTGTTCACAAAACTTATAGAGGATGATGGAAGATTATCAGCAACATAGTCTCATAAGACACACACTTAGCAGTGGTGGTGTGGTGTGGTGATAAGAGTTGCTCAACCACATTTATTTCCACCTTTCCCTATTATGGACTTTGATCAGATAGAATTCCTAATTTGAAGGCTCTTTTTTTTTTTTCTCTAGGAGACAGCTACATAGTATAGTAGATAGAGTCCTGGACCTGGATTCAGGAAGCCCTGAATTCAAATCTGGCCTTAGACACTTACCAGCTATGTGACCTTGGGTAAATCATTTAAGTGCTGTCTGCCTCAGCTTCCTCATTTGCAAAATGGAAATAATAATAGTCAAGTTCTCTATTCCATTAAAGATACATTTTTCCACAATAGGATTATATTCAGCTTAGCAGGGTAAGCTATTCTTGGATTTAAACCTATCTCATTTCCCTTTTGGAACATTCTATTCAAAGATCTCTCATTTTTAGCAGAAGGTGTGAAGGCTTGTATGATGCTGATTGTGTTCTTTGATGGTGAAATTTTTTCTTTCTGGATGAATGCAGTATTTTCTTCTTTGATGTGGGAACTCTGGATTTTCCCTAGGACATTCTGAAGTCTTTTCTTTTGGGAGTTCCTTTCAGGAAGTGATCCAAATTACATGAATATATCACAATAGTATATAAGTAAATTTGAATAAAAGCAATGCATACTAACATTAGTAGGTCTACATAATAACAAAACATGCATAAACAGCAGTGTGTATGCAAATAGACAAATAACAAAATTATGTATAGCTAATAGGCAAATAGGTGGTGCAGTGGATAGAGGGCCAAGCTTGGAGTCAGGAAGACCTGAGTTCAAATCTGGACTCAAGACACTTAGTAGCTGTGTGACCCTGGGCAAGTCACTTACCCCTTTTGGCTTCAGTTTCCACATCTGTAAAATGAGCTGGGGAAGGAAATGGCAAACCACTCCAGTATCTTTGCCAAGAAAACTACAAATGGGGTCACAAAGAGTCAGACACAACTGAAAAATGACTAAACAACAAATAGGCAAATGTTTCTTTAATATGCAAATGTGTAGTAATTATGATGTGCATCAATTTATTTATGCAATTAGATGACAAGTATATTTTACATAAGAAATGCCAGTATTGTCATTTAGCAACATGGGTAACCACATCTCCGATTTCACCTGTAAGATCTTAGGTTAATATGGTCATAGGTCAAATAGACCTATGTCTCTTGTGACCTGATTATCTATCTGCCCCTATACTTGAATTATATATGGTATGGGTTGAAAATAGTCATCATCAAATCTATAGTCCTATATCCCCAATCCTGAACTTGTGAAGGGTCCAGATGAGTAGCTGTATTACTATATATTCTGTGGAGTGTCCTTGTACTCTTGGCATCTTTGCAGTTGAAGTTCTAGGCAGGAAATCTTTTGCTTCTGAGCTCATTCCTCTCCTATTTGGATTGATCATTGGGTCATAATAAGTGTTCTTCATTTGAAATATCTGTTTCTGAGCTATTATCTGGTTGTATTTTATAGCTAGTTTAATGCCTCCTTTTCTGTTCTCTTTGCAGTGATTAAATTTGTGAAAGACCAGCTTGCTTACAGAAACAGTGGAGGTTAAAATTAGTTTAAAGAAAGCTTTGCAAGAAAGCTAAGAAAATCATTGCCAGGGCATTTAAGGATAAAATGAAAGGACAGCAAACAGAAGAAAAATGGAAAAGATCTGCAAAGATTTTTTTTTAATTTTTTAAATTTTTTAAAATTACTATAGACAACAGAATCAACACACTTGGACTTTAACATTCCAGTCTTGAATATGTTTATAGAAGAGATAGAAATAGTATCACAGAGAAAAAAATAAACAGGAATAGTAGCTGGAGTAGTCCAAGTACACATAGAGGAGATCAATACTGAAAGTGACATACTTATGAGGGTATTGACGGATCAAGCCACAAAGCATTAAAAGAAGGGAAAAATGCTGAAGGCATGGGAAAATTTTAGACTATAAATACTGAAAACAAGTGAATGAGAGAAAATCCAAACCAACTTAAGTGCCTACTTTCACTAAGGTCATGGAAGAAATCCAGCATAGAATACAAGTTGAAGGGGATTTCCTCTGGATGATGAAATCTTCCATATGCTCTTGTTTACAGATGCTATCATGATGGTTGCATCAAGCCCTGGAACTCTGTAAAGCCTCCTGAAAGACATCTGTATCCATTCAAAAAAGTTTGACCCAAACATCAGGAAAAAGAAAATGGGCGAAGAATGACTGTTGTCCAATGATGACATACAATTAGATGGACAACCAAGTTTTGGTATCAGAATATGTCAATTTAAGTAAACCAAAGGGTCAAGACAGGAGAGGGTAGCACAAGAAAAAGAGTCAGAGTGTAGTCTACTGGTCTGGGAACCAGAAGTAGGGTAATATCAAATGAAGCTAGAAAGGTAGGTTTGAGCCAGATGGTGAAGGCCCTTGAATAGCAAGATGAGTTTATACTTTGATGAGCAATATGAAGCCTTTGAAGCTTTTTGAGTGTGATATGATCAGAGCAATATATTTTGTTGTTTTTTGGGCTAGGCTTGCCCAGGGTCACACAGCTAGTAAGTGTTATGTGTCTGAGGCCAGATTTGAACTCAGGTCCTCCTGAATCCAGGGCCAGTGCTCTATCCACTGCGCCACCTAGCTGCCCCCGATCAGAGCAATATATTAAGACTACTCTGGCAGTAAGATGTAGGATGGATTGGACTGGGGATAGATGGAGACAGAAAGAAAAGTTAGGAGGTTATTACGATAGTCAAGCAGGGACAAACTAGGGCCCTAACTAGAGTAGGATCATGGATTTCAAGCTGAATGGAACCTTAATAGGCATCTACTTCAATATCCTTCTTTTGCAACTAGGGAAACTGAGTTCCAGAGAGATTGTGACTAGCCCAGGGTCACGCAAGTAGTAAACAACAGAGCTGGGATTTGAATCCTGATTCTCTAAAGTCAAATCCAGAGAGCATTGTTGTGGCATTGCCCTATATCTTGTACCTATAATGGAAATGGAAAGAAGGGAGAAATCCAAGAAATGTTAAGAGATAGAATTGACAAGACTTGGCAACTGGTCAATGGCCCTATCTTTGTTGCATGACCCAGCCTTCTTTCTGTTTCAGATACATGACATTCCATCTCCCATCCCCATTCCTGGAGTGCACTCCCTCCCTTCTTACCTCTGCCTCATAGAATCCTCCTCCTCCTTCAAGTACCACTGCCTACATGAAACCTTTTCTAGTCCCCCCTGCCGTTTTAGCACCCTCTCTCCCAAACTATTTTACGTGTATTTGTATTTATTTTCTTTGTATTTATTCTTGTTTCCCATGTTAGAGTGTGAATTTCTTTATGAATTATTTTGTTCATTGTCTTTGTAACTCCAGCATCTAGCAGACCTGGAACCTGTCGTTGTTGGGTTAATTAGTCATGTCTGACTCTTCATGGCCCCATTTGGGGTTTTCTTGGCAAACATACTGGAGTGGTTTGCCATTTCCTTCTCCAGCTCATTCTACAGATGAGCAAACTGAGGCAAACAGGCTTAAGTGACTTGCCCAGGGTCACACAGCTAGTAAGTGTCTGAGGCCAGATTTGAACTCAGGAAGATGAGTCTGTCTGACTCTAGGTATGGCACTGCCTACTGCCAGTCCTGGCACATAGTAAGCACGTAATAAATGCCTGTTGATTGATTGCTTGATGGTAAAGATTTCAGACTGAGGAAAGAGGAGGCAATTCCATCACAATAACAGCTCACATTTCTATATCATATTTTCTTTATGAGCTATTATTCTTACTCAGATGATTTGTGATATCTGCCTGCCCATTCTGTGTGATATTTATTTACTCAGGCAACATTTATTAAGTGAATACTATGTGCCAGACACTGTACTAAGTGCTGCAAATTTAAAAACAGTCCCTGCCCTCAAGGAGCTTATATTCTTTTTTTGTTTGTTTGTTTTGGCTAGGCAATAGGGTTAAGTGACTTGCCCAGGGTCACACAGCTAGTAAGTGTTATGTGTCTGAAGCTGGATTTGAACTTGGGTTCTTCTGAATCCAGGGCCAGTGCTCTATCCACTGCACCACCTAGCTGCCCCTAAGGAGCTTATATTCTAATGGTGAAAAAAACACATCCGAGAAAACTGAAAAGCTGAAGTGGAGATGAGGGAGGGAAGGTACCTTCATGGAGGACCAGGAGAGAAATTCTGTAAAGACAGAAGCTCAACCAGGAGAGGAATAAAGCATGGCCAATCTTTGCTCATCCCTGACATAGAGGCCCTAGAACACAGAAGTTCCACAACTGGGGTAAGGAAGCTGATATGGAGGAGAGATGAGAAAGCCCCAGGCACTGAGGGAAGTTGCAAGATGAGAAGGCCGCTGAATTATGGGGTTATAAAGCCAAGGAGAGTCAGAAACACAGCCCCCTGGGGAACGTCCTCCATGTCTTTCCACCATCACTTCCATATGAGACACCTTCCTGACTTTCTCCTGACATCAAGAGTGTACCAGTGGAGCGCTCAAGCTGTCTACCTGATGTTGCTTACCTCTGTGTGCGTGTGTGTGTGTGTGTGTGTGTGTGTGTCTGTGTGTGTGTGTGTATGGGGCGGGGATCTAGACTTGTGATTTCATCAGTGTGAGGAACTCCCAATCTGGAAACTCCTTCCACCAATAAAGATCAATATGTCATGTGAAACTTAGAATCTTACAGAGTTGTCTCATACACTGAGAAGTTAAATGACTTGCCCTTGGTTTGTTGTTGTTGTTTCGTCATTCGGTCATGGCCAACTCTTCATGACCCCGTAGACCATAGCATGGCAATGCTGGCCTGGGGGTTTTCTTAGCAAAGATACTGGAGCGGATTACTATTTCCTTCTATAGCAGATTAAGGAAAACAGAAGGTAAGTGACTTGCCTAGGGTCACATAACTAGTAAGTGTCTGAGGCTGGATTTGAACTCAGGTTTTTCTGACCACAGGCTCCAGTGCTAGATGTCTCCAAACAAACTGAGATCAAGTGACTTGTCCAGAGTCACACAGCTAGTAAGTGTCTGAGGCCACATTTGAACTCAGGTCTTCCTGACTCCAGGCTCAGTGCTCTATCCACTGAGCCACCTAGTGGCCTCTGTGGTTATGGTTACATAGTTAATATATGTTAGAATCAGACTTGAACCCAGATCTCCCTGACTCCAAGGCCATCTGCCTATCCCATTATACCATATTACCTCTCATCTTGCCCAAGGTAGTTACCTAATGCTTGTGGAATTGAATTAAACTATTTCCAAAAGGACACTTTTGAAACACACTATGTTGTTTGTGATAAGAGATGGGGAGGCAAGCCCATCCTTCCATTAACAAATCCTTAGTGATTAGGTTATCAGAAAGATGCAGTGATTCACCTGGCATATTATCCTGAAACAGGCTCAGAGAGCGTGACATGGAGGTCAGGAGATGAGTCATAAAAGTTACAATATGGGGAGGGAGAAGGTGGAAAAGAAAAGCCCATTTCTGGCTGACTGGAAGTGAGAGAAGGCCTGAGCAAGGAGGGGCAGCTTAATAGTGTGAGGTCAAGGACCGAAGTATGTTTATGTTCATGCATATATATATATATACACACACATACATTTATATACACATACACACATGCACGTGCATGTATTTGCTCATGTACATGTATGTATATGATTATACACATGTACTATGTATCTATTGGCAGCTTGGTGTGTATCTGATTATATGTATGTACATATGCACATGTTGGCAGCTAGGTGATACAGGGTTATCGGGAGGATCAAATGAGATAATACTTGTAAAGCACATAGCACAGTGCCTGCCACATAGTATGTGCTTAACAAATGCTTATTTCCCGACCCCCTCCCACCCCTCGCCCCATACACACATACCTCGCCATGTACATGTATGTAGCCCAGAGTTGCCATTTCAATGATCTAGGGAACTGTGAGTATGCAAATTCCTCCCATCTAACTTATTATTGAGAGTTTTTCTGAGGCTTTGAGAAGTTAAATGCTATATCATGTTGGGTGAATACCACCCAAGGTTGCTAAAAGGCAAGAGCCCACCCAAATGGAGAGCCACTGGGATATAGAGTTGAACCATTGCAGTTCAAATCCACCTGCTTCCAATCAGGCTCTGTCTGTTCCTTGCCCGACTGTAAATAGAACTGCCATCTTGGCCAGGCATTCTTTTTCTTCAGAAAGTCCCAAGTGTGGTCTGCAGGCCTTCCTCCTCTTGCCCTCGCTAATCACCCCAGCCATGGAGGGCCTGAAACATTGGAAACAATGAACTTCGGATGTACGGTATGGTGTGTATATCACACCTATTATTTCTAATATCTCTTGCATAATTGTAAAATGATAATACAAATGACATTGGGGGTTTGCCAGAGTTAAATTTTAATAGCAAGCCAGTGCCCCCTTTAATGGCATTTTATATATTTAAATTGGGCACGCTCCCTTTGGGAATGGTAATTTTATTCATGGAGATTCTGTCTAATTTGAATATAAAAACAGTATTTAAAAGATATTGAATTTTCTGGTATGTCTGGGTTTTTTTTTCCCCCATAGTAACAGCTCAGGGAGTGCTTCCGGCTGGTCAGGCTTGTTCTGTGATGGTAGAGCTTTGGTGCCTGGCTTTGTTTTTGTTCTTGAAGGCAAAGAATCCTAGAGAATGCCACGTGTGTAGCCATTAGTATGTACTGACTTGTTCCTCAATATTTCAAGAGAAATCTGTAAGGCTTCAATACTGTGATGCGTGGGAGTGCTCATGGATGTGAGCACGCCCTCCAATGGTGCAGATTGTGGCCCCTTCACTCCTCATGGCCTCCAGTCTCCATTTTGGGTATAGCTTACAAAGAGTTTTAAAGCCGGAAAATCATATTAAGAATGATAGAGGCTTCATCTGAAAGAAGTTCTTAGACTGTCAGAACTGGAAGGGAACTTGGGTATCTCATCCACTCCCCTCATTTTACAGAGAAAGAAACTGAGGCCCAGAGTAACAAGTTAGGACTAGAACTGAGGCCTCTTGACTCTCAGTTTAACAACCTTTCTAGCATATTGCCTCTGTGTGTAGCTCTCTTGTTAATAATTTATAATCTTTATGGAGATTGTTAACTTTTCTCCTTTTTATTCATTTCAGTTGTGTTTGACTCTTTGTGACCTTATTTGGGGTTTTCTTAGCAGAGATACTGGAGTGGTTTGCCATTTCCTTTTCCAGCTCATTTTACAGATGAGGAAACTGAGGCAGAGTTAAGTGACTTGCCCAAGATCACATAGCTAGTAAGTGTTTGAGGCTGGATTTGAACTCAGGTCTTCCTGACTCCAGGCCCAGCTCTCTATCCATTGAACCACCTAGCTGGCCCAGATGCTCTAAAAATAATAAGAAAAACACAATGTCATGTTGTAAATGCATTAAATGGCAAAAAATGTACCCATCAGGACCTTGTTATGGCAAGCCATGGTAGGGGAAGAGAGAGATAGAAATGGAGGAAGCGTAATGCGTAGTGAGAGAAACAGGGACAAGAAGAGCTTGTATGGGGAAGTGGCAGAAAGAAAAAGAAGCAGGGAGAAAGGAATGGAGACAAAGAAAGTCTATCATCTCTGAGGTGAGAATGTAAGTCCTGGAAAACTGTAAAAATATATCTTCAGAAATTCCCCACGGTCTCATGCATATCTATTGCTTAACTTACACTTAATAATAATAGCTCACAATGATACAGCATTTACTACATTCCAGGCACTATACTAAACACTTTATAATTATTTTCTCATTTGGTCCTTGACACAACTCTAGGAGGCAGGTGCTACTATTATCCCCATTTTACAGATGAGGAAACTGAGGCAGACAGAGGTTAACTGACTTGTCCAGGGTCACACAGCTATTTTGAGACCAGATAGGAAATCAAGTCTTCCTAACTCTAGGCTGATGCTAAAATTATCCTTGCATAATTTCATTCAAAAAAAAGTTATTTTGGACTGAATTTTACCAATTGTGTTTCAATTCTAGGTCATTCTATGTCAGTGAAACTCAGGCTCTTTAGTGTTAAGTGAGAGTATCATTAAGTCAGTAGATTTTGGAGCAAGACAGGACCTCTGGGATTTAGGTCAACCCCCTGTCCTTAATTTTTACAAAGATGAAAACTGGAGCCCAGAGAGTGTGAGTGATTTGCCTAAGGTCACACAGGGAGCAAGTAATAGAGCCAGAATTTGAACCCAGATCTTTTGGGTCCAAATCTTTCAGTGCTTTTTTCCTACCACGTTACATCTCTAAGAAGCAAATTTTAAAATTATTTCACATGCTTCAGCTTCATCTTCTAAATGCACAAGCATCTTGAAATTCACATTGTTTCATAAAGTTTCATATCTTTTTGTTTCCCTAAGACACCCTTCCCTTTTTGGTCTCCATGTCTTTGTTCATATTATCCCCCAAGTCTTGAACATCCTTCCTCTATGTTTTAGTGAAATAAATTTCAGCTGCATATCTACAGCTATAAGTTTTTATAAGCTGTTCAAAACTAAAAATGTTGATTAATATTTTATAATAAGTTATAGATAAAAATAGTTGATGAAGTATAACTTTTTTTTTGCTAAATAGCTATCATCTTAACTCGGCTTTTACAAATCTGGGACATATTCTCCCAACCCAGTGCATAGCTGGCTATATCTCCCCGTCAGGGTTCTAGGGGTACCCCTGAGGGGTAGCAGTGCTTTCTAATGCTATTGGCTTCAAGTCGCCATTCTGGTACATACCCTCTCCCTTATCAATAGCCAGTGGTTAGCATCCCAATATCATGTAGCCAGTTAATATCTCTTAATGTAATCAATAAGCAATTAACATCGATGAGGCTTTTCAAGGGGCAGCTAAGTGGCACAGTGGGAAGACTGCTGAGCTTGGAGTCAGGAACACTTAAGTTCAAATCTGACTTCAGACACTTACCAGCTGTGTGACCCTGGGCAAGTCACTTAACTCTGCCTTTGTTTCCTCATCTATAAAATGAGCTGGAGAAGGAAATGGCAAGTCACTCCAGTATCTCTGCCAAGAAAACCCCAAATGGGGTCACAAAGAGTCGGACATGACTGAAATAACTGATCAATGAAAGGCTTTACAAGGGAGATTTACTGAGAAGATCTAGCATGAACAGAAGTACAAGCACATGCCTCTGAACTGGAACATGCTCCTCTCTCTACCACCGCAATCCCTGGTGAGAATAGACTGGATTTAAAGTAATTGTTGCTGAACATTTGTGGCGCCAAGCTCCCTTCTGGGCGTGGCATACCCAATGGATGTCCGACACCATCTGTGTCTTAGCTGCCCCACAGTCTACTCTGTCGAGCTGTGCCCCTCAACTGGACTTGGCTACTTACACACTCTACAGTTATCCCTTCCACATCTCAAGGTGGGGGTTAGGGGTGCGGGGCCCCCCAATCTGGAAAATCCATGTCAAACTTCTTGGCCCTCCCTTTGTACCAGAGAAGAAGTCTGAATTTTTTGTGGGGTGTTTACAATACCTTATAAAATTTGGGTTGATATCATGCAATACTCGACATATATTTTATGCATTTCTAAGTTTCTAAACTTTTTCTGTCATCTGCGTCCACCTTCGTGTGTCATCTGCAGCTTCTGCAAAACTCCTCCCCGATTCCCATTTAATTTCTGATGCCAAACCAGGATATATCGAAACCTTGATGGGGAAAGTCACAACGTGGAAGGGGTAACTGTAGTATGAACTCCAGTTTTTGGACGTCTGGTCACTCTTGTGACTTTTTGAAGCTCATAAGGTCATAGCCTAGTCAGTCCATTCTGCCTCCTATAGTCATTCACCTCTAAGGATGGTTAGTCAATCAGTCAATAAGCATTTCTTAAGTACTTGCTATAGGCCAGGAATTGTGGTAAATGGTGGGAAAACCAGGAAATGATGAAGCTGACTTCTGCCCAGCAACAATAAGAGCCTTACTAAATCTAAATCTGCCCAGTAACAGGGGGCCCTATCTGTTGACAAGAAAACCTTGTTATTTTCTGTATATGTGACTTATCCCTGATGTTTGTGCCCATATCCTTGAATATTACAATTTAAGTTCTCTGCTTTGTGACCACATCCCTGAACTGCTTTGTAAAGTACTCAACACACCTGCTTCCCCTTTCCTGACATCCTTCCTTGTGGTTAACTGCCCACGTGGAAGCATGTCCTTCATCCCTAGCGGAGTGCCCAAAACTTGTATGTAAAAATAAGCTCCTGTTTTATCCCAGGCTGCTAGTCCTCCCCCAGGACTAGCCCACCACTTTTGCAACAATAAAGCTCTCTTGACTAGGAGAACCTCTGCCCCCTGAATTCTTTCCAGACAACCCAACTCCAAACATCATCTATCTCTTCATATGGTTCCGTTGACTGGGAAATCCTCCAAGGATCGGATCTTCTCCTAGCCAACAGGTAGTCATCTCTCTCTTTCTCCCTGCCCTCCCCTTTGTCTGTGTCCTGCAACTGGACCCCTCTGGGTGCCTAGATTACCTGGAGGGGCATTGTGGGTCTCTCTGACTTCTACACAGTCAGGTAAGATGGTTCTTGCCGTCTTGAGGGGGCCGCCTCTCATTTAGCCATCTTTTCTCATTCTCCCCCTCTTCAGGATGCTGAAGAGGAGGGGAGTGGCTGTAGGATATTGGACATGGGGCAGGATATTTCTATTCCAATGGATTCTCCCCTCGGTTGCCTCTTAAGGCATTGGGAGAAATTTGGGAAGGGGGACCTTGAGAGAAGGCATCTCATGTTTTTCTGTAATGCAGACTGGACATAATGTAACTTAGAGGATCAGGAAAAGTGGCCAGCCAATGGCTCCCTTAATTACAATACTATTTTGCATTTAGATCTTTTTTTTTTTTTCCGGAGGGAGGGAAAATGGACTGAAGTTCCCTATGTCCAAAATTTCATGGCTCTTTCCCAAGACCTTGACCTCCACAATTCTTGCAAAATGTTCTTTGCATGCCCTCAGTTTGGCCCCAAACTCCCTAAATCTGAGAAGGCACGGAACCCCAAACCCAACATTCTAGATGATCCAGTTTTGTACAGGATTAAATCTCCACCCACGACCCCTAACTTCCTGTCCCTCATATTCCTCACCTAGACCCCTTACCTAGACACCCCCTCTTGACTACCCAATGCTAAGTCCCTCAAACATCCAGGCCAGGGAACCACTTTTTAGTGCCCCCATCCCCAAGCCCCCTTCAATTTGTTCCAATACTCCCTCTAAGAGAAATCCCTAATCCCATGGGGTAGAACAACCAAGTTCATGTTCTCTTTTCAATATCTGACCCTTCCCAAGTTAAAGAGAAATTGGGCAGCTACTCGGTAGACCCCACCAAATTTATAGAAAGATTTCACTCTGGTTCCTTGCAATTTGACCTAACCTGGGGTGACATCAACCTTATTTTTTCTACCTCATGTTCCATTGAGGAAAAGAGAATGATTTAGGATCAGGCTCAGAATTATGGTGATGATCTAACCAGGTCTGCTGCTGGCTCCCATCATTCACCCTGGGGCGGCTGCTGTCCTTCTAGCTGATCCTTCCTGGGACTATCTTGATGAGGAGGATCAGGAGAGAAGGGACCATACAGTCACCTGCCTTCTGGAAGGCATGAAAGGTGGCCTAAAGAAACAAGTGGACTATGAAAAATTAAGAGAAATTACACAAGGGTCAGAGGAGAACCCTGCCCTCTTTAGGAATAAGTTAGGAGAGGCTCTAAGAAAGTAGACTGACTTGGATCCTGAATCTCACAAAGGAGCCACAGTTTTAAGTATGCATTTTATTTCTCAATTGGCTCCAGACATCCACCAAAAGCTTCCATCCCACATTCCCTCTGAAATCTGGAATTCAGTAGATTTAGTAGTCTGGGACCATGGTATCCCTGGGAGGGCTACTCATGTGTCTCCTATTAAAGTACACCTCAAAGACCCCAATGCCTTCCCTCACCACCGGCAATACTCTATCAAGCTAGAGGCATGACTTGGGTTGCAACCTCTTGTTGATAAATTTCTCCAATATGGGTTGCTGGTCCCTTGTCAATCACCTTATAATACTCCTATACTCCCTGTAAGGAAACCAAATGGGGAATACCAGTGGTCCCCATTTACCCTATTGTGCCTAATCCATATACTATCCTGGCTTAGATTCCGGGTGACACCCACTTATTTATCACCCTAGACCTCAAAGATGCTTTTTTTTTTGCATCCCCCTTCACTGAGAGCACCAGTTTATTTTTACCTTTGAATAGGCATCTCCTGGGAGCTGACCCCACACCAGCTAACATGGACTGTGCTCCCACAAGGTTTTAGGGATAGCCCTCACTTATTTGGATAAGTTCTGGGTAGCGATTTAAGGGACCTTCAGTTATCTAACAGCAGCCTCATTAAATGTTGATGACATCCTCATTTGCAGTCCCATTCAAGAAGCCACTTTTATAGCAGCCACACAAGCTCTTAATTTTCTTGTGGTTATAGGGTTTCTTTACGCAAAGCCCACATTGCCTGTCAGTTCATAAAATATTTGGGCCATACTTTAACTCTCACCTCTTTAACATCAAAACAAATAGCAAATCATTCTGTCCTGCCTTAAACCAGCCACAAAGAAACAGTTATGTACTTTTCTTGGTATGGTCGGATTCTGCAGAATCTGGATTCCCAACTTTGGGGTCATTTCCAAACTTCCGTATGCTGCCACACAGGGTCCCAACACCCTTACCTTACCCAAACAGACCCAGGCCTTCAGCACTCTTAAGTCCAAATTAACCTCTGCCCCTGCTGTAGCATTACCTAATCTGGAAAAACTTTTGCTCTTTATGTGGATGAGAGGCAGGGACAGGCCTTGGGATTCTGGGATTTGACCCAAGGCCCATGGCCTATTTTTCTAAGCAGCTTGACTCTGTTGCAGCCGCCTGACCTTCCTGCCTCCGGGCTGTTGCAGCCATTGCCTTCCTTATCACTGAAGCCTCCAAACCAACCCTTGGCCAACCACTGGAAGTTCTGACTCCTCATTTAGAAACCAAAGGGCACCAGTGGCTGGCAAGCAGCCGTCTTACTAAATATCAAGCAATTCTGCTAGATACTCCTGACCTGACTCTCCTTGTATATAACACCTTGAATCCAGCCACTTTGTTTCCTGATTCCAGTGGATCTGGGAGCTTTGCCCACAATTGCAACAAGATCCTTGATTCTGTCCATTCCAGCCATCCTGATCTAAAGGACTCCCCTCTTGGTAATCCTGATGAGGAATGGTATACTGATAGTTCTAGCTCTGTGGAAGGTGGGGTAAAGAGAGCCTGTTATGCCATAATCAGCCTACAGGGCACTAGAGAATCTGCACAAAAGGCCAGGCTGATAGCACTCACCCCAGCCTTGGAATTAGGGAAAAACAAAAGGGTAAGCATCTTTACAGATTCCAGACATCCCTTCCATGTTTTACACACCCATGGTGCTATTTGGATGGTGCAGGGATTCTTGACCACAAAAAACTCCCCTGCTAAACATGAGACTGAAATTCTGCACCTCCTCCAGGCAGGACATTCTCCTGAAGAGGTGGCAGTCATATATTGTAAAGGCCACCAGAAGGGGGAATCTGAACAGACTGTGGGAAACCAACTGGCAGACAAGGCTACTAAAGCCTGTACTAAGGAATCAGCCTTGATGACACCCCTGATACCTCAGTGTACTCCCACTTTCACTCCTCAATATACTACTGAGGAACAGAAACACTATCAGGGGAATGGACTTGAACTCTTGCCTTCTGGTTGATTTAAGTCACCCTCTGTTCAATTAGTAGTCCTAGGATCTGGAATATGGAAACTCCTTTTTGAACTCCACCATACTACATATCTAGGAAAGCATGCACTTTACAATCTGGTGAGGCCCCTCTTTACTGGACCTAAATTGCTAGAAAAAATTAGGCGGGTTTGCAAGGCTTGTTCTAGATGTACCCAAGCCAACCCTGAAGGAGCAGCTAGATGACCATCTCTCCTTACCCCTGTTCAAAATCATGGGACCTTCCCACATTGGCAAATAGGTTTTAACCACATGCCACCCTGCAGAGGCTTTAAGCTTCTCTTCATGCTAATAGACTCAGAACTTGAACTGGTGACTAAGTATTCTCTCACCCTGGGGCAAGTGCGAAAGGCAGTATCTGACTATGCCAACTCACACCTCCCCAAGCCAGACAAAACAGTTTACAGTCCCTCGCTATCAGTTAACCCTGGAGTTATGGTTTATTTAAAATCTTGGAAGTCACAGAGTACTGACCCTTTGGGGGTAAAATGAAAGGGGCCATACAAGGTCATCTTAAGAATCCCTACGGCTGTGGAGCTTGGAGGCTCCCCTAGCTGGACATGTGTCCCAGATAAAACCTGTTTCTTCTATTGTAGGGCAGTCCAACCAGTTCACCTGTGAAACAATCGATCGAGGATCTGGAACTTCTCTTCAAAAGAGACAAAGGACCATTATAATCTGCTGCTTTTCCATCATTTTGTTTTTCCATTTTGCCTTCTATTCCTCTGCTTTTAGCTCTGCTTGTGAAAACACTATCATGTTATTCTTCCTTTTCCTATCATTGATTCCCACGCCAGCCACCTCCTAGGAAGCTAGGCCTGCTTCCCCTCTACTGGAAGTCTAATGCTTTGGTTTAAATGGGGAACTCTGTTGGGAAGGGTGGGGTACGGGATTGCTGGGTATGTCACAACCATTCCCAGGATATGGGTTTACTTCTCATAGCCCTTTCCTTATCCCCAGAGGACTCCTTCGAGCATTCCCCTAAGGACCTCCCTGTTATAGTAGTTGTTTGTCTATTCTCAAACCTGAAAGCCAACGACCCATCTTCTGGCCTGGGGATTACCAATAGACTGCTATTACTAGCATCTCAACTAGTATGAGTGCAGGCAGCAAAGGCCCAGGTGCCATAGACCCCCACTTCCTTCTCATTCAGAACCCTCTCAAATATCTTCCCTTAACCAGTAGCATTCTTATCCTTGTAACATTACCCAACACTTGCCCAGGTATCTCTCTGGTTCTGCAACACATCGCTCATACCAGGAAAAGTGTTGCAATGTAGCTTAAATATAACCACAAGTTCTCTTTGTACTACCCCAGGCACTGTCTTCCTTTGTGGACTAGCCATCCCTGATGTTATCCAAGCCCTCAATATTGTCCTGACCTCTCCCCTTATCAACCATTTGGACAGCACACACTTGGCCAGCTGGTTCCCCCAATACAGATTTACAATCTTATTACTCATTCCCAACTCCCCCCCCCCGCAACACCTGTGTCAAAGGGGGATTCTGGGAAAGCACCCTCTCATATCTATCCAAGAGAGCTGAGTATTTACTCCCTTGCCATAGCCACTTTTCTGCATGAGGCTGTTCTTTCTAACTTAACAGCTACCATCTTACTCCTCACAAATGACACAGCCCATGGCTTATCTGAACATTGAGAGTCCCTTGACTCCTTAGTCAATGTAGTTCTAGACAATCATATTGCTCTCGACTGTCTTCTTGCCCCTGCAGGAAGTGTTTGTGCTTTGGCCAACACCTCTTGTTATATGTACATTAATAATTCCCATAAGGTAGAACTTCTCACTCAAAGGATACTACAGGCTGCCTCTTGCTTACAAGACATCCATTTCAACCTAATATCTCCCTCTACCTCCTCTTGGGGCTCATGGTTATCTCCTATTTTGACTCCCCTTGTAATTATTCTACTGCTTCTGATTTTTTGGGCCATGTTTGTTTAATTTGTTAGTGCACTTTGTGTATTCTCATGTAGAGAAACTTCATTTCTGGCTCCTGGGCCAACGTGTCACCTGGTATAGGACTCTCCACCTTAGACTCCGCTGGTAACAAGTTCAGACTTCAATTCCCCCACCTCTTCTCCTTAGGGACAGCAGGAAATAGTTACCAAAGAAGAGACCACCACCCTTCTTCCCGAAAGATTTCTCCTATAAATAATTAGAGGGGGGAATGACGTGACTGACTTCTGCCCAGCAACAGTGAGAGCCTTACTAAATCGAAATCTGCCCAGTAACAGGGGGCCCTATCTGTTGACAAGAAAACCTTGTTATTTTCTGTGTATGTGACTTACCCCTAATGTTTGTGCCCATATCCTTGAATATTACAATTTAAGTTCCCTGCTTTGTGACCACATCCCTGAACTGTTTTGTAAAGTACCCAACACACCTGCTTCTCCCTTCCTGCCTCCCCTTACACACCTGCTTCCCCTTTCCTGACATCCTTCCTTGTGGTTAACAGCCCACGTAGGAGCATGCCCCCCATCCCTAGCTGAGTGCCCAAAACTTGGGTACAAAAGTAAGCCCTTGTTTTATCCCAGGCTGCTAGTCTTCCCCCAGGACTAGCCTACCACTTTTTCGACAATAAAGCTCTCTTGACTAGGAGAACCTCTGCTTCCTGAATTCTTTCCAGACAACCCGACTCCAAACATCATCTACCTCTTCAGAAAGGCAAAAAAAAAAAAAAACCAGTCCTTGCCTTCAAGGGATTCACATTCTAATTGGGAAAAAAAAACCATGTATACATACATATCCATCTATATCTATATCTATATCTATATCTATATCTATATCTATATCTATATCTATATCTATATCTATATCTATATCTATATCTATATCTGTATCTGTATATATATATATATAGAGAGAGAGAGAGAGAGGATGAATAGATTGTAGTCTTTTCAAGGAGTTTACCCAGGAAAAGGAAGAAAGATATAAGATGATAAGGATGGTTGAATCAGAAGAGGGTTTTTTTCTTTTTGCTTGTTTGTTTGTTTGTTTGTTTTAACAATGGCGAGACATAGGTAGATTTATAGGCAGCAGGGAAGCAGCCAATAGAGAGAAACTGGTGATTAGGGAGAGAGTGGAGATGATAAAGGGGGGCAGCCTGCTGGAGAAGATGGAATGGAATGAGGTACAAGAAAGACTGAAACATACCAGAGTGTCTGAGGACAGATTTAAACTCAAGAAGATGAGTCTTCCTGACTCCAGACCCATGCTCTAAGCACTGTGTAACCTAGATGCTACTTATTATCGGCCATTACACTAAGATATTAAAATGGACATCTTGTTAAAACCATAGAGCCCAATTGTAACTGTTTTCAGTTGCCATTCCTTCTTCTGTATCCTCAGCAATTACATACAAGACAAAACTTTATGACACTCTTGAAAAACGTGTTTGGTTTTCATTTGCTTTATCATAGTTTTTTTTTTTAAGAACTCAGTTTTGGGAAGGTCCAGGCTTGTAATTTCATTAGTGTGGGGGACTTCCATTTTGGAAACTCCCCAATACTGTGCTGATCTCTACCTCTTCTCATTCCCAATGTACTCACAACATACTTTTAAGTCCCCCATCACTTTCTGAAGCCTAGAAGCCAACAGAACAATAAATCAAGCCCTGATTTGTATTGTCTGCCAGTTTCTGAGGTTTGAATGCTCACATTGAAAATTGGACAGCTCTCTTTGAGCTGGTTCTGGGAAAATTGTTGTTGGACTTTCACTACAAAAACTCCCTCCTCTAACACACTTCAGTAACTCACCTGGAACTTAAAGTCAGTGCACCTGGGGGCACCAAAAGATCAAATAAATGGTCCAAAGTCACAAAACTAGTAAATGGTAAAGCTGGGACTTCAAGTGAGGTTTTTCATTCCAAGGCCAGACACTATTACAGTCCTTAAAAGAGAACGGGTGACCAAGGTCTGTTAGGGGAAATTCTCTGTGCCTTCATGAATTATCTTCTCAGGCTATTCAAGAAGCCAGGTCAGTTAAAAATATTTCTTAGCTTTGTCTAGATATCTGGGAGTACTGGAAGAGACAGGAATAATAATAATGATAATTAGCATTTATACAGCAATTTAAGGTTTGCAAAGTCTTTTAAGTATGCAATCTCATTATCTTCCCAAAAGCCCTGTGAGGTAAGTGTGCCTATTATCCCTGTTTTACAGACGAGAAAACTGAGGCTGAGGTAAAGTGACTTGTCCAGTATCACACAGTTAGTAAATGCATGAATAAGGATTCAAACTCAAGTCTTCCTGACTCCAGGTCCAGCCTTCTATTGACTTCATCACCTAGCTACCTCTGGAATATGGTTAGACAAGGGAGGGAATGGAGCATAATAAGACACCTTAAAATATTTCTTTTACTGGTTTCAGAAAAACCTGGAAAGACTTACACGAACTGATACTGAGTGAGTGAGCAGAACCAGGAGAACATCATACACAGTAACAGCAACATCGGATGATAATCAACTATGATAGACTTAGCTCTTCTCAGCAATACAATGATCCAAGACAATTCCAAAAGATTCAAGATGGAAAATACTATCCACATCCAGAGAAAGAACTATGGAGTCTGAATGCAGATCAAAGCCCACTATTTTCACTTTGTTTTTGTTTTCTTTCTTTCTCATGGTTTTCCCTTTTGTTCTGATTCTTCTTTCACAACATGACTAATGTTGTTTAACACGATTGTACATATATAACCCATATCAGATTGCTTGCTGTCTTGGAGAGGGTGGGGGGAGGGAACGGAGAGAGGAGGAAAAAATAAGAAAAAATATTGTCTTTAATAAATGCACACATTTTTTAAATGCCGCGAAATAACCACTGAGCACTCTGTATTTATTTTGTGATAACATATTCTAAAGAGCGATTGATTTATTTGAAGAGAATTGCTCATATGCAAATGGAAATAATCAGTTTCTTCAAGCCAGAGGTTATGGGAGGCTCAAATGAAGTAATGAGGTAACAAGGCACTTTGCAAACCTTAAAATGCTATGCAGTTATCCCTTCCACATTGTGGAGGTTAGAGATGCTGGGATTGGGGTGGGGTGGGACAGCGTGATCTGGAAAATCCACATAAAGTGTTTTGGCCCTTCCTTTGTACCAGAGAAGAAGTCTGAATTATTTTGATTTTAAAAGATAAAATATGTTCATATTATACAATCCTATACACATATTTTATGCATTTCTGAGTTTCTAAACTTTTTTTGTGTCATCTGCTGGCCTTTGGGTGTTGTCTGCGGCTTCCATAAAACTCCTCCAAGATTCCCATTTAATTTCTTATGTCAGCCAGTGATGTAGGGAAAGTCACTATGTGGAAGGGATAAACTGTATAAATGCCATTATTATTGTTGTTGTTATTATTATTATTATTATTATTATTATTATTATTATTATTCCTCCAGATTGGTGATGACTTCATTCCCTGACCTTTCTATTACACTCCTGCTGAACTCAGGCAATGTTGATAGAGTAATACAAGGTATGACCCAGTTTAATAACTGGGCTCTCAGAAAGAAAAAAAAAGGGTTTGCTCATGCACTTTTCAGTTTAATTTGCATATTAACACTTTCATACATCTAGACAATCAACAGACCAATAAATGAAGCTCTGATCTGCAGTGGTTGTGGATTTCCGAAGTGCAAATGTTCACTCTGAATATTTAACAATGGACTCTCAAAAGTCCCACCCCTGCCCAACCCTAAGCACCTCCACAGTTGCCCCAAATGCTAGAGAACTTCCCTAATACATTCTAGTTCCCACTCCCCCTCTCTCTGAGTAGTGTTTCTACATAAACATTAAGAAAGATTTCTTAAGGTGGAAAATATTTCTTGCTTTTTAAAAGTTTTGGGAAGACTCTAAACATTTCAATAAAAGTTAGGTATCTGGCATTTGGTGAGTCAATAAGGGAGAGGAGGTCGAAGTTGGGGGTGGTGCCTGCTTTGGAAAAACTGGTTTTAGCTTTTTTTTCCCCTTTAGGTCCCATGAGGTGGATGGTAGGGCTTGGGGTGGGGGGAGCAGCAGGTGTGATGCAAATTTAGGGAAGCCCAGCTGTTAGCCACCTGCAGGGGCTCAGTGGTTGGACTTGTGGCTTTGTAAGGCTAACTTGCCAGTTTGGTTTCTGGTCTGAGGAAGAGTTGTTCTTTATTTTCTTACAGAGAATCCAATAAAGGCAAAATTTCATATTTTATTTGTAATTTTATAAAGTAATTAAAATGCTTTTTTAAAAACCCTCAATTTTCTCAAGACTAAAACTGAGCTTTTTTTCTGCACTTAATGGGAATAGGAGACATTTAGACTTGAATATGTGGGATGAGAAAGAGGAGAAAGTCTTGTTATTCACTGGACATGATGGAGAGATGTGGGCTAAACAGATGACGCTTAACTGGTTGGAGTGCTAGACGGAAGGAGTGGTCATGAATGGTTCAACAGCTGCTTGGCAGGAGGTCTCTAGTGGAGTGCCCCAAGGCTCTCCTTTGCTCTGGAACATGTAACATTTTTATTGATGATTCCAACAAAGGTATAGATGACATGCATATCAAATCTGCACATGACACAAAGCTGGGAGGGACTGCTAACATGGTAGATGAGAGAGTCAGGATCAAATAAGATTTAAAGTGATTTGCAAACCTTAAAGCACTATATAAATGTCAGCTATTACTAGCCAAAGAAATCTGAACTACCTCCACCATTGGACCTAATTTAAGGAGTTAAAATTTAACAGAGATAAATATAAAGTCCAAGTGCAAATTGGAAGGAGACATAGGTAGATAACAATTCGCCTGAAAACGATCTGAGAGGTTTTTATTGTTACTCTTCAGTCGTGTCCGGCTCTCTATGACCCCATTTGTGATTTTCTTGTCAACGATCCAGGAGTGGTTTGGCATTTCCTTCTCTAGCTCATTTTACAGATGAGGAAACTGAGGCAAACAGGGTTAAATGACTTCTTAGGGTCACACAGCTTGTAAGTGTGTGAGGCCAGATTTGAACTCAGAAAATGAGTCTTCCTGACTCCAGGCCTAGTATTCTATCCACTGTGCAACCTAGCTACCCCCCACTGAGAGCTTTAGAGCTCCATATGTGCTATAATAGCCAAATAAACGAATGTGAACTTAGGCTGAATTAAGAGAATAATGGTGTCCATTTGGCAGTCTTGATGGGTTCAGCCGTGGTCACACCACCACATGTACTTAGTTCTGGGTCCCATGGTTTAAGTAATAAGCTAGAGGAGTGTATGAAGATGAGCAGGAGGGTGAAAAGTCATAACTGGTTGGAAGAACTAAGGATGTTTAGTCTGGAAAACAGAAGATGTTGGCAGGGGCATGTCATGGTGCTTGTCCCCAACAATCCCTGGCAGTTATGTAGGAGGGAGTGGTCTTAGCTTGACCCCAGAGGTCAGGGCTGGGAACAGCAGACAAAAGTTGCAGAGAGGTAGATGTAGGCTTGATACGTAAAAGAGCTTTCTGGCAATTGGAGTTAATCGCTGTGATTAAATTAAATTAACTGCGAACAAAACATTTTAGCCCACAAACTGGATCTGGTTCTAAAAACAAAGCCTCTGTGAAAACTAATTGCTCATTTCTGTGTAATTTTCTTTAGGTCTAAATTAATCTATTAGCAGCCACTAGAAAATAATCTCATCACCAAAGGCAATTCACACAGCATCCAAGACTTCAGCTTTCTTGGTTGGGGGTTGTCTCATTATGGCATTTTGATGGCTCAGTGACTGCAAATAGCTCTGTCCTGGCCAGAAACTCTGAGGGTCTTCCCCTTCCAGAATGACTCTTTTGCAAAGGCAAACTGAGTCATCTTTTTTTCTCAATTCTAACCTAGCCTTTAATCACTGAATGGGCATTGAGACCTGGGAAAGACTTCAGTTTAAAAAGGCCAAGGTCTCACACTGCGTCCAGGGCCATCACAGTCCTCCTGACTTATGTCTTTACACTGGACTCCATTGACTCTGGAGGAGCGAATGAGGCTGATGACTTTGCACTGCAATGCCTCCCTTAAATCCAATTCATTTGCAAATCAAGACAACGTCCTCCTGATGTCATTGGTCCTCTTCAAGAAGGAAGAACAACAATTATGGTGTCCAAATCCCATTGGAGAAAGCTGTCTATCTGAAGAAAGATGAAATCTACAGACCAAGGCTTGCAGAGGTTCTGGTTTGGATGTAAAAGCTGACGACAATCTTGTGAACACAACAGAAATACTCCATTGCATAAGATGGACAAATAATTGAGCAACTGCTTCCTTAAGTGAAATGTCTACTCCCTTCAGGTAGACTTAAAACACCAGATAAGGGCAGCGAGGTGGCTTAGTGAATAGTGCTCTGGACCTGGAGTCTGGAAGACCTCTCTTTATGAGATCAAATCTGGCCCCAGACACTGATTAACTGTGTGACCCTGAGCAAGTCACTAAACTCGGCCTCAGTTTCCTCATCTGTAAAATGAGCTGGAGAAGGAAATGGTAAGCCATTCCAGTATCTTTGCCAAGAAAATCCAAATGGGGTCATGAAGAGTGGGACACAACTAAACAATAATAAAACAGATACTTAACAAGGCAGCAGTACTGACATCCAGAGAGGGAATGGGGCTGCATTAGGAGTGATGAGCTTCCTTCTCAGTGAATTTCCTCAAGACTGGACAGCCACTTGTTGGGCATGTTGAGGGAAGTGAAACAAGGAGTCCTATTTAGCTCCAGATTGGACTGTCCATTGCCCTTGATTAGATTAGGTGGTCCCTTCCAACTCTGTGATTTTTTTTGGGGGGGGGGAGGCAACTGAGGTTAAGTGACCTGCCCAGGGTCACACAGCTAGTAAGTGTCAAGTGTCTGAGGCCAGATTTGAACTCAGGTCCTCCTGACTCCAGGGCCAGTGCTCTATCCACTGTGCTACCTAGCTGCCCTGAAACTTTGTGATTTTACGGGCACAGTTTTGTTAATATGTGCTGGAATTAAGGATGTTTGTAAATTGATAAGGGGAGGAAAAAGGGAGAAAATAGGGAATAGAGAAAAAGGCAAGGGAGTTGTGGAAAAAAGAAGGAAGAAGAAAGAAAGGAAGAAAAGGTGAACAGAAATAAAGGGAAGGAGAAAAAATATAAAGGGGGGGTAGTTAAATAAATATTTAAAAATACATATATAAAATAATGTAAGGGACAAGAAGATAATAACAATAACAAAGTAGCTGTCCCCCTTTTTTCCCATAGTAATGCTGAGTAAAAAGGAAATATGCCATAGGACTTTAGCTGGAATAGATGACTATACACCTTCATTTTACAGATGAGAAAATTGAGGACCAGGATGGTTAAGGGACTTGCTTAAAGTTATTTAACTAAAGCCAGAACTGGGAGTAGAACCAGAATTTATGCATTTAAATAGGGTTGTCCCCTTAGGAGAATACACTTTTCCCATCTGTCCATCATTGTTCATATAGAGTACCAACAAGTAAGTTAAGGTTTATAGATGGCCTAAAAATTGATTGATTTTGGCACCTGCTAACTCCTTTCTTTTTTAAATTCTTCTTTTTTTTTTTTCAATGAACAAGCATTTATTTTCTCTCTCCCACCACCACCCCCTGCCCCCAGGGAAAAAAAGAAAAACAAAACCCTTGTAACAAATATGAAGAATTAAGCAAAACAAATTCCCACAATGGCCATGTTAAAAATGTGTGTCTCACTTTGCATATTGAGTCCATCACCTCTCTTTCAGAAAGTGAGTAGCTTTTTTCATCAGTGGTCCTTTGAAGTCATGGTTAGTAGTTGTATTGATCAGATTTCCCAAGTCTTTCAAGGTAGATCATTTAAAAAATGTTACCATACACATTTTCCTCCTGGTTCTGCTCTTTTCATTCAGCATCAATTCATACAAATCTTCTCAGCTTCTCTAAAACTTATGGCACCCCTTTTCCATCACTGTAAAAGGGGGTCTCATAGAAGTGAGGCCCATTTTGAAATTTTTTTTGGTTTCATGGGCTGCCAGTATGGAATGGCCAACATAATGGTGATGAGTCTTTCTGTTCTTAGCTAGGTTGGTCCCAAGAAAAGTAAACATAGTCTTTCGTTGGGACTGAACTTTTTGAAGCCTTTTCCCAGCATGATGGGACCTGCCTGAGCTTGTGCTCTATTAGCAAAGTTTTCAAGAAGCCAGGGTTAACCTCTGTTCTATGATGAGGCACTCTTCTAGCGATCCCAAGCTGCTGCTCTCTGAAATAGCTACTTTTTTTGGTAGTGGTATTTAGCAAGTCAACCGACACTGTAGTTAATGCCTATAGTCATTGAAGATCTAAAGCTTAGCACAATGCCTGGCATATAGTAGTTGCCTAATAAGTGTTTAATGATTGATTTGAAGATGTTGGAGATTTGAAGTTGAAGATCACCCAAAGAGCAATGAAGATGATGGGTTCATGAGACCTGAACCCCTAAAAGGAAAAGACCATATCTTTGAACACAACCATATGTTGTGATTTGGGGTGCTGGGAACCCTGAAATGCAAAGGTACAGGGGGTTCTACTTCGAAAGAATTCAATGACTAAAGCCTTCTTTCAGTCAGAGTAGTGAGGTTTTATTGTAACACTGGTTAGGCGGGCAAGATTCCTAGTAAATCTGAGGTATTGTGATGCCAATAAAAACTAGTGAGATTCTAAATGAATCTGTGCTATAGTATCACCAACAGAAGCAGGCAGAGTTCCTAGTGAGTCTGTGAATTTGATGAGATGGGACTGATATTTTCATACAGAAAAGGCTGTGAGATCTGGATGGGATTAAGCAGTGGCAAGTAGCCTGGGATGGCCCAGGTGCAGACAACGGAAGGAGTTAAGTGGTCAGAGAGCCACAGCAGAAAGGGCAGTTAAAAGGATCATTGAGTATTTAGGTAGACTGGGATGGACCAGATGCCTCAGGCAAATGCCAGGGACTGGGTTCGGTGGCTGGATTGTATTCAAAGGCATAGTCTTTTCCTTTTAGGGGTTCAGGGTTCCACGATCCCATCAGAGAGGTGAATGGTGGCCATAAGCAGACTGCCACATATTGCAGACAAGAAATTATGAAAGAGAGCTTGTGTAAGGTGTTATTAAAGAAGGGGAGAGAAAGGAGAATAGGCATTTATTTGTACCTATTATGTGCAAGGCACTGTGCTAAATGAATTATAAATATCTCATTTGATCTTCACAACAATCCTGGGAGGTTTTATTGTTCAGTTGTATCTGACTCTTCATGACCCCATTTGTGATTTTTCTTGGCAAAGATATTGGAATGGTTTGCCATTTCCTTCTCCAGCTCATTTTACAGATGAGAAAACTGAGGCAAACAGCATTAAGTGACTTGCTCAGGGTCACACAGCTAGTAAGTGTTTGAGGCCAGATTTGAACTGTGGAAGATGAGTCTTCTTGACTCCAAGCTTGGCCGTCTATCCACTATACCACCTAGCTGCCCTATCCTGGGAGGCAGGAGCTATTATTATTCCCATTTTACAGTTGAGGAAACTGAGGTAGACAAAGGTTAAGTAGTTTCAACCATGGACTGAGGTGTAGAGGGGAAAGTGTAGCTTAGTTTAGGGAGATATTTCTATTCCTTGGTTCTTCCTCTCTCTTCTCAGTAAACATCCAAAATGCTAACTGGATATCGATGACATTGATACATCAATGTCAAAGCATTTGATATAGCAATATCAAAATGGTCAAAATTATGGTGGGGATAGTAGTCACTGGTTATATGATGCTGGGGAGACAGCTGGTAATTGAGATCAGGGGATGATAAAATGGATGGGGGCTTGAGAACAAGAACATTAGAAGATCCCTACAGTGTCCCTAGAACCTCAAAGGAAGATGGAACAGAAGCCTTGTTCTAGGAGCCCATGTGAGTGAGCGTGGAAGAGTGGCATCAACACTATATAGGCACTTCATATGATTTACGTTGTATGTATATATTATTTGTATTATCTCATTTACAGATGGATCATGGTCTGCACTGTTGGAGACAGGACCTGTAGCAATGAGATCTTAGACCCTTTGCAGCATCAAACATGCCTTTCTTCAAAACTTCTTTGGAAAAACTCGTTTTTTTAGAATTGTCTTTTGAGTTTTCAGCCTGGTTGAAAAAAATTCTCAGTGGTGGAAAATCTCTGTCCTTTGAGGGTACACTGATGTTTGGAAGCAGCCAAAAGTGAAACCGGGTGAATAAAAAGAGGGATCAAGCCAAACTATTATATTTTTAGTGGGGGAAAAAAAACCTAATCAGTGACTCCAAAATAATGAAATTGATTTTTCTTGTGACTCGGGTACCTAAAAACATTAGGGAGTCGTGCTTTTAGAAATTTTTTTTACAACTGTTTGAAACATATTTTCTCAGTCTTCATCTACTGCGTTCTCCCAAACTAGGTCTTTGGGTGTATCTGAATGCAAGACATGTCCTCAGACCTTATTTTTAATGCACAAAAAGATTTCAAAACTGGAGAATAAAGAAGGGAGGAGAGGAAAGAATTGATCCTGAGGCAGGAAACAGTTTGAAACAATATAGTTTAATCATTTTGCAAATTACAAACAACCTCGTTAGAAACTGTTGCTATGCAATTTTCTTTCCTGTTTGTTACTTGCGGATTGCTTAGTTATTCTTTTGTGAAGGTCCTGTCTTTGTCCGTTAAGAAACCTTCCATTCAGCCATCTATTAGCACACCTGGGCCCGTTCAGTGGAATAATCTTCTCTTTTTTCTTGCCAAAATGCCTGTCTCCTCTCTACTTGGAACAGCTACCCTCCTAATGAAACTTCCAGAGACCATGTTCCCCTAGGGGAGTTTATCACTCAACATTGGGACTCTTCTCTGGAGTTGTCCCATCCTGATTGGTTGGTTAGCAAGTGAAAACTCACCTTGAGTCACTACACCTAGTGAATACCCAGACCATGCTTCTCATCACAAACAGTCCATCCATCAGAACATCAGGGCCTACCCAGCTTGGGCATCCTGCTAGCTTGCCATGTCATCACAAGTACATATCTTTCTCCCTACTTCCTTCCTTCCTTCCTTCCTTCCTTCCTTCCTTCCTTCCTTCCTTCCTTCCTTCCTTCCTTCCTTCCTTCCTTCCTTCTTTTCCCCCTCACTTCCCCCCTCCTTTCCTCCCTCCCTCCCTCCTTCCCTTCCTTCCTTCCTCCCTCCTTCCTTCCTCCCATTCCTTCCTTCTCTTCCTTCCTTCCTTCCTTCTCCTTTTTTAAATTTTTCTCCTGAGCCGGGTCTCTCCTCAGCTGGAAGCACAATGGCCACTTCCAGGCTTGACCCCACTGCTGAACACAAACACTTCAATTGCTCTGTTTCTGACCTGGGCACGTTTGCTGTCCCTTAGGCAGCCTGTAGTCCCACTCTGCTGAGAACCTGCCCTATTGATATTGTACTTACTGAGGACACCTAATCTATTCCTATTGTACTTCAGAACGCCTGAACTCAAGCAATCTACCAGCAGCAGCTGTCTCAGAAGCAGGGACTAGAGCACAATGCCACGCCCAGCTCACCCCATCACTTTCCACCTCTTGCTTCTGCTCTGATAACAAGAACCAAACCAGTACTTCCATTACCAGTAGGAAGGGCATAACTCTGTCCTACACTATGGCTCCACTTACAATCCCTGGGACTATATCCAAACAGAATTACAGAATTTGAGAAGTGGAAGGGATGTCAAAGGTCATCTTGTCCAACCCATGTATAGAAGTGATACCTCCAAAAACTACTCTCCACTGCCCTCCTCTTCCCTTTGCTGGAAGAACTTCAAAGAAGAGGCAACCTACCACCTCTTAGGTAGCCCATTCCACTTTTGCACACCCTAGATCATTACTAAGTCTGTCCTAGCATCGAGCCTAAAGTAGCCTTTTTGAAACTTCCAACTATTGCTCCTGATTCTGCCCTCTGCAGTCAAATAGAACCCATCTAATCCCTCCTCCTCATGTCAGCCCTGCAATACTTGAGGTCAGCTATTGAATACCCCTTCAGACTTCTTTTGTCCCCAGGCTAAATTTCTCCAGTTCCTTCCCCAGTCCTCATACTACATGGCCATTCTTTGCCTCATTTCTTACCTAGCCTTAATCACTGAATGGGTGTTGCCTCAGTTAAACTGAGGCATGTTAAAGACCTTGGCTTAAAAAGGCCAAAGTCTCCCACTGCATCCAGGGCCATCTCCAGTCATCCTGATCTATATCTTGCCACCCAGGTGGCTGTGGAGAAGAAAGTGAGGCTGGTGACTTTGCCCAGCCCTCCCTCATTTAGATGTGATTCACTTACATGTCATGGCATCACCTCCCTGATGCAATGCTCCTCTTTGAAATCAAAGGTCAAACAGCAGCAACCTACTGCAGGGACTTAAAAACCTCTATCCTGCTTCTCTTCTAGGCTCTGTTCAGTTTGTCAGTGTCCTTAAACTGTGACACCCAGAAAGGAGCACAAAACCCAAATTAAGTCTGATGAGGGTGGAGCACAAGGGACAGTTACCTCCCTAACTGGGGAAGCAGTCCGCTCTAAATGTAGCCCAAGCTTTCTAGCTTTTTTGGCTACTACTTCACACTGCTGACTTGTAATCAGCTTGCAGACACCCCCTTCCCCAATACCCAGGTCTTTTTCTTTTTTTTTCCATTTTTTTTGTGAGGCAATTGGGGTTAAGTGACTTGTCCAGAGTCACACAGCTAGTAAGTGTTATGTATCTGAGGCCGCATTTGAACTCAGGTCCTCCTGACTCCAGGGCTGATTCTCTAGTCACCGTGCCACCTAGCTGCCCTGGTCTTTTTCTTTTTTTAATTTTAACTTTTTTTTCCCCCCCGATTACATGTAAAAACAATTTTTGACCTTTTTTTTTTTTTTTGCAGTTTTGAGTTCCAACCCTAGGTCTTATTCAAAACAACTCCTATATAATATGTAATCATATTTCCTTCATTTTACACTAGCAAAGTTTATTTATTTATTTTTTGTGCCAGAGTATAAGACTATGGATTTCATCTGATTAGGTTCAGTACATTGTTCTAACCCAGATGTTCTTAACTTTGTGTGTCTATATGTATGTGTTAGACTCTTCTGCTCTGGTAAAGACTATAGACACCTCCTGAGAATGTTTTTAAATAATTGAAGGAAATGCCAATTTTCAGTTAGAAGTTAGTCAAAGTATATAAAATTTTTTTCCATATAAATTCACAGACCCCCAAAATTTATGCATTTACCTTTTGGGGAACTATAGACTCCAAATTAAGAGACCCTGCTCTATCCCCCAGGGGCAGCTAGGTGGTTCATTGGATAGAATGCCAGGCCTGGAGCCAGGAAGACCTGAGTTCAAATCTGGCCTCAGTCACTTACTAGCTCTGTGACATCACTTAACCCTGTTTGCCTCAATTACCTCATCTGTAAAATGAGTTGGAGAAAGAAATGGCAAACCACTCCAGTAACTTCGCCAAGAAAACCCCAAATGGGGTCACAAAGAATTGGACAAGACTGAAACAACTGAACGACAATAAAGTTCTGTCCTCCAAGATGTTTTTGGAGCCTCACCCTATCACTCATGTGTGAGCTATATTCCTCCCAGCTTATTGTCATCTGCAAATTGGATGAGCAAATCAACCATGCATTTATCCACTCATTGATTAAAATGTTAGATAGCCAGAGCTGAGCACAGATCCATGGGGCACCTCCCAGGAGTGTGCTGGAGCCAGCTCTGCCTGGTTGTTAAAATTTCTCAGCTGCTTGTTAAAATTTCAGTGTGAACATATATACCTCAGAAATTGGCACTCTCTACAAATCTGGGCCTGATTTATTGTTTTGTTGATTGTCTAGATTTAAGAAAGTGATGGAGATTAAAAGCATTATTTAAGTATTAAAAGTAACTCTAGGAGAGTATGCTGTTAAACATTTAATAGCACCAGCATGGATACCCAGGAAAGACCTCTCACCACACTGATAATGAGCAACCAGTTTTTTAATTCCAGTCCTCCAGCTACTTCTTTTCACCTTATTAGAATGTAAGCCCCTTGAGGGCAGAGATTATCTCACTTTTGTATTTATATCCTTACAGCACAGCTCATAGTAGGTGTTTAATTAATGCTTATTTTTAAATTCATTTATTTTTAGTTTTCAACATTCACTTTCATAAGATTTTGAGTTCCAAATTTTCTCCCCATCTCTCTATTCCCCTGCCCAAGATGGCATGTAATTTGATATAGGCTCTACATATACATCCATATTAAACCTATTTTCACATTAGTCATGTTGTAAAGAAGAATTAGAACCAATTGGAGAAACCACGAGAAAGAAGAAACAAAAAAGAGAGAGAGAGAGAGAGAGAGAGAGAGAGAGAGAGAGAGAGAGAGAGAGAGAGAGCAAATAATATGCTTCAATTTGCATTCAGACTCCATAGTTCTTTTTCTGGGTGTGGACAGTATTTTTTATCTTGAGTCTTTTGGAGTTGTCTTGGATCCTTGCATTGCCAAGAAGAGATAAGTCTATCAAAGTTGGTCATCACACAATGTTGCTGTTACTGGGTACAATGTCCTCCTGGTTCTGTTCACTTCACTCAGCATCAGTTCATATAAGTCTTTTCAGGTTTTTCTGAAGTCTGCCTTCTCATCATTTCTTATAGCACAATAATATTCCATTACATTCATAATTAATGCTTGCTAATTGAGTGATTGCTTTCTTCAGGTCTTTCTGTTCTCTCAACAGTACAGGGATTTATTTGGAATATCAGGAAGGGTCTCTTTTGGGAATACATCGTTTGAGCCTTTTTCAGATGGGCTACTCCATTACTCATCCTGAGTGGTCACTTAGACTTGTAGACTCCAAACTTTTTGATCAAAGAAAAAAATAGTTGAATAAATGCCTCAATTTATATATATTTATTATAAATTATATACATGTACTGCTGGAATGATATAATATGTACATTATAAGACTTATTCAAAAATAGAAATTAAAAATAAGATAAAGATAAAATAAATAATATTTATATTTTTAAAATTACAGTATATTTATTAGTGGTACCTTTTGTTCTCATTCAAATATCAATAAGTGATGTGATTGAATATCCTTTGTTATTTCTGAAAAATCCTTACATATGTCTTAGGAGGTAAAGAGATGTTAAAAAAATGATCAAAATTAATTATTCAGATAATAGCTAGCCATGAAGGTGAATTCCTTATTTTAAAAAAGATAATGTTTTTATTGAGAGATAAAGAAACACAATAAAATATAGATTATAGTAGTAACCTATCAATCAATCATTATCAATCAATAAATATTTGTTAAGTGTCAGGCATTGTGCTAAGCACTGGGGATACAAAAAGAAGCAAAAGATAGCCCCTGCCCTCGTACAATCTAACAGGAAACAACGTGCAAACAAATAAATGCAAATTAAAATAATTAACAGGAGGAAGGCACTAGAATTAAGAGGGATTAGGAAAAACTTGCCGTAAAAGATAGGATTTTAGCTGAGACTTGAAGGACACCAAGCCAGGAAGTGGACATTGAAGAAGGACAGGATTCCAGGCATGAAGGACAGCTAGAGAAAATGTCTGTGGCTGAGAGACAGAGGGTCTCATTTGTGGAACAGTCAGGAGGCCAGTGTCACTGCATGGAAGAAGAGTGTGCATCCAGGAGAAAAGAATTTGAGAAGTAGGAGGGATGTCAAAGGTCATCTATCTCTGGATTCAACTCAACAGAAAGGTTTCAGTATAAAATCTACTCTTTCCTATATTCCATGTTTGGATATTTCAGTTGTGTTTTTGTTAGAGAATGAAGAACAGCAAAGAATGCTAGTTTGGATGAAGAGTACAGAAAAGACAGTCATGTCCAATGAGGCTGGAAAGGCGGGTCGGAGCCAGGCAGTGAAGGGTTTTAAATGCCAAACACAGAACCACTATTGGAGTTCATTGAAAAGGGGTAGAGAGGACTGCCATACAGAAAGGCTATCTTTTTGATGCATGCTACGTAAACCAGTATTGGCAGCTAAGTAGTTCAGTAGTTAGAGCACTAGACCTAGAGTCAAAAAGACAGGGTTCAAATTCAGCCTCAGTCACTTTCTAGCTGGGAAAATCTTGGGCAAATCCCTTAATCTCTATCTGCCTCACTTTCCTCATCTGTCAAATAGGGATAATAATAATGTCTACCCCTGAGGGTTGTTGTAAGGATAAAAACATTTGTAAAGCTTTTTAAAAGACTGCATAAATGCTAATTATAATTGAGGAGGAATGTGAGTCTTCTAAACTGATGGACTTTTTATTCCTTTGTAGACTATTGTTGTTATCAACCCCCACCCCAAAAGGCAGGGACCTTGGAGAGGCACCCCTGTCAATGTATTATATCCTTGTCCAGCATTTGTAGTTGGTAAGAGAGGTTTTTCTTTCCTTCCTTCACTTTTTAATTATATGTTCACTTATTCATTTATACCTATGTACACATACACATACATACAATTTGCCTCTTGACATAGTATCTCCAAAGCCTGACTTTGTATTTGTGGCTGGTTTGCTCCAGGCCTAAAACACAGACTATAGTTATGAGGATTTGGTGACATTTGATGATGGGCTTGTGTCTTATCAGGGGGAGGGATGTCAAAAACTGGGAAGGACACATGGGCTGCTCTAATAACCAGGGTGGCTAGATGTTGGCCCTTATTAACCGGTAGTGCAGGAATTGTAGGCCACGAAGGATAAATTCCACCACTGCCATAAGTCTGGAGTCTCCAAAGACCAAAAGGAGCTGTCACTTGCTATCGGGCTTTATCATTCCCTGGCTGTTGCTAATTACTACTTAAAAGACGATAGATGGATTAATTAAAGGGAAATTGAGCCACAGAACACTACCCCTTACAGGTGTAGGAGGTGGAGGCCCTAGTGGTAAAATTTGTGAAGGCTGAGTTAAGGGCATGAAGAAGGCCAGAGGTTAGGTGGCTCTCGGGTCTGTCCTAGTCCTAATCTAATTTCATGTTCCCAGTTACCGGCTTTTATAGATGAGGTTTGAGAGAAGTGCAGGGATGGGAGTGAGCCTGACTCCCCTTGGTCTAACCCCTCCTGCTCATTTTGGCCCTGCCTTCCTCTGGGAACAAGACTTGGAGGGTAAGACTGATAAGAGGAAGACTGATGGCCAGCCTTTTAAGCCCCTGGTTATGACCTCTCAGAAGAGGAAGGAAAAAGGATGTTGTGGTCTCTGGTCTCTCCATCAGCTCCTTTGTATCCTGACTTTATATTGCTTAAACTATTTATCATATCATATCATATCATATATTATATTGTATTATATTGTGTTATATTATGTTATACTATGTTATATTATATTATGTTATGTCATATTATATTAATTATATTATATTATATTATATTATATTATATTATATTATATTATATTTATTATATTATATTATATTATATTTATTATATTATATTATATTATGTTATGTCATATTATATTAATTATATTATATTATATTATGTTATGTTATGTTATGTTATGTTATGTTATGTTATGTTATGTTATGTTATGTTATGTTATATTATGTTATGTTATATTATATATTATCGACCAAGCTCTATACAGAGACTGGAAACCCCATGCTTGGCAACAGTTTATTGGGTGGCAGTGTTGAGGGCCAAGATACAGATGGAACTGGGGAGGTGGGAGTTAACCACCCCTCCCTCAATGCTAGCTGGGAAGGTGAGTTGCAGACATGGAGCGCTTTTACCTTCACCCCTAGGTTGCTTGATCTGGGACCAGCTGTGGGCCTGTTGGGCAAAGATCAGTTCTTAAGCTTTGGATTGGGAGTTTCTAAGATCCTAGGGAACTACCTTGTCAAATGCTTTCAATCACTTTGGCAACTTTTATTTATTTTTGTCTTCTCGAACATCTTTTAAGCACCTTAGAAACTACTTCTACATGTAGTGTTAGAATATATTATAGGAAGATGCATTGTTATTTGGACCCTCAAATGCAACAGGATCACAGCACAAGGAGTCAGGGTCTTCTGGACACGAAAAGTCAAGTAACTATAGGTGGGAAACCCACTTGGGTTGCACATGGAACCCATCTGGAGGTGGGAGGTCTTGGGGGGAGCTGTCACGTGGGGGACAAAGACCACAATCCAGATAAAGATGGCAGGATTACTGGTACCATGTGCTTCTGTCATAGTCAGCCTGGATGTGTAGTATAGTGGGGCTGGTTTTATTAAGTTGGTGAGGGGCTGTCCTCGTTTGGGCTATTTTTTGGTCAGCTTCAAGGGCAGCTAGGTGGTGCAGTGGAAAGTGTTAGGCCTGGAGTCAGGAAGACATCTTCATGAGTTCAAATCAGGCCTCAGACACTTACTAGCTGTGTGACCCTGGGCAAGTCACTTAACCCCGATTGCCTCAGTTCTCATCTGTAAAATAAACTGGAGGAGGAAATAGCAAACCACTCCAGTAACTTTGACAAGAAAACCCCACATAGGGTCATGAAGAGTCAGACGCAACTGAAATGACTGAACACAATGGTCAGCTTGGTCCCTTAACAGTGAGGAGAGTTCATTTGAAGCCCTTCAATTTGTCCTGTCTGCTCCACATTGACAAGAGCAAGTGGAACCTACCAAGGTATTGCTGAGATCTCACCCTTATATTGGCCATGAACTTTAATAAGGTGGGTATTGTGCCAATGCCCTCCTTGAAAAGATCCCTGATCACCTAGAGGGTGAGGTCCCCATTGAGAGCCTTCCTTTCCCTCTGTCAGCTCTGGCCACTTGGGCAGCCCCTTCTATGATACTTCTCAGCTTACCTTGGTGTGGGGTTTATAAACTGGGTATGAAATCTGCTGCTTTCATTCTTTTTAAAAATTATTTTCTTATTCATATTACTATTTTTAAGGCAATTGGGGTTAAGTGACTTGCCCAGTGTCACACAGCTAGTAAGTGTCAAGTGTTTAGTCTGAGGCTGGATTTTAACTCAGGTCCTCTCAGGTCCAGTGCTCTATCCACTGTGCCACCTAGCTGCCCCTGCTGCTTTCATTCTTGCCTTGTTTCCAGTGAGTCCCTGAGGGGATGGGCACCAGGGTGGTCTTGGATCATTGTGTTGCTAAGAAGAGCTGAGTCTATCAAAGTTGGCCATTGCACAGTGGTGCTGTTTCTGTATAGAATGTTCTCCTGGTTCTGCTCACTTCACTCAGCATTAGTTCATTGAAATCCCCATGGGCCTAGTATTGAAAACACTGCATATCCTCTTATACCCCCCAAATGCTGGATATTCCTTTCAACCTCACATCCACCTTTCCCCTTGGATGGTTTAGGTGAGTTGTCTCCCTGAAAGCTATGAAATGCTTTGCAATGAGTGGAGGGATAGAGGACCCTGCCTATATATATGGGACATGTACAAGTGACCCAACAGAATTTGAATAAGGGAAAAGTTTAGCAGAAAATAGGGGAAAGTGTTGCCTAACTGAGCCTAACTGACCTAGGTGAAAGTCCTGTGGACAAAAGCCCTTGGGGGTGGGCAGTAAGACCTTGGAGGAATTCAGTGATCAGTACAGTCTGGTTTTATTCACTTTCTGGTGGATGGCCCTGTGAGGTAGAGGTGGTAGTCAAGGGACCCAAAAACACAGAGTGGGTGGTAGTACAAGGAGAGGAGAGGTATCATTTCAGGTTGAGAGGCTATTGTAAACCCTTAGCTTCTGCTTGCAGATATAATTTTGCAAATATTCTGGAGCAGAGATACATTTCAAACTTTTGCTTCTGGTAACCTGCTCCACTTCTAGTGGTTGTCCTAGTGAAATCTTCGATCCTTTAGCTCTGTTCTGACTTTTTGACTAGTTTGTGTTTTGGCTTTGTAGGGAGTGGTTGTGATTTTGGCTGTGATGGCTTTTTAAAATTTGTTTAGGCTGCAGGGTTTCTTAGTGGGAGGTCTGTGAACTTTAAAAAAAAATTATTTTGATAACAATTTCAATATATTGGTTTCCTTTCTAATCTTATGTTTCTTATTTCATCACATTATTCTGAGAAGGCTTCATCAGACTATCTGTGAGAATCAAAAAGGTTAAGAACCTGTGATTTAGAGTATGCATTCATGTTTTTCTTGGAGGTGTTATCCGTTAGTACCCAGACCCTAAGTCTGAGTCATTTACTATCGGGCCTGCTGTGGTCATGCTAGGACTGAGGAAGGGGCACAACATCTTTGGCATTGTTCATTTTGCCCAGGCTTTGGGCTCACAACTAAGTTTTATGACATTAATGATTTGAAGTGCACTTATAGTCTTTATTTGTGGAGACCTGGAGCAGGATGGACTAAATGCATTTCAGTCTGCTTTTGGTGAATTTCATTGCATAACCAGTATGAGAAAACAAACAGGAGGTGTAGGTAGCTCTTTGGACCTGACAGATAGCATAAGATGTTGTTGATCTGGGATCTATGAGAAAAGGACAGAGCTATACCTGTCAATGAATATCTTTGCTGAGTGTCTGCATTTAGTAAAAGAGGGCTTTAAAAAAAACAAACAAACCATTATATGTACTGTTGATTCAATCTATCCAAATTCTGCTTTTGCTTTTGGGGCCAGCACACATCTGGTCAAAAAACAAATGGTCTGCTCTGTCCAGATCTTCTGGGTGAGAGGATGGAACCAGTCATGCTGTGCACCAATCTATTCTCCCACTCCGACAAACATTTTAAACTTGTTGCAATCAGGTGTAAATGAACGGCAAAGGTAGCCTTGAATGGGAAAATAAGTTACTAAGGGACAACAAGCAGTCCCACATAAGGAGGGCATGAATAAACTAAATTTAGAGCTAAAAGAATCCTAAAAATCACCTACTGTAACCCCTTCATTTTACAGACAAGGAAACTGAGATAGTGGTGGGAAAAGTGACTTGCTCACTGCCAATAGTTAATAAATAGTGGCCAGAATTTGAGACCAGTTTCTCAGATTATAGCTGCAGTGTTTGCTCCATTATATTAACCTACACTGAGATGGTGATGGAAGTTATGGGTGGACTGTATATATTTATATTATTGGTCCAGGTGATTTCTAGGGTCTTTCTCAGAAATAGAGGGACTTGTGTTCACTGTAGTGTACTATGAAAGAGCTAAATTCAGGGACCCTCTGAAGTAACTAGCTCAGCTTAAGTGCCTGGTGAATCTATTTCTGTTTTTTTAAAATTTCTTTTGTTTGGCTTTGTCTTTAATTTTCTGATTTTATATTTTTAATTTTGTGAATTACCTCATATCTTTTTCAAAGTGAATGGGGTATAAATCTTAAACCAATGGGACTAGAGGATTTGTGAGATCCCTTCCAGCATTATGAATCCACGGGAAAAAATTATGTTGACATCAATAACTATAATTGACTAGAAGGCTTGCTCAGGCAAACCTAATAATTTCTAACTTTGAAATCAGGGCTCAGGAGATCTGTGTCAAAGTTTTAGTTATAGAAAGAAATTAAGATTTTTCTTGAATTATTTTTTGTCGTTGCCCAAATTGGTAGGAAAGGGCGAGAGGTGAGGGTTGTAGATTCTTCAACTTGTCTACTGTTTAAATCAGGTTAATCGACAACCCTGCTCCAGGAAAACTCAGATGCTCCAGGCCTTGATTGAATTCAATCAATCCACAAGGATTAATTAAGTTTATTACGTACAGGCACTTTGCTAGGCTTGAATATGGAGAAACAAGCACAAAATTCTCACCAGGCATGCCAGAGGAGGTAGTCTGCATTCAGGCAATAAATGGACCTGTTCTTTGCCTGGCAGGCTCCTCAGGCAAAACCCACTAGGCTTATTCCATTCAAGTGGGTCTGTGATGCCACATCTGCAGCCACCAATCAGCTCTAACCAGCCTCTCTTTTATTTTATTATTTTATTTTTTTGGTAAGGGCAATTGGGGTTAAGTGACTTGCCCAGGGCCACATAGCTAGAGAGTGTTATGTGTCTGAGGCCAAATTTGAACTCAGGTCCTCCTGACTTCAGGGTCAGTGCTCTATCCACCACGCCACCTAGCTGCCCACCCAGCCTCTCTTTTAGTCATCTGTTCTCATTCCTCTTCAATCCAGCTCTGCTCAGGACAGATCATAAGAATTAGAGATTGTTAGAGCTGGAAAAGATCTTAGCAATCACCTAGTACAACTCATTTTTTTAAATTATTTTATTCCATTTAACAAGCATTATTTTTCTTCCCTACCCAGCCTCCCCAGGAAAGGAAAAAACAAAGCCCTTGTAACTAACCCAGCAATCGATAAACATTTATTAGGCACCTATTATGTGCCAAATATGCATAATCAAACAAAACAAGTTCCCAGCTCGGTCATATCCAAAACTGTATGTCTCATTCTGTTCTTTGAGTTCATCGCCTCTCTGTCAGAAGGTGGGTAACCATCATCACTGGTCCTCTGGAATTGCGGTTACTAGTGCTATAAGTGGCAGCTAGGTGGCACAGTGGATAGAGTGCTGGGTTTAGAGTTAAGAAGACTCACCTTCCTGGGTTCAAATCCAGCCTCAGACACTTACCAGCTGTGTGACCCTGGTCAAGTTACTTAACCCTGTTGGCCTCAGTTTCCTCATCTGTAGAATGAGCTGGAGAAGGAAATGGCAAACCACTCCAGTATCTTTGCTAAGAAAATCCCAAATGGAATCAAAGAGTAGGACATGATTGAACAAGTGGTAGAAACAGGACTAAAGCTGATATCTCATTTTCCAGTGCTGTTTTCATTTTACTAACTGCCTCCAGGATCTGAAATGTAATGTGGAGAGACTACCTCAAGACAGGGATGCTCTGAAATCTTCTACGAGGTCTGGCTGTTCTTTGTTATAGTTGAAAAGCTTCCTGGCAAAGTGTAAGTGGGGTACTGAAATTTAGAGGCTGCTGACGGTACTTATAGTCCGTCAGCAGCCTAGAAATAACTGAATTTGAAACCTGCTTAGGAAAAAGAATTAGTCAGAATAGGAAGCTAACAGGAGGCTAGCTATATTACAGGTGAGTGCCTTGCTACTGGGCTCACTGCCTCACCTTGCATCAGTTTCCCTAGAAGCAGTTTGGAATACAAAAATAGCTAGGTAGGACCTCCTTCCAGGCCAAGTTTTTTCAGGGCCATAGAGAAGAAAACTGAGTCCAGAAAAATGTGTGTAACAACTGTAAAGTCAATCCAGTCAAGTCAAACCAGCAAGCAAAACTTTAAAAAGCCCCTGTCTTCAAATATATTAGCAAATGTAAAAGTAAATGTTAGTATCACCCTGTCAAAATTAAATGATGCACCCACCCCTGCTTTCTGTTAACAGTTGGTAAACTGACTGTTTTGGGAGGAACATATTTTATACAGATATCTATATGGTTGGGAAGTGTCTGTTATATAGCCAGCAGTTTTTTAAAAAGTGAATCATATGATTAAAAATCATTGTGTGAGCTACTTTAATTTTTATTTCAACAATGGTGAAATATAGCTAATCAAATTTATGGATCTTAAACAAATACGAAAGTAATCAAAGCAACAGTATAATCAGTTTTATTCATTCGAAAGTGCAGGGCTATAAGCTTAGGGCTAATCATTGATTGATTTCACTCTCGTGGACAGTTAACACAATCGCTTTTTTTATGTTTGACAACATTTAATGATCAACCAGATTTGAAGTGTGTTCTTTGGTTTCCAGTGAACATCAGCACAGTTAGAGCTTCCGATCATTTTCTCAAAGGGCCTCATCACGCGAGGTACTTTCTTAGATAACTTTCCTCTGTGATAACACTGGAGACAGGGGAAAAGGGGAATCTTTATACTGAAGGGGGGATTTTCTAAATCCTCCTTTGGACTTCTTGATGTTGAGTCATTTCAGTAGTGTCCAATTCTTTGTGACTCCAATGGTATTTTTTTTTTTGGCAAAGATACTGGAGTGGTTTGCCATTTTCTTCTCCAGCTCATTTTACAGTTGAGGAAAACAGGTTTAAGTGACTTACCTAGGGTCACACAACTTGTAAGTATCTGAAGCTGGATTTTAATTCTATCCACCTAGTTGCCCTTCCTTTGGACACTCCCTGGAAAATACCTGTTTTTGTAAATCCTTCCTCACTTTCCTTAGTAAAACTGCTGAGTATTATATTTCAGAATAGACACCACTATAGGAAGTTGGCTGTTATCCTTCATTACTGTTGCATGTTTTACCCTGTACCGGCCCACAAACTTGTATTTTGAAGATGATGGTCAAAATGAATGGATGGTGGTACATCCAAAATGGATGGATGATTTGTAAATGAAGCAGTTTATTTGAAAGTCAAGATGGCCTGCAGGCTAGCTGTCTTAAGCCCTTTGCTAACTTGTTCTCTTGTCAAGAGCTTCATCAGTAAAGATTATAAAGCACTTTTGTCAGCTGGGAAAAATAAGTTTAACTTAGACAAAAGTTATCCTGAGAAGGAAAGTGAAAGAACTCAAAAGCCACTTTTGCTAGAAAACACTTGAGCTTGATAAGCAGAGAGACATGGCGCCGACAGACAACTCTAGATTAGATACAAGCTTATTTGTTAGATGGACAATATCATCTTAAACCTAGATGGTGAAGTGGATGAGGTGTGGAGCCTGGAGTCTGGAAAACTCATCTTCATGAGTTCAAATCTGGCCTCAGACACTTTCTAGCTGTGTGACCCTGGGCAAGTCACTTAACACTGATTGCCTCAGTTTCCTCATCTGTAAAATGGGCTGGAGAAGGAAATGGCAAAACACTCTAGTATCTTTGCCAAGAAAATCTCAAATGGGGTCATGAAGAGTCAGACATGGCCCCCCAAAAAAGGTGAACAACAAAAACAAAACTGTTTTCACTACTTCAAGAATCTATGATTTTAGGGCAGCTAGGTGGTGCAATGGATACAGCACCAAGCCTGGAATCAGGAAGACCTGAGTTCAAATCTGGCCTCACACATGTATTAGCTGTATGACTTGGTCAAGTCATTTAACTCTGATCACCTTAAAAACAATTGAGAAAAAATCTATGATTTTAACATTTTTGAGTATGCAGTAGCATGAGTATTCCCTCCACCAGCACAGACTACAATCCCCTATAACTTCCAGATGGACAGTTCTTTTTTCTTTTTCTTTTCTTTGTTTCTTTTTTTTTTTTTTGGCTAGGCAATGGGGTTAAATGACTTGCCCAAGGTCACACAGCTAGTAAGTGTTGTGTCTGAGGCTGTATTTGAACTCCTGACTCCAGAGTCAGTGCTCTATCCACTGCGCCACCTAGCTGCCCCCAGATGGATAGTTCTTGAGAGTTGCTGTGCTGGGGGAAAAAAAAAGGTAATTAGAGGACAGAGAGTATGACATGGGATCTAGCTGAACCAGACCATCCTAAGAACCTGTGTGGCGGGAAAGAGAACAGCAAACAGGAAAAAAAAAATAGAGCAGATCATCCAGCATCTATATGGGGATCAACTCCCATCAGCAATGATGGGTGGAACCATCTGGACCCCATCACTTCAGTATCTGCCACACTACTAAGGAAGTAGCAATGGCACTTTAGATTAATTTGGGAAGAGATGCTTGACCTGACCAGACAGAAACAAGAAAAGTCTATGCTAGAGGGGCCAATTTTCAAATAGAAGAGATCATGTATGGTACCATTCTTTAAAAAGGTGACCAAGAAGAAATTATTAACTACTATCCCATATGCTTTTCTCATCTCTATAAACTCTTTAGGAGAATGTGCTCCCCCCCCATATACTCATACATTCACACACACATGCATACATATATATATATATATGCATGTATACTCACACACATTTGTATGTATTTATACACATCCTTGATGAAAACAGAAGTGAACAGGCAGGTTTTCATAAGATCCCTCTGTGTTTATTTGCTGATTACTATTAATATTATTATTATTATTATTTTGGCTAGGCAATGGGGTTAAGGGACTTGCCCAGGGTCACACAGCTAGTGAGAGTTATGTGTCTGAGGATGGATTTGAACTCAGGTCCTCCTGACTCCAGGGCTGGTGCACTATTTACACTGCCACCTCGCTGCCCCATTTGCTGATTATTTTTTTAAAATGCTGAGACAGTGTGGTACAATTTTGAGAGGACCTGGATTGAAATCTCAGTTTTTCTACTTACTCCTATGTGACTTGGACAAAAATCTTCACTTTCTGTGGCTTAGCTGCCTCATCTGTAAATGAGAGGATTGGACTAGATGACCTCTAAAATCCTTTCTACTTCTTAGTCTACGATCCTGCGATCATCACAGGGCTGAACCTTGTGGTTTTAAGTGGATGAAGGGCTGGCAGTTTGCTTCAGTTTGTACTGTTGGACACTCAAGCTCTGTCTCTAAGTTGTTGTTTAGTCATTTTTCAGTCATATCCAACCCTTCAGCACCCCTTTTTAGGGGGGGGTTTCTTGGCAAAGATATCGGAATGATTTGTCATTTCTTTCTCCAGCCCATTATACAGATGGTGAAACTGAGGCAAACAGGATTAAGTGACTTGCCCAGGGTCACACAGCTAGTAAGTCTCTGAGGCCAGATTTGAACTCAGGTGTTCTTCCTGATTCCAGAACCAGCACTCAATCTGCTGAAACCCCTAGCTGTCCATTCAGTACTTGGCCAAAAATGAACCCTTAGACTCTGACTCTTAGAGTTAAAAAGGATCCTAAAGGTTATCTGGGGAGTTAGTAGCTTGGAACATTGAGGGAGGACTAGTGCCTCCGGTGTGAAGGTTTGCAGAGCCCTCTGCTCTGGGACTTTGTCCCTATTGGTGGAGACCAGTGCCCTGCACTGCCTGAAGGGCGGGGTAGAGCTGGCCACAATGGGGAAGAACCCTCGGCTTTTCAGGTCCAGTCGCCTGACAGAGAGAGTGGATGGTGTCAACCCCACTTCAGGTTGCTGACGGGAAAATAAGACTCATCACAGTCTTGTCCCCAGCTTATTATAGTAGAGACTACAGGGAATTCCCCGTTGGGTGAGCTCTAGAACTCTTTCTTGGTTAAGCTGAGTTACTTTGTTCCCAATGGGAGAGGTCCTTCACGCTGGATTGTCTGGTATATATCCTCCTATGCATCTCTTCTCTGATTGCTGTTCTGCTTTCAACTTGGATAAATGAGTTTCTTTGCTAATTACTGTGTGTGTGTTCATTGTGGAACCGGTATTTGGTGAGAAGGGAGTCGAGCTTTGGCAATAATACATAGGGTCCTGCTTCCCCCATTGGTGAATACCGATCAGAAGTTAAGCCTGTACCTGAAAACCACATCCCTTAGATTAATAGTATTTAAGGAAACAGATATAATTTTAGCTGAGTACCTCCTGCTCTCTGAGGAGAGCAGAATGGCCAGGCTTCTGACTCCAAGCTCCTGCTTTCCCTCCTGTCAGGAATTAAAGTCTTCCTTGGAGGAGGGTGGGGGCAAAAGAGGCTAGAGATGTTTATTCTGTTTTATTCTTTTTTCTTTTTAGGCAATTGGGGTTAAGTGACTTACCCAGGGCCACACAGCTAGTAAGTGTCAAGTGTTTGGTCTGAGGCTGGATTTGAACTCAGGTCCTCCTGCCTTCAGGGCCAGTGCTCTATCCACTGCGCCACCTAGCTGCCCCTAGAGATGTCTATTCTGCCTCCCTCCTGCAACTTGGATAAAATAAGGTTGCTCCTAGGTATAGTCTCCCATCATCTGAACTGGTGTTCTCCTGAGGGTGATATATATACTTGGTAGAGTTCTCTGACCTTCTTGGGGGAGGGTAAAAATACATAAGGTTTTTGCTTGTTTTTTGGTAAGAGCAGAAGAAGCAAATGGAAGTAATCCACAGCTAATATTTGGCAGGGGATGAGTGGCAACAGGAAAGAAAAGCATCACAGGATTAAACAATTGAGGACAGTATGGATTTGAACTGGCTAACCATAAGGTTGAAATTAGAAAGGGAGGGAAATGAAGTCTAAGTAGGAGCAATGGTGTGAGAAAGTACTGAGAGACAGGGGCACTAGAGGTCAAGACGAAGGCAAAGGATATGTTTAGAAGAAGTAAACTTTAGGTGGAGATGGAACGACAGGTTGTGGTCATATGGAGGAATTTTATGGTTTTTGACTAACGAAATGGAATAGTTGTGGATAATGGTGAAGTCCAGAGTATGACTGTCCTAATGAGTAGCCGAGGGAGAGACATTGAAGAATTTGGAGGTTAGGGAGCTTGAGGGAGCATCAGTATGGATGTTGAAGCTCCCTATTATGATAAGAGAAGGAAATGGGGAGGAAAAGAAGATGGTGAACTACCTACTGAACTCCTTGACAAAGACATTCCTTATGTCCTTTAAAAAGAGTGATGTACCAGTACTTACCCCGTACGCTTCCCAGGGTGACTCAATTTCTAGGCCCCTGGCATTTGCCCAGAAACAACACCTCTTTGAGTCTATGTGTATTATTATTAAGCTGCCACTAGTAGCCGCTATGGTGAACATTCTGACACTACCTCTTTCTCTCCCTATTCTAATATTGCTGACTGATGGTGGAAAAAGGCAAAGTCTGGATGTGGCAATGAGATGAAAGAGTGTTGGGTGTGGGGGAGTGGAATGGGATTAAAGGGGGCGAGTGAAGGTGCAGAAGTTGCAGTGTCCTCAGGGGGGACCCAGATCTTGGCCAGGGCTAGTGAATGAAAAGAGTAGGAGAGAAAGAAGGTGAGAATTAAGGGGATGTTCGTTCATTATGGAATGAGAATTCCAGAGGGCACAGTGGAAGGGCATGGGGGTAGGCAGGTTAGAGTGGGATGTGAGACATGGGCGGGATGGGATAAAGTTGAGAAAGATGGGGACAAGTGAACAGGAGGTAGAAGGTGGGAGTAATTTGCTCCTAGGTGGCAATTGAGTAATATGAGGATAAGAAGAGACACAGGTGGGACAGCTAGGTGGCGCAGTGGATAAAGCACTGGACCTGAAGATAGGAGGACCTGAGTTCAAATCCAGCCTCAGACCAAACACTTAACACTTACTAGCTGTGTGACCCTGGGCAAGTCCCTTAACCCCAATTGCCAAAAAAAAAAAAAAAAGGAAGAAGAAGAAGAGACATAGGTCTTAGCAAAAGGGCCACAGTGGGTGGTAGATGAATAATAATGCTCATAGATTTGGAAGGGTATTGTTGCTGGGCTATAGGATCCCAGTCATTCCTGCCTGTTCCTCCAGTGTGACTAGGGAAGGAATAGGGGAGGCAGTGGTATAGATAATCTTGTATCTTCACTTCCCCTTACCCCAAGCCTGATTCCCTGAAGAGTGATCCAGGCAAGGCCTGGATCTGCACATTGTAGGCACTTAATAAATGCTTCTTGGATTGTTCTGCATTAGTCCTACATCTCATTGTGTGACCTTGAACAAGTCCCTTCACAACCAGGCTCTCAGTGCCTTCATCTGTAAAATGAAGGGAGCTTAATAAATGATTGATGGAAGACATTGTAGCTGAATGACTCTTTCCCAAGGGCTGTAAACCCTTAGGGGTGTGTGACTTTTCTTATTGGAACCAAAGCTGACCTTCATTCCCTTTGGGCCTCAGCCCTTCTGCCTTTGTCCCTAACTGCTTGGAATCAGCAGACTTCAGAAAGGGTTCATTCTCATTTCCAAAGGAGTCAAGCAGGAGCAGTTACAGTCATGCAGAGAGTTACCAAGGACCAAACCCTGGTTGATAATTCCTCCCTGCCTTGGAGACCTTCAGCCAGCTGTGTCCAGAGACCTCCAGCCAGCTGTGTCCACCAGGCCATAGGGGCTGCACTGGGGGCTCAGCTTTTGTCTCAGGCAAGCTGCTGCATCCCTATCTCTGACACCGAGGGCATGATAATGGGGAATCATTCTGTCAGAGCATTTCACAAGGCTAGGGCCTTGTTTCCTAGTTGGGATAAACTATTTGGCCTTTGGACAAGATTATTTTTGCATGAAACGGGATTGTTATCACTTAATTGAAAATAATTATCCAATGCAAATTGACTTCAACTTGTCTGGCTGGAAATAAAGAAGTGAGCATTCGTGAACAGTTTCACTATTGCCAGGGTAGGTATTTTAAGTAAATGAAACTGACAAGATAAATGCTGATTTTCTTAAGTAAGCCTTCTGAAATCTAAAAGGCTAAGCTGAATTACTCATTTTAGCAAGGGACTCAGTATTAAGGTACATGTGTCCAAATAAGTGTTAGAGGGATTTTCCTATTCATTTGCAAAGAAAAGGAACTCCTGACAGAGAGGAGGGAGGCTGGGTAGGAGGCAGCTAGCTGAGCATTACAACGATGCATATAATTCCACTGAGAGGTTCTGGGGGCGTCCCTGAGGTGCCATGTGCTAAACCCTGATTGTGCACGGCCCCTATCTGCCTCCACGAAACAGGAGGAGAAGGTAGAGCTAGGAAGAAGGCAGAATGTCAGCAGAATAAAAAGACAATGAGGCTTTAACCTTGAACTTGAATCCTTAGCCACATGACCCCCTTCAACAAAAACCAGACCCACCTCTACTTCATAACTTACTTATCATGGCAGTGTCAACAGCCTGAAAGGGCTGCGGACCTGCACTGACCTTTGATGAGGTTGAAGTTTAAATGTGTGTTTAATGTACCCTTTGGTGAAGACGTGATATACCCTCTTTACCAACCACCTGGGTTACTGCAATATCCTCTTTTCTGGCAACTCAGCAAAGGAGGCTGTCAGTTCCTAGCTGGAGGAGGGTGTGAACCCAAATCTGAGCCCCAAGTAGAAGTTAATAGGGAGAGTAGCAAGCCACCACTTTTTCAGATTTCTCAAATGTTAGAGGGACTCTGTCATCAAGAAAACAATTAAGGTCAGTTAATAGTAAATGTATGTTGAGTGAATATAAAAATAAAACATTACAGCTCAATTCTTTATTTTAAAGGCAGCATGGACCAGACATTAAAGAGCTGACCTTGGAGTCAGGAAAACCTGGGTTCAAGTATCTCTTCTCACAGCCACTGGCTATGTGACTCTGGGCAAGTTACCCAGAGATTCTGTTAACTGGGCATAGCTTTAATCTGTGGCTCCCACAGTCTTTTTGGATGCAAGTAATGGGAAGGAAACAAATCCCCCCCACCTGTTTTTCTTCCTCATTGTGGAGTGTGTCTGTTCTTGAACTCTATTCTCTATTTCTTCTTTCCAGAGTGCTCTGAAGAGCAAAGCCATCCCCTACACTTCTCAGAGATTTTCTCCCAAACCTTTGACGCTGTGCATTCTGGGATTGCTGTGACTTGCAAAGCAGGGTTACATTTTCATTCAACATATTTTGACTGGGTACCTACTGTGTGTAGGGGGTCATTAGGGGCTCAATAATTTTAGACCACCCATGTAAATTAGAACAAGGACTAAAGACTCAGCCAAGGGTTCTCAGAATTTGAGAGCCAAAATGGACCTCAGAAATCATCAGTTCCCTTAATTTTACAGGCAAGGAGTCGGAGGCCCGGAGGAGTCATAGGTCATAAATTTGGCAGATGTTCTGAATCCTAAGGGTCTAGGTATCTTTCCGCACCATGGTTCTGTCTTTCTGATCTTCCTCCCATGAAAAGCCATAAGGATCACTGTGACGTTCTGAGAGTTCCCCAAAGTGGCCCAACAAATTGGATTTAGGAGAATCAAATTTCTGAGAAATATGACATGTAATTCCAAAGAGTTTACAAAATCCATGGGATACCAGTTGCCCTTTCAGAGTACAGGGATGAAATGCAACTGAAAATGAAGTATGTCTCTGTTACAGATGAATAGTTCCTCTCCAGTTCATAGCACGTGCTAACAAGTGTGCGTGTGTGTCTGTTGGGAGGTAAGCTTAGTCTCAAACAAATTGTCTTAACCACGTGACTGTCTAAATGATCTTTTTATTCCTTTCTCTAGTCTTCACAATTTTATGAGATTAAGCTGTGATTTTACTTTATTTCTAAAGTCATTCATCATTCTAGCGTCCCCTCTTAAAAATTCAATGATGCAAAGTGCAAAAATATCAAATGCCAACTGTTACGTAGGTTCTTTCCTGATCTCCCCAATTGCTGATGCTTCCCCCAAGCTCCTGCCAAAATCGTATTTACTCTGTATTAATTTTTATATATTTTTGTACATGTTGTTTCCCCCGATAGAATATAAGCTCCTTGAAGGCAAACAATATTTTATTTTATTTTTTCTTTGTATCCCTAGAGAAAGTATGGGAAAATCTGATTGGGAGAAACAGAAGAGAGACCTGGGTAATATCTCCAGAAATTACTGAAATACTGTGTAAATATGAATTGTTATAGCTGTCTTCTGCCTCCTTCTTCTCCTCCTAATCTCCTTTTTCTTCTCTCCATCATCACATACAATCTATCTCTTTCCGTCTGTTCATGGCCCAAAAACAGTTTGAAGCCTCCAATATTTTACCACCCATTTTTTTCCTCCTCCCCTGGCAATCTGATTTCCCTTTCCACCACTCAAATGAAACTGTTCTCTCCAAAGTCACTGATGAGCTCCTAACAACCAAATCTGTTGTTTTCCCCTTGGTGTCACCCTCCTTTGCAGCATTTGAATGGTATGAATTCCCCTCTCCTTCTAGATGCTGTCTCCTCTCTTAGCTGAAGCCAGGTACTTCTCCTTCCTATCTCTTTCATCACCTCTGTCTTCTTCACTAACTCCTGACCATCTTCCCTACTTCAGCTGGTGTTCCTGAAGATTCTCTCTTCAGTTCTCTTCCATTTTCTTTAGCATCTCCTTGGCAATCAAATTCATTCTTACGGTTTCAGTTATCTCCTCTTCCCTGTTCAAAACATTGAAGTTATCTGTGACTCTTCTCGTGTTCAAACAGTTTCCACTTCCTGTTCTGTTGATTCTACTTCTATAATTTCCCTGAATCTATCTCTTCCTCTTTATAATGACTATCATCTTCTGGGTACTGGCCCTCTTTGCAAACCATTTGGATTATGGGAATATCCTCTTTTTTTTTGTCGGGGGAAGGAGGAAATTTTAATTTACGCATTTATTCAATAGCCATTATTAAGTACCTTTTATGTGAAAAACACTGAGAATCAGTAAGAGAAGAGCTAAATTCTATTGACATTCCATTAAGCAACACTTATTAAGTACTTGTTCTAAATAAAAGCCAATCGAATTCAAACATTTATTAAGCATGTACTTATGTTCAAGTCACCATGCTAGGCACCAGATTACAAAAAACAAAACAATAGGGAAAGGAAATAGTCCCTGTTCTTCAGGAGTTTGAATTCTTTTAGGAAGCTATTCACTAATTAATGACCACTTAAAAATAACATATTTCACCTCTCTCTCTATCTCTCTCTCTCTCTCTTTCTTTTTAAAATTCTGAACTTAGCAAACACCAAATAAAGAGGCATTTCTATATTCATTGTAGAACAGCAGATTGTACAAGAAACTTTGAATCTCTGTCTCTTACGTATTTCTTTTTAAGTATATAATAAATGCATCATGTAACTTTCAGAGCTGTCCACCTTGTTTATGATTCCTTCTGGCTTTCCCTCTGTTCTCTTCTGGTTTAAAGGTGATGGTAATGGGTGAGATACTTAGCTGCACTCTCCTTCCTGACTCCTCTGAACTGGGTGGGGTGGGGGGGAAGAAGGCAGCTAGGTGGTGCAGGGGATAGAGTAATAGCCCTGAAGTCGGGAAGATCTGAGTTTAAAATCTACTCTAGGATATTACCCCAACCCTTGTTTGCCTCATTTTCCACATCTGCAAAGTTAGCTAAAGATGGAAACGGCAAACCGTTCCAGTATCTTTGCAAAAAAATCCAAAATGGGGTCACAAAGAGTTGGATATGACTTAAAAACAATGGGACAACAACAAATATTCATAGTTAAACAAAAATCACAACAGACTCTTAACAGATCCTCCTGCTTTTACTCCCTCTTACCTGCAAACCATCATGTTCTTTCAAGGCTAACCTATAGGCTGATTAGAACAATTTGTTCTGATGGCCATGAAGGTGGCTAAAGTAGGCAGTATGGAGCACTTAGGGCTTGGTCAGACATTGAAGATGCCAGAGTCATCCACTGCATCCTGAGTGACCTCCATTTGTCTTGACTTTTGTCCTGTGTGGAAAATGACTTTGCTAACCACCTTGATTTGCTTGAGCAAATCCAGGGGAGGCTGGATTGACCTGGGAATCAGAATCAGCCAATCAGGAGGCAGACTGAGTGTCCCTTAAGTTGGACATACCAGAGATCCTTTGCAGTGTTTGCTTGCTGAACCCAGAAATCCCTCAGCTATGCTAGCAACCACAGAACTGACTTAACACCGGCTCTAATGGACAGAACTAGCACAAGCATTCTAGTTCTGGGACCTTGGGGACTTTTCAGCCTGACTCTCTTCCTTGTTCCATCTATGTGAAATGTCCCCTCCCTGGGAAATGGAAACTGAGCCCAAGGGACTGTGACAGTACCCAATTGGGCCATGACATGGTAGGAAAATCAAACCCATGGGCCACAAAAGGTTACTTTTCGTCTTTATACTCTGTTCAGCCTAACCCTAAGCGAGTGCAGTTTTGACTGCAGCTCCCACCGCTTTGAGAGAAAATGAACATGCATACAACCTAATTATATCTGTCTTTCTTAGACCAGACTCTGGAGGATGCCACTGGACTTGGATGAATCTGGAAGAGGGAGTGAGGCTGATGACTTTACAAAGTTTTGCCTCACCTAAATCCAACTCATATGCAAGTCAAAACATATGATGTCCTTGCCCTTCTTTGAGAATGAAGGATGGACAAAGGACAATGACCACCTTTGTGTAGAGATCTGGTTATGTTCCTCTACTTTTAAACTTTGCCAAGGTTCCCTGTTATAGACCAAGTGAGTTCAAATACTTTAGCCAAGAAATCTCATGCCATGCCCCTTTATCTCCCAGCTGAAATGGACTACTCAGTGTTCCCCAACATGCTCCCTGCAATTTCCCACCTCCATCCTTTTGTTTGAGCTGTTCCTTATATCTGAAATGTGCTTTCTCTTGCTCCCTTGGCCTGATGATTTCCTACTGAATGTTATTTTTCTTCATCTACTTGAGGCTACTGCCTTCTATTAACAATCTCACTCTTTTTCCTCTGGCCACCTGGATGGGATTTTTGCAGGAATAATACCTTTTTGGAAATTCATCCTGAAATGGACACAGAATTGTTCCCAGGGCGTGTAGTCACTAATACCTAGGTTTGTCCTGAATTTCTGCAGGCCCTTCCCCATCTTCAAATGAATTAGGTGGGCAAGTCATCAAACTATATGAGTAAAAAAAATCTAAAAATGACAAGTAAAAATCTTCATTTTATGATGTGATCAGCATGGTAAAAGGTCACTAGAGAGTATAGTGAATAGAGTGCCAGGCCTGGAGTCAGAAATGCTCATCTTCCTGAGTTCAAATCTGGCCTCAGATACTTACTAGCTATGATCTTGGACAAGTCACTTAACCCTGTTTGCCTCAGTTTCCTCATCTGTAAATTGAGCTAGAGAAGGAAATGGCAAGCTACTCTAGTATCTTTGCCAAGAAAACCCCAAACAGAGTCACAAAGAGTTGGACATGACTAGAAAATGACTAAGTAACAAAATGATAATTTTCTTACATTTTCATGATTTAATTTTTCAAACTATAAATAACACACCCTTTACAAATACAACTATCTCCTTTAGGGTCATCAGTTCATAGGATTATAGACCCAGATCCAGAAGGGACCTCAGTGGCTATTTAATTCATTCCTTCAGTATACAGATGAAGAAACTGAGTCCCAGGGAGGTTGTGACTCATTCAAGGTCACCCAGGGAATATCCCAGGCAGGCTTTGGCCCTGGATGTCTAACTCTGAAGTGATATTTTTATCCCACTGTCTTACTATATTTACTTTGACAATGAACTGAGTTGCTGTAATGGTTTTTTGTTTTGTTTTGTTTTGTTTTTGAGAGGCAATGGAGTTCAGTGACTTGCCTAGGGTCTTACAGCTAGTAAGTGTCTGAGGCTGCATTTGAACTCAGGTCCTCCTGACTCCAGGGCTGGTACTGTAATGTTAAAAATAAAAGTCCAATTATTAGCAGGTAACCAGGACATGTTTGTTCCTTTGTTTTAAAGGGCAAGAAGATTCTAATTCTTTATTATCAAATACAACCCAGAGTCCGTTCTCCCAAATTTGGCATGAGGGAGGAGATAAATGGTAGAGAAATAGAGCATTCATTAAGTGTTTAATACGTACTAGGCACTATGCTAAGCACAGCACTTACATTTCAAGCAAGCAAAGACAGTTCTTGCTTTCAAGAAGTTTAAATTCTATTAGAGGAAGAAAACCCATAGAAGGGAACTGGGAAGGGGAAAGGAAATTTGTTGAGAGTAAGGCAGCTGGTGAGAAGGTGGAGAAAGTCAGAGTAAATCCAATAGGGAGTGAAGCAAGGGGCCAGGGCTCCTCATGAAATGGTGGTCATAGCTAAGGGGTTGTTGAGGGTCCAGTTCAGAATGTATGGACTGGCCACAAGGCAGACAATGAGTAGAGCAGACTAGGTAGGTAGATAGTAGGTCTGTCTGCTGTTGCTGCTTGGATGACTCTTATCCTCTGTGGGGCTGGGCCAAAAGCCCAGTCGTGGGCACAGGGGCTGGCTGGGTGTCAAGGGCCAGGGATTGCAGCAGCACCCCTCATCCATTTGCCACCAAATCTTCTAGACTTGTCTTGGTGCTACAGATTATGAGATTATTTCTAGTCTGGTAGGCTTGGGGCAGGTGACTCAGCCAGTCTCTGCAGGAAGGTCTCTCCCTCCCTTCTTCACTCAGTGCCATGTTTATTCTTTGTAAACTCCAGTTTCAGTACTAGCAGAAGCCACATCTACCCACCCTCCAGCCCCATCATCTGACCCAGTGTCCCCACCAACCCTGAGGGCTGCTAATAGATTATCACCCACCCCACTCTACACCATGAGTGGGCAGAGGGAGGGGTATCTAGCCCAGTGGACACTATTCCCTCCCTCCTCCTAGAAACACAGATATTATTCAGGGCAATCTTTTGTAAAAACATGCTCAAAACAGAAGCAATTAAAGGTATTCATTCTTCTCTATATGCTAGTTATGATTTTTTCTAAGATATCTGAAAAATAACTCATACTTGCCACTTTCTTAGTTATAGCTAGGAGCCTTTTTTTTCCCTAACTTGTCTGTCCTCTCTCCTCAGGAATCACAGCCTGTTGGGGTTTTTTTTGTTGTTGTTGTTTGATTAATTATTTCCACTATTAACCTAAAATGACAAGCCCTCAATAAGCTTGATGTAGTAAATAGGATGCTGTATCAGAAGTCAGGAAGACCTGGTTCAGATCCCATCTCTGATATTGACCAGCTGTGTGACTACAAACAACTCATTTAACCTATTTGGACCGCAACTGCTTCATCTGTTCAGTGGGGATAATATCTGGAGTATGTCACAAGATCATCGTGTGACCTAAATGAGGTAACCTATGTGCCCTTCTTTGCCAACTTAAATGTTTTATATATGTATTATTTATTTGTTATTTATTTAAGTATGTTAGTTTATTATTATTACCATTTTTTGGTGGGGGAGGGGATGGGACAAGAACCAGTGACTTCATTTGTAAGGATAATTCCCTCTACCAATGCCAATCAGGAACTGCTCTTTAATTTTTATGATCTCAGTTGTTTAGGCAGGGGTGAGAAGTTAAATGACTCACCACAGGGTCCCAGTCAGTATGTGTGTGCCAGAGGCAGGATGTAAACTCAGCTCTTTCTGAGTTGGGCCTACTCTCTATCCATTATACCATGCTTTCTAAAAACCCTGAGGTTTTAATGTCTTTTTCCTACCAGGTTGGTCTCCCTCCCTTTTTCCCTTCCCTTCCTTCCCCCTTTCTTTCCCTCTTTTCCCTGTCTCTATTTTCCCTCTTCTTTCTTTCCTCCCTTTCTCCCCCTCTTTCTTTCCCCATTCCTTTCCTCCTTCCCTTCTTTGTCTTCTTCCTTTCCTTCCCTTTCTTCCTCTCCTCCCTCCCTGGCCCTCAATAAAAAGAATCACAGCATTATAAATACAGAGGTGGATGGCCACTCAGAGGCTGTAGAATCTGAGCCTTTCATTTTATCGGTTAGGAAACTGATCCCCAGGGAGGTTAAAGGACTTGTCACATGTCACACAAGTAGTAAGTGGCAGAGCTAGGATATGAATCCAGCTTCTTTAACTTCAAGTCCAGTGATCTCCCTCTCACCCCTATACCTTTCCCTTGGAATTCTGAGGTTTTACTTTTAAGATCTCTAACAACTCTTGGTCCATGCAGCTGGCTAGGCAGCTGGATGGTGCAGCGAATAGAGCACAGGACTTGGGATTAAGAGGTCATACGTTTGAATTCAGCTTTAGACACTTTCCAGCTGTATGACCTCAGGCAAGTCTGTGCCTTAGCTTCCTCATCTATAAAATGGGGAAAATAATAACACCTACCTCACAGGGTTGTTGTGAGAATCAAAAGATTTAACATTTGTTAAGCACTTTATAAGTACCATATAAATGCTAGCTGTCAGTTTTCCCCTGAAGATTGTTTTTAGTTGCACCTCACAAATTTTGGTATATGATTTTGTCATTATAATTTTCTTTCATGTAGCTACTAATTCTTTGTAAGATTTATTCATTGACCCACTCATTATTTAGGATTTCATTGTTAAATTTCCATTTGAATGTGTATCTTTGTGGTCTCTGAATTATTGCATTATGGTCTGTAAAGAACATATTAACTACATCTGCCTTTTCCCATTAGTTTGTAATATCTCTGTGCCCAAGTATGTGGTCAATTTTTTTTTAAAGTTCCACATGGTGCTGAGAATATACGTTCTTTTGCAGTCCCATTTAAAAGATGCTATAAGTCTTTTAAATCTAGTTTCTATACCAATTTGTTCAGTTTCATATTTTCCTTTCTGTTTTAATCTTTCTGTAAGACTTAAAATTGAGAGACTGAAATCTCCTGTTCACTACTGTGTTACTGTCCATGTCTTCTTGTAGCTTGGATAATGTTTCCTTTATGAATCTGGATGTTAAGGCATTTGGACTACACATGTTTATACTGATATTGGCTTACTATATATGATTCCTTTCAGCATAATGTGGTTTCCTTGTTTGTCCATTTTTATTTTTTGAATGTTTTTGCTCTGTCTGATAGCATGCTTGCAATTCCTGCTTTTTTGGATTCATTCATTGCATAGTAAATTTTTCCCACCCTTTCAGGTTTATTTTGTGTATGTCTTTGGTTTTTTTTGTATGTGTTTCTTTTAAGCAACAGATTGTAGGGTTTTGTTTTCTTATCCAATCTGTCACTTTATTTCATTTCATTGGATTGTTTAATCCATTCACATTTATAGTTATGAGAATTATGTTTAGATTTTCCTCCATCTGTCTATAAAAATGTAAAAATGTTTTTGTTGTGACTTGTCCCCCTTCTCTGATATGAATACAGTGCTATATTCCTTTGTTATTTTGCCTTAATCTTTTTTTTAAGGTGGCTGTATTCCCACCAGCTCTCTTCCTCTCCCCTATGATTGATTTCTCTTGTTTGTTAGCCCTTTCCTTTCGGAGTTTTGCTTACTTGTTCCTTTTTTTCTCTTTTTTTAAATTCATTACATAATTCTTCCACCTCTTTTCCCCCCCTCTTAGTCAAATATATTCCTCATGCTTCTCCTTTAACTAGTCCTGTTCATTTTTTAAAAGTTTCACTTTTTGCACCTCTTTCCAGAAAGGATTTCTCTTACTCCCTTCATTATTCATCCTCTCTGTCTACTCTAGATGCTTATTCTCTGGTTCATAACCCCTATAATTATCTAGTCTTACTCTGTTCTTTGTATTCCTCATGCAATCAAAATTTCCAAGGTATCTATTCTAGGCTTTTCTCTCTAGGCAATTTCTGCCACAGGCTTGTAGAACTTGCCTTGTGGATTCTCCTTTTATATTGTACCTCATACCAGAGCAATGCTGATTCTTGCAGATGTCAGAGAGCACACTGACCCCTGGTAGGTCTCCCCTTCCTGCCATTCATGATTATACAGCCCACCACTGAGCCATATCTTCCTCTACTGATCTTTCCCCACCATTTGACTTAACATCTCCTTCCTGCGTCCATGCCTTCCCACTCCCCCAGGTGCCAGTTGACCCTTCCAACACCCCTCCCCACCAAGGTAGGATGAGTGGACTTTTCAAGCACGAAATCTCCCAGACCACCCCCAATTCTAAGTCCTTATCTCCCTTCACAAAATATCTCTTTTCACTGGTAGAGTTCTAATTGAAGTATATATTTTTTTACTTTCTTTTTCTTGGGTTGTTTGTTTGTTGCTGTTTTTTTTGGTTTGTGTTATCTTTCACAACTTGACTAATATGGAAATGTTTTGCATAACTGCACATGTATAACCTATATCAAATTGCTTGCCTTCCAAATGAGGTGGGAAGTATAGGAAGGGAAGGAGAGAATTTGGAACTCAAAATTTTAAAAAACAAATGTTAAAAATACATAAAAAATCCCAAAAAACAAGACAGAATATCTCTCTTCACCTACAGGAGCATTCATCAGTGGAACCCTCTCCCACCACCAAAGCAAGGTCTCCTTTCTTTCTCTTCCTTTTGAGTTCTCCTTCCCTACCCCTCACTCTTCCCCGGCACTCTCCTCTCTTACTGAGACTGCGGGGGTCACCTACTCCTTATTGCTAGCCCTCATTTCCAACCAGGCATATCACCCATTTCTCTCTATCCCTCCTATACCCTCCCCACCTTCATGTACCCTCCCATGTTGTAACATAGTCCCAGAAAAACCATCGATTCACTTGTAGGCAGAATGACAACAGGTTCTGGAAATTATCCTTGAGGCCTGCCTCCTCTTGGAGTCCCCACCAGACTTCTGCCTTCACCTCTGTCTCCTTGTTACATTGAGAAAGAAGTCTCTTACTGGTCTTTCTGCTGTCATTCTGTTGCTGTTGCTGTCCTGGGCTGCATTTATTTACTCCTCCTACGTTTCTATGGTTTGGGGTGTTCAAGAAGCAAATAATCTCTTTAGTTCTGGTTTTCTTTCTAAAAAAATGTTCCAGATGTTATTGAATGCCCATCTTTTTTTTTTCTTCCTTTGTACGGTTAAGCTCAGATTTGCAGGGCATGTCACCCTGGGCTGCATCCTGAGTTCTATTGCTCTTCAGAATACATTATTCCATTGCTTCTTGTATTTTCTGGTGGGTACAGGATAGTCTTGTGTCATTCAAATTTGCTTTCCTTTGTATATGAAAGTCTTTCTTTGGACTGCTTGCAGAACTTCTTTCTAAACTGAATTGCTGAACTTAACTACTATGTGTCTTGGTGTTTCAGCCTTGCTTTTTTTTTTTCCTGGAGGTGGCCTATAAATTTTTCAATTGGTACTTCACTTTCTGTATCCAGAAGTTCTAGATGCTTCTCTTGTATTATTTCTTGCATTATAATGTTCAGTTCTTTTGTCTTCTCATGTTCTTCTGGGAGACCCATGATCCTTAGGTTGTCTCTATGCCTCCTATCTTCAAGATCAGTATGTTTTACTTGCATAATGAGAATATTTTCTTTTAATGTTATTTTTATATTCTTCTTAATTGTCCCATCCCACACTGTCAATTATTATGTGATTTAAATCTTTATTACCTCTTGCATGAACTACAGCAAGAACCTCTAATCTTTTATTCCTAACACTCTTCAGTAAGACCCCTCTGTTCTAAGCAGGCTGGCTTCCTCTCAATTTAAAATATTCTTAAATTCCTGTCCTACTGTTAAACATACCACATCTTTGGCTCTCTGCTCCTACAAGATTATCACTGTCTATCTCTGACTCCTTTCTTACCTCTCCATCCACATTTCTACTTGAATGTCTCATTGGCAGCTCATTTGTTCATAATTGACATTTTCTTCTCTCCTCAATTTCTCAAGTTTCTTCTTCTATCAACATCATCACATTTTCCCAGTTGCTCTGGCCTCACTTAAGGCCTTCAATAGCTTCAGTTTTTCTCTCAGTCCTTTCTTCCCTTATTGGCTCAGTCACCTAGTCATTTTAATCTGCATCTAAAAATTCCTCTCCTTTCTCGCTGCTGCCACCAGTTCACACAGAGAAAGGATGATCACGTATTGTGAATGTTACAGATGGTATTCATGATTTGGATTGGGCAGCTTGGCTCTGCAACCTGAGGTTTATCTAATGAGAGTGGGAGTTGGTATAAGGATCTTTGGGGCTTATATGGATTATAATACATAGTAATTTGCAGATGAAGATTACATTATTAGCAACTAGGAGAATTGTGAAAGCCTTCAAGAAGGTTGAGAACCTCCTGACAGTCATCACTGGTGGTAATGGTGACTCCTTCCTTCCTTCCTTCCTTCCTTCCTTCCTTCCTTCCTTCCTTCCTTCCTTCCTTCCTTCCTTCCTTCCTTCCTTCCTTCCTTCTTTCCTTCCTTCCTTCTCCTCTTTCTCTTTCTCTCTCCCCTCTCTCCCCTTTCCTCTCTCTCTCCCTCTCTTCTCAATAAGGGATAGCTCTCTGAACAAAAGGAGGGGAGAGGGATATAATGAGAAATGAAGTTGATTTAAAAACAAAAGATAGCAATCATTTTTAAAATCACAGAGCTAACATAAAGTTCATTTGCATAAATCCCTCACCCTACCCCTCTTGCCCACCCCTTTCCCCCCAAAAGGAGTTGGCAAGTTGAACTAAGTCTTGAAGTAAAATAAAGATGCTGAAAGATCTAGATGAGGTAGGAGTACATTCTGAGTAGAAGGGATAGATTGTTTAGAGACTTGCTGATAGTTCAGTTTGACTAGATTGTTAAAATGGATGAAGGGAAGCAAGGTGAAATAAATGTGGACAGATAGGTGGAAGCCAGGGTTGTGGAAGGCTGTGAATGCCAGGCTATTGGAGATTGGAATAAGTGTTCTTGAATTTAACTGAATTGAAGAGAAATAAGTTGCTAAAATCAATTGTGGAATAATGAATATATTAATTGCGTGCGCTAATCTTTCATCAATAGATGAGGTTATAAGGTACTATCTGTGGTTTTATTTATTTTATTTAACCTCAACACCAATGCCTTCTATGCTCTGAAAAAATGAGCAAAGGTCCATTCACTTTTTTTAATTGTTTTTTTAATTTATTTTTAGTTTTCAATATTCACTTCCACAAGTTTTTGAGTTCCAAATTTCTCACCCCTCCCCCCACCCCAAGATGGCATGCATTCTGAATACCCCTTCCCCTGGTCTGCCTTCTCTTCTATCTCTCCCCCTCCCTTCTCTTATCCCCTTCCCCTTCTATTTTCCTGTAGAGCAGGATAGACTTCTGTACCCCATTTCCTGTATTTCTTATTTCCCAGTTGCATGTGAAAACATTTTTTTAAAACATGTGTTTTTAAAACTTTGAGTTCCAAATTTTCTCCTTCCTCCCTCCCCACCCACCCTCACTGAAAAGGCAAGCAACTCAATATAGGTTGTACATGTGCAGTTATGCAAAACACTTCCTCAGTAGACATGTTGTGAAAAACTAACTCTATTTCCCTTAATCCTATCCTGCCCTCCCATTTATTCTATTCTTTCTTTTGACCCTGTCCCTCCTCAGAAGTATTTGCTTCTGATTACCCTCTTTCCCAATCTGCCCTCCTCTCTATCACCCCCTGCTCTCTTGTCCCCTTCTCCCCCTATTTTCCTGTAGGGTAAGACAGATTTCCATACCCAATTGAATGTGTATGTTATTCTCTCCTTAAGCCAAATCCTATGAGAATAAGATTCCCTCATTCCCTCTCACCTTCCCCTGTTTCCCCTCCACTGTGAGAGACTTTTCTTTTCTTTTTTTTTTTGTGAGATAATTTACCCCATTCTACCTCTCCCTTTCTTCTCCGAGTATCATCCTCTCTCATCCCTTAATTTTATTCTCCAGATATGACCCCTTAATCTTCAACTCACCCTGTGCCCTCTATCTATCTATATCTATACATACATACATACATTTTTTTCCTTCAACTACCCTAAAGTCTCATGAGTTACAAATATCATCTTTCCATGCAGGAATGTAAACAGTTCAATCTTAATAAGTCTCTTATGATTTCTCTTTCCTGTTTACCTCTTCATGTTCCACTGGAGTCCTGTATTTGAAAGTCAAATTTTCTTTAGCTCTGGTCTTTTCATCAGGAATGCTTGAAAGTCCTCTATTTCACTGAATGACCATTTTTTCCCCTGAAGGATTATACTCAGTTTTGCTGGGTAGGTGATTCTTGGTTGTAATCCTATCTCCTTTGCCCTCTGGAATATTATATTCCATGCCCTGCTCCTTTAATGTAGAAGCTGCTAAATCTTGTGTTATCCTGATTGTGTTTCCACAGTACTTGAATTGTTTCCTTCTGGCAGCTTGTAATATTTTCTCCTTGACCTGGGAACTCTGGAATTTGGCTACAATTTCTACAATATTCCTAGGAGTTTTCCTTTGGGGATCTCTTTCAGGAGGAGATCTGTGGATTCTTTCAATTTCTATTTTGCCCTCTGGTTCTAAATATCAGGGCAGTTTTCCTTGATAATTTCTTGAAAGATGATGTCTAGGCTCTTTTTTTGATCATGGCTTTCAGATAGTCCAATAATTTTTAAATTCTCTCTCCTGGATCTATTTTCCAGGTCAGTTGTTTTTCCAATGAGATATTTCACATTGTTTTCTAATTTTTCATTCTTTTGGATTTGTTTTACAGTGTCTTGATTTCTCATAAAGTCACTGTCTTCCAATTGCTCTATTCTAATTTTTAAGGAAGTATTTTCTTCAGTAATCTTTTGGACTTCCTTTTCCATTTGGCCAATTTTTCTTTTTAGGGCATTTTTCTCCTCATTGGCTTTTTGGACCTCTTTTGCCATTTGGGTTAGGCTGTTTTTTAAGGTGTTATTTTCTTCAGTATTTTTTTGGGTCTCCTTTAGCAAGCTGTTGACTTGTTTTTCATGATTTTCTTGCATCACTCTCATTTCTCTTCCCAGTTTTTCCTCTACTTCCCTTACTTGCTTCTCAAAATCCCTTTTGAGCTCTTCCAAGGCCTGGGACTGATTCATATTTTTCTTGGAGGCTTTGGATGTAGGAGCTTTGATTTGTTGTCTTCTTCTGGTTGTATATTTTGATCTTCTTTTCACCAAAGTAAGATAATATAGTCTGACTCTTTTTGCGCCGCTTGCTCACGATCCCAGCCAGTTACTTGAGTTTTAAACTCCCTTGTTAAGGTAAGAGGCTGCTTCCAGTGTGGAGAGTGTACTGTCCCAAGCTTCAGGGGTTTGTGTAGCTGTTTTCAGAGATACTTGTAGGGACCTATAAATTTTCAGTTCTTCCAAGGTGGTATGATAAGGGGCAAGGTGTTTACTCCTTTCCTGGCCTGTGACCGCAAGTATTCTTTTCTGTCCTGTAACTGTGAGGAGGGGTTCCTCTTCACAGCCACTACAAGCTTCACCACGCCAGCGCTCCTCCTCATCCCAGCACTGCGGCCCAGAACTGTGACCCAGATCCACACAAAGGCAAAGCAAGAGATTCCTGCCTCAGCACTGGCAAAGAGATCCCTGCAGTCCCTCTCTGATTAGCCACTGGATTCCCCCTCAGTCTGTGGGCCAGAAGTTTGGGAAGCAGCTGCACCCAACCCCCCAGGCCAGGCTCTTGGGGAATGGAGCTGAAACCCGCCTTCCTCTCTGAGCACCGACAGAAACAGACTTTTCCCACTGACCTTCTAAATTGTCTTTGGCATTCGTGGATTGAGGAGTCTGGAAACCTCCACAGCTGCCCGGGATTCAGTCCTCTGAGGCCTGCTCCAGGTTTGCTGCAGCCTGTGCACCCATGCTGCGCTCCCAGCCCTGCGGCGATACACCTTTCTGATCAACCATCCAGGTTGTCTTGGGCTGGAAATTTGTTTCACTCTGTCTTTTTGTGGGTTCTGCTGCCCTTCAGAATTTGTTTAGAGCCATTTTTTATGAGTATTTGGAGGGGTTTGGGGGAGAGCTCAAGCAAGTCACTGCTTTCACTCCACCATCTTGGCTCCGCCCCCCCCATTCACTTTTTTTAACTGAGAAGAGATTGACAATTTTAAAAAAGGGGTTGAAACAAATTTGTATTAAATTCAGTGGAATGGCTTTTGGAATGATAGGCTTCATTTTCTTACTTCATGGGTTCCTTCTGCATAGCTTGGGACTTATTTTTTGGTAGACACCTTAAGCAAAGGACTTGGCTTTTATTTATGCTGTTTTTGTCACCTAGAAGGCCTTTCTTCCCTAATACAAACACATCCAGATTACCTTTCAAGGTCCAACTCAAATTCCATTTCTTCAGTAGGACCTTCTCTGTCATCACATCTGTCTTCCAAGCCCTGTGAGGTGAGCTTGAATGATGAATGAATCAAAAGCATTAATTAAGCACTTACTATGTGCCAGCCACTGTGCTAAGCCTTAGGCACACAAATGCAAATTAGACTCTGATAGGGGGATGTAATACATATAGGAGAATGGTGACTAGGAAGGGTATTTTGGTCTGAGAAGTCACTAGGATGGTGAGTAGAGCCATGATGTAGTCAACTGACATCCTTTTTGAGAAATTCTGGTGGTATCATTTTGATTATTGCTCCTAGAGCAAGAGGTAGAAGTGAGGAATGGAGAACAGAGTGAAGATGACAAGGATGAACAGTTGGATGTGATGGAAATATGGTCTAGGTCTCCAGGATCTAAGGTCAGTTAGATATAGGGGGCCATGTGAGTGCAATCATGACCCCATAGTCCCAGTGATGACATAGCTAAGGGAGCTAATTTCTCCTAGAACATGATTTCTGAAGGTCTAGTGGTTTATTATTGTTGTTTGTCCTACATTTTTCAAAGATCAATGGCATCACAAGGGTGATGTTTTAATTTGCCAGAGAATTGGACTTAAGGAAGGCAGAATTGTACAAGATCATCAGCCTCACTCTCTCTTCCACAGTCATCAAGGTGGCAAGGCAAAAGTTAAGACAACTGATGATGGCCCCAGGATGCAGTGGATGACCTTGGCCTTTCTAACTTTTTTTTTTTTGCTTTTTAGTGAGGCAATTGGGGTTAAGTAACTTGCCCAGGGTTACACAGCTAGTAAGTGTCAGTGTTTGGTCTGAGGTCCGATTTGAACTCGGGTCCTCTCGTGTCCGGCGCTCTATCCACTGCGCTACCTAGCTGCCCTGACCTTGGCCTTTCTAAATTAGGGTCGATGCATATATTTGCAAAACCTACCTCTCCCCTGGCAGCCCATTCTGTTTTTGGAGTGCTCTGATTATTAGGAAGTTTTTCTTGTTCTCATGACTAAATTAATTGTTGGTAACTTCTACCCAGTGCTCCTGGCTCTAGTCTTCTAGGTTAAAACAGATCTAATCCTTCTTCCACATGCAAGCTCTTCAATATTTAAAACAAGTATAAGACATATTGCCACCAACATCTGAAACCCAACCCCCACTCCCAGAATCTTCTTTCACCCATCCTCATGTAACTTGAGGTAGAAATGGCCATTTATCATTTAGAAGGTTCAGTAACAGAGCAGACAGCAAGATGGCTGTAGACAGATGGATGGGATGTGAAGCCTGGTTTCATTATAATGTGATGTTAAAGACCCAATAGAATGTAATCTTCTTGAAGGCAGGGACATTTTTTCCCCTTTGAATTCCCAGGGCCTCATTCATGCCTGATACATAGTTGGCACTATATATGTTTGTGGGGATTGAATAGAACTCTGAATTGAACATTGGTCAGGACTATTAATTCTCATTCCTTTCAGCTCCTGACACCCTCTCTCCTTCAAGTTCCCAGATGCTCTAGGTGTTATATTGTACTATTTCTCACCACGCAGAAAAAATAGATGAATTATGCTACTTTCAAATACTCATTCTCTGGTCATGCAGGGGATGTATCGATATGTCCTGCAAAAAATTGGGATGCTCTCATGTGGCTTCTCTCATCTGTTCTCAAAAGAGTCCTAGGCACATTTGACAGCTGCAATGAGGGCAGGTTTCTAGAAGAGGTATTAATTCAACTATTCTCTTATGATGAGTACCTAATTTGGTAGGAAGGTTTCTAAATTTTCCTTGATCTGTTTGAGTTCTCCTATTCTCTGCTTGGATGGATGATCAGCAATTTGGTGTCCCTCTCTTATCATGACATTATTTGAAGCTAAGCATTCCAAATTTTGGGTCCGTCTAAAGCATTTGGCATTATTCATTCTTAGTATGGGCACCATGCAGGTGAAGTTAAGGAATTATTTTGCTGAGTTAATTGAAGACCCCTTTTCTAAAGCTTACTTTAAAAAAAAAGCAAGTTTATTTTATGTTAAAGTCTGGTGGTTATTTAGTTCTTTTGTTAAAATTAAGTCATTAAAGTAAAAAATGAAAAGACAAAATGGAAAACCATGGTGCATAGAAAATCCACCGAGAGTTTAATAGAGCCTCCTAAGTCACAAACGGAAGTGAGAAGGCTTGAGACTGAGGCTGCTCAATAAAGGGTGAATTCTCCAAACGTTGTGCTTCCTGAGGCTTATATTCTGTTTAAACTTGGAAAGAATAGGATAAAAACTAATTCTAGTGAGAGCCTGGCAACATTCTCAGAGTTATTATGAAGTGGCTTAAGCTTGTGCATCTCCAAGTTGAACCCTAATTAACAATACTTAAGACAAAACAAAACAAAATGTTCACTCCTTGAGATTTAAAGTGGAGTTCATTGAGAGCATCGTCCGTTTAACCCTGGAAGCCCTGTTGGCTCATTTCTGTTTGGGGAATGGTTTTTGCAAGCCCTGGACGGAGGGGAGTTTTGTGCCACATTGCTGTGAGAGGCTGGCGAGCTTCCAATAGAACGTGGCCCTTTCTGCAGTCATCACACGGGTAGGCAAGCAGGCGAGAAGCATTTATTAAGTTCTCTTATGTGCCAAGAGCTGTGCTAAGTACTGGAGATATAAATAAAAGCAAAGAAGAAGAAGAAGAAGAAGAAGAAGAAGAAGAAGAAGAAGAAGAAGAAGAAGAAGAAGAAGAAGAAGAAGAAGAAGAAGAAGAAGAAGAATCCTTTTCTCAAGAAGTTTACACTTCAAGAAGTAAAAGGGGCTGGGAGAGGGATGGGGAGAAGATGCTTGTCCTGGGGCATGGTGGTGAAATCTGGAGAGTCACAAGCACTACTGGGAGAGGAATGAATCATGGGAGGTCTGAGCCCATCCCCAAATGGAAGCCTCCCAGAAAAATCTCACCAATGAGAGAAAGGGGCCAGCATTGTAGAGGGATGTTCCCTGGTGAGAAGGCAGCTGAGTTGTGGTGGTGAAGTCTAGGAGGGTCAGCAGCAGAGCCTGAAGGAGACTGAAGCCATCCCCCAAATTCCCACCTTCCCCCAAGAAACTCACAGTAGGAGAAGGGGGCCTGTAGACATTGATGCCATTGGCCATTGTTGAGGCTTTTTCTATGAACAGTTGAGGGAAGTCTGGCTGAATATTAGATTATGGATGAACTATCTCTCCCCCCTGCCCGGTCCCCCACCCCAAACAACCATGAAGTAGCTGTTTGAAAGGAGCATTCTTCATTCAGCTGTTTTTTTAATTGTTAAAAATGCAATATAGCTTCTAAATCAAGGTCAAATGAGAAAATAGTTGTAAAGCACTTAGCACAGTGCCTGGCACATAGTGAGCTCTATATAAATGCTATCTATTATTAGTCTAGGAATGAGAATGATGGAGTGGAGAGAGGCCAGAGCTGGTTCAAATCCCAGGTCCATTACTTTTGCCCTCTGTGGCTTTGGAAGAGTCACCGAATATTTCTGGGCCTCCATTTCCTCATGTAGCATGAAAGGGGACAGGGGAAGGTACACCTGATGCCTTCTGAGCTCCCTTCTACAATCTCCGGGGGAAGAGTTTTGGAGATAGTTGGGGCTGAGAATTAACAGTTCAGGCCAGTGTCACTGGGGTTCTATAGACTGGGACCCTAAAGATATTCTGCTCAGTCTTTTGGCCGTTGCAATGGTAATAGGCCAGTGAGAGGCAGAGGTCAGTCTTTGGGCATGACAGAGAAGATGGAAAAGTGTCGAGTCCTGTGGAGATTTGGATCAGATGCGCACAAACGTTGGTGGTTCAGATGCAAACAAGGGAGAGAGAGAGAGGACCACGAATCTTCAAGATGGTCTGTTCATACCTCATGCATATTTAGGGGGAGATCTTCTTTGCCACCCACCGAGCTATATCCACCTTTGATGACAATTTCTTTTCCATGCATTTTCTTGGCTATTTGGTTCAGATTGTGTCTGAAACGGATCTTTGGTCTTTTTGTTTTAGTAATCACATTGTTGGAGTATGGTCTACCCATAAAACTACCATGTAAACTAGACAATCCATTCATCTAGGAATTCTGGGCTCAGGCTTGAGTAGGCAAATATATATGCACACATACACACACACTCACACTCACCTTATGGACTCTGTGACATAATAAAGTGCTGAACTTTGGAGTCAGGGGACCTGGGTTCAAAATCAGGTTTCTGCTGTATGAGTAACTTTGGACAGGTCACTTAACCTCAAGGAGTTTCCTCACTTGTAAAACAGAAATGATAATATTTGTATTACTTACCACACATGGCTACTGTGAGTAAACCCTTAAAGCCCATTGCAGGGTGGTTCCAGCTTGGCTGGCTGGAGCCAATTATTAAATTTTCATTGTGAGCATTTATAACTTGGAAACCAGCAAATGCCTTCATATTGGCAAAAGCTTTCAAATCAAGGCTTTATGTATTGCTTTGTTGACTGCCTATATTTAAGAAAGTGATTAAGAAAATGTTGATAATATAGATCAAACTTAAAAGTGTGTTGTATATATTAAAGGAATAGTAAGTAATGCATAATAGATTTGCAGTTTTATGTATAACCATCTTTTTTCTATTCTACCACGTTATGGAAATGCTTGTTTCATTTCTTAAGTTCAGAATAAAATGAACAACATTTTTTTTAAAAGTGTGTTGTGAAGACATTTCTTCCCCCAAGAGAGCCAGTCATTAAACATTTACCAGCACACCCTTGACAAAGGAAATATGAATTATTCTTGTTTCAGCCTGTACTAAACAGAAGGTACTCAGAAATTTTTCTGTTGAGAGTAAGATAGTATTTTTCTTGTGAAAGATACTATTAGAAAGCTTATCTCCAAAAAAGTAAAAATGTACTTCTCTGTGATCTTTTTCCATATCGTAGACAGCTTGCTTATGTATTCCTGGTCACTACTCCCTACCTGCTCTAGGGGCAACTGGATTATTTCTTAGTCCTAGAATAATGGGATGTTAGAATTGGAAAGGATTGTCAATATTGCCCCTTACTATCTGAGTGACTTTGGGCAGGTCACTTGACTTCTCTAGGGCCTCCTCTGTGAAAAGGAGGTTGGAGACAATGACTTCGAAGGACCTTTCTAGCTTTGAGTCCTATGATCCTATGTGTGACTGAGAGTGGAAGATAAATATAAAATGCACACACACACGCACACATATATATGTACACACATATGCATATATGTATATTATGTATATACATATATATTTCTCTCTATGTAGACATCTATGTATATCAATCAGTTTTGTGGAAGATATCACTGTTTTCAAAATGATTATGAGCAATCATAGATAAAAAGGAGAAAATCTTGATAACACAGATACCTTCTTAAGAGGGAAATATAGAATTATGGTATCTGGCTACAGAGTCAGAGTAGGAAGGGGACTTGATGCATTTGACTGTGAACTTGGAAGAAAGGCTGTCTTTTGCCTTTCTTTGTATCCCTAGCATGTCTGTTGTTGTTTCAGTCACGTCCTACTCTTTGTGACCCCTCTGGGGTGTTCGTGGCAAAGACACTGGAGTGGTCTGCCATTTCCTTCTTCAGCTAATTTTAAAGATGACAAAACCAAGGTAAATAGGGTTAAGTGACTTGCCCAGGACCACACAACTAATAAGTGTCTAAGGCCAGATTTGAATTTAGGAAGATGAGTCTTCCTGACTCCAGGCCTAGCATTCTATCTACTGCACCACCTAGCTGCCCTAGCATACAAGAGGAGCTTCATAAGAGCTTATTGACTAATCTAACGTATACATGGGAAAAAAAATCTCTTCTACAATAGACCCAATGGACTCATCTAGTCTTGTCCAAACAGCTCCACTGAGGTGGAAGCCATTATTTCTAATCATTAGGAAGTGTTTCTTTAATTCAAGCCTAAATTTGTTTTGTTGTAAATGTTAATGCAAGAGAAAATCAGAATCTTAAAGTTTTGTTTAATGTGCTGGTAATGTATGTATGGGGACCCCAGCTTTATCCTAAGCATGCTTCTGCAGGTGCTAAACAAAAGACTGTGGTCAATTTATGTTTTCCTATGGGCACTGGTTTTGGGTGCCCCTCTCTTCCATCTGGCTGTTTCACTTTCGTGTTCTCTTTTCCTCACAACATGACTACCTCCATTTTTTCTACTTCATCTCTTGAAATATGCTCCCGATTGGGGTTAAATCCAGATTTGGCCCAGATCACTCCTCACCAGAGTTTGCATGTCCATCTTCTCTTTCCTCTCTAAACAGTGCAGAACTCTATTGCCTTCTAAGCTGGCTGTTTTTATTCCATTTTTTCCTTGCTTCCTTCCCTCCCTCACACTCAGCAATGGTGGTTTCTTATTCTTCTGAAAACGCAACAGCTCAGTCCCCTGTGAATGGGCTCTCTTCCAGGTGTTTACTCATATATAAACTTTCTTTTACCGTTCACTTTCTTTACTTTTACCCTTTTTTGTCCTCTGTCTTTAATCTTTCTACTGTAAGGCATAGAATAATAATGATGATGATAATAATAATGATAACATCATATTTATAAGGCATTTTAGGGGCAGCTAGGTGGTGCAGTAGATAGAGTGCTAGGCCTGGAGTCAGGAAAACTCATCTTCATGATTCAAATTGAGCCTCAGACACTTACTAGTCATGTGACCCTGGGCAAGTCACTTAACCTTGTTTGCCTCAGTTTCCTCATCTATAAAATGAGCTGGAGAAGGAAATGGCAAACCACTTCAGCATCTTTGCCAAGAAAATCCCAAATGGGGTCACAAAGAGTAAGACATGAAATGACTGAACAGAACAAGGCACTTTAAGGTTGACAAATCATTTCCTTCACAATAGTCTTGTGAGGAAGCATTACATATAATCAGCTTTCTATTACAAATGAGAAAATGGAGATTAAGTGATTCGCTTAATATCCAACTAGAAGGTATCAGGCCTGACTGGGATTTCAATTCAGGTCCTTCCTGACAAAGTCAAGTACTTTTTTTGTTTTTGGTGAGGCAATTGGGGTTAAGTGACTTGCCCAGGGTCACACAGCTAGTAAGGGTCGAGTGTCTGAGGCCAGATTTGAACTCAGGTCCTCTTGATTCCAAGGCCGGAGCCCTATCTACTGCACCACTTAGCTGCCCCCAAGAACTTTTTCCATTAGATGATACAACCTCTCTGACTACAAAGAGAGGATCAATAATGGAAAAAATGTGGGCCTTGGAGTCAGGAGACCTGGGTCTATGTTCCAGTTCTATAATTATGGGTGAATCACTTGGCCTCACTGAGTCCCAGTCTCCTAAATCTATCTAATAGATCTAATGGCTTTTTCTCAGTCTTCATCCTTCTTGACCTCTTTGCAGCCTTTGGCACCATTGACCACCATCTCTTCCTTGGTATTCACTACTTTCTAGTTCAAGGGTGGGGAACCTGTAGCCTTGACGCCCCATGTGGCTTTCTAGGTGCTTAGGTGTGGCCTTTTGGCTGAGTCCAAGTTTTATGGAACAAACCTTTTTAATAAGGGGATTTGTTCTGTGAAGTTTGGATTCAGTCAAAGGGCTGCACTTGAGGACCTAGAGGGCCACATGTGGCCTTGAGGCTGCAGGTTTCCAACCCTTGCTCTAAGTTTTTGGGACATTACTATCTACTGGCTTTCCCTTTATGTGTCTGACCATTCCTAAGTCTCTGTCACTGGAACTTTATTCAGATCATGTCCATTAATTGTTGGCATCCCCAAAGCTCTGGTCTGGGCCCTCTCCTCTTCCCCTTATATACTATTTTGCTTGGTGATCTCTTAATCTTTCATGGATTCAATGCTCTCTATTCGGGGGCATCTCCAGGCATCCTGATCTATATCTCACCACTGGACCCAGATGACTCCTGAGGAGAAAGTGAGGCTGGTGACTTTGCTCAGCCCTGCCTCACTTAAATCCAATTCACTTGCATATCATGGCGTCACCTCCCTAATGCCATGGTCCTCTTCGAGAACAAAAGACAAACAACAACAGCTCTCTATACAGATGATTCTCAAATCTGCTTATGTATCCCTAACTTCTCTCTCATCCTCTGGTCCAGGGCTTCTTAAACTTTTTCCACGCGTGACCCCTTCAGCACTTCTTAAACTGTGGGTTGTGACTGCCCAGTCTAGCATCCTCAGCTACCTACTAGACGTTCCATAGACATCTTAAACTGAAAATGTCCAGAACTGAACTCATTCTCTTTCCTACCAAACTCTCCCCTCTTCTGAGCTTCCTTATTAGTACCGAGGACACCGCCATCCTCCCAGTCATCCAGGTTGACCACCTAGGTATCATCCTTAATTCCTTATCCCCCCCCCACCCCATATCCAATCGGTTACCAAGTCCTGTCAATTCTATCTTCACAACATATATCTTGCATATGCCCCCTTTCTCCTCCGACACTGCCATCACTCTGGTGTAGGCCCTCATCACCTCATGTCTGGGCTATTGTGACACCCTTTTGGTTCATCTCCCTGTCTAAAGTTTCTTCCCTTTCCAGTCTGTCTGCCAAAGTGATCTTCTGGGATTTAAGGCATTTATTCATTTATTTTTAGGCAATTGGGATTAAGTGATTTGCCCGGGGTCACACAGCTAGTGTCAAGTGTTTGGTCTGTGGCTGGATTTGAACTCTGGTCCTCCTAACTCCAGGGCCGGTGCTCTATCCACTGCACCACCTAGCTGCTCCTAGTTTTTGCATTTAAGACTTTTTTTTTTTCCCCAAAGTGATCTTAAATCACAGGTCTGATCATGTTTTCTCTCTCTTTAATAAACTCCAGTGGTTTCTTATTGCTTCCAGGATCAAATATAAAAACCTCTGGCTTTTAAAGACCTCCAGAACCTGGATCCTTCCTGTCCTCCCAGTCTTCTTGCCAGTTACACCCCTCCATGTTCTATACTCCGAGTGACGCTGGCTTCCTTGTTGGTCCTGGTACAGAATGCTTCAACTCTCCATGCATTTTAACTTGTGTCTCCCGTGCTCAGAATTCTCTCCCTTCAGGTCTCTGCTTCCTGGCTTCCTTCAAGTTTCAGCTAAATTCCCATTTTTCTGCGAGAAACCTATCCTAGTCTCCCTTAATATTAGCCCTGCCTCTGAGATTATCTTCAGTTTGTCCTGTATATATATTATTTGCACATAGCTATTGATGTTTTCTCCCCCATTAGATTATGAGGGTTTTTGTTGTTCAGTTTTTTTCAATCATGTCAGACTCTTTGTGAGCCCATTTGGGGTTTTCTTGGCAAAGATACTGGGATGGTTTGCTATTTTCTTTCCCAGATTATTTTACAGATGAGGAAACTGAGGCAAACAGGGTTAAGTTACTTGCCCAGGGTCACTCACCTAGTAAGTGTTTGAGGCCAGATTTGAACTCAGGAAGATGAGTCTTCATGAACCCAAACTCAGCATTCTATCCACTGCACTGCCTAGTGACCCAGATTATGAGGGTAGGGACTGTCTTTTACCTTAATTTGTATTTCTAGTGCTTAGCACGGTGCCTGGAATATAGTAGGCGCTTAATAAATGAAATTGTTGATGACTTTAATCTAATACTGAGGTATTACTGATGGGTCCACAGGGGTTAAGGTATTGTGCCCATTGGGTATAGCTCACCATACCTAGATGTGGAATTTGGACCAGATCTGGTACCAAGGAGCCTGGCCTCAACTAGTTTTGACAATCACTCTTTACAACATAGTTGAGGTCTTGAAGTGCTTGAAGTGTTATTCTCCCTTCATTCTTTTTGTCAGTATTAATCTAGAATCTCAAGGGAAATAAACTTTCTAAATTCATTTTGCTATTATTTTAACACCCTGGTGACTTGGTATAGCTCTAAATCTGTTGGTTAATTTAGGTAGCACCATCGTTTTTTATTACATTGGTGCAGCCCAACCATGAGCAGTAAATAGCTCTCTAATTATTTGTCATCTTTTATTTCTGTCAATTAAAACTTGACTATGTCTTGGGAGATGAATTTCATGATATTTTGTGAACTTTGCAGTTATTTTGAATATGATTTCTCTGTTAAGTCCTCCTGATTTAAAAAATATTATTCTGTTGATGTACTAATGATTTTTGTGGATTTATTTTGTATCTTGCTATTTTTCTGAAGCTACTAATAATTATACTTAGTCTCTTTGCTGATTCTCTGGGGTTTTCTAAGGAAACAATCATATCATATGCAAACAGATATAATTTTGTCTCATATTTGCTGATATTTATTTTAATATCACCTACCTCTTGGGGTCATTGATCAAATGAGATAACATTTGGGAAAACTGCTTCTTATGGTGCCTGGCACCTAGCAGGCACAATATAAATGTTTATCCGCTTCCCTACTGTTCAGCCCACATCTCTCCATCTTGTCCACAAGGATAGCATGATCACTGTGTCCAATGTCTTGCTGGAATCTAAGTATGCTATACATCTGCAGCATAAACCTGACTAACCGGTCTAATAATCTGGTTAAATAAAGGTAATGGGACTAATTATGAGAAATTGCCCAGTATTGGCCTCCCTTTAAGATAATAGGCACCTGTGTCTATGACTATCAGTGACATTGAATGTGTTCCAAGTTTGATTTAATCAAAAGGATAATCGTGAGTTCAGAAGAGACCATCCACGATGAGCTCAGTAGTGTGTACCCTGGCAAAATAGCCTTAAACTTCATGGCCAGATTGATAGCAAGAATTTGCTTTTGTGAAAATGCTTTATTATTTATTTATTTTAAACATTCTTTTATTTTTAAATTTTGATTCCAAATTCTCCCTCCCCTACCTCTTGAGAAGGCAAGCAATATGATATCGATTATACATGTGAAATCATGCAAAATATATGTCCATATTAGCCACTTTTTTCTAAAAAAGCAAGAAAAATAAAAAGAGAAAATTATACTTCAATTTGTACTCAGTTCATCAGTTACCTTCTGGAGGTGGATAGCATTTTTTTTTTATCATGAGTCCTTTGGAATTGTTTTGGATCACTGCAGTAATCAGACAAGCCAAGTCTTTCACAGTTGATCATCATTACAACATTGATAATACTGTGCACAATGAATTCCTGGTTCATTTATTTTCATTTTGCATCAGTTCATACAGGTCTTGCCATGTTTTTCTGAAACCACCCCCCTCACCATTTCTTACAGCACAATAGTATTCCATCACAATCATATACCACAACTTGTTCAGCCATTTCCCAATGGATGAGCATCCTCTCAATTTCCAATTCTTTGCCACCAAAAAAAGAGCCGCTATAAATATTTTTAGACATAAATTTTGTCTTTCCACTTTTTCTTTGATTTCTTTGGGATACAGACCTAATAATGGCATTGCTAGGTTTGCACAGTTGTATGATCTTTGGGCATAGTTCCAAATTGCTCTCCAGAATGGTTAGACCGGTTCATCACTCCTCTAGCTGCTCATTAGTGTACTTATTCTTTCCCTTATCCCCTCCAGCATTTATAATTTCTGATAGATGTGAGGTGGTATCTCAGAGTTGTTTTAATTCGCATTTCTCTAATCAATAGTGACTTAGAGCATGTTTTTTCATATGATTATAGATAGCTTTGATTGCTTCTTCTGAAAACCACCTGTTTATAACCTTTGACCATTTATCAATTGGAGAATGGCTCTTATTTTTATAAATTTGACTCAGTTATATACTTAATGTATATTTGAAAAATGAGGCCTTTGCCAGAGAAACTTGCTGTAACATTTTTCAATATTAATCATCTATGATACCCTTTAGGATAATGTAGTTTCCCTGATTATCTCTTTTAATTAGGCGTATTGTTGCTTTTGTTTTGTTTGAGATCATGACTGCTATCCCTGACTTTTTAACTTCAGCTGAAGCATATTAGATTCTGCTCCAGCCTTTTATTTTAACTCTGTGTATGTCTTTCTGTTTCAAGTGTGTCTCTTGTACACAACATATTGCTGGATTATGGTTCCTAATCCATTCTGCAATCTGCTTCTGTTTTATGGGTGAGCTCCACTCATTCACATTCACAGTTATATTTACTGTGTATTTCCCTCCATCCCATTTTCTTCTGCTTTTTCCTCTCTTTTTCTTTTTATCCTATCTGTCCTCAAAAGTCTATTTTGCTTCTAACACTTGCTCCCTTAATCTGCCCTCCCTTTTATCAGCTCCACCCCCTTTCTCTTATCCCCTTCCCTTTGTATTTCTTTATTGAGTAGATTACATTTCTATGCACGTGTGTGTGTGTGTGTGTTTGTGTGTGTATGTGTGTGTGTATGTATTCTTCCCTCTTTGAACATTTCTATGCACAACTAAGTGTGTGTGTGTGTGTGTGTGTGTGTGTGTGTGTGTATTCTTCCCTCTTTGAACCAATTCTGATAAGAAGGAGGTTCAAACATTGCCTACCATCCTCACCACCCATTTCCCCCTCTTCCTTGCATGCCTCTTTTATATGAGAACAACTTCCCCATTTTACTTCTCCCTCTGCATCCTTCTTTTTCACTCATAGCCTTTTACCTTTACTCTGTGTGTGTTTCTCTGCTTCAAATGTGTTTCTTGTAAGGAACATATTGTAGGATTCTGGTTTTTAATCTACTCTGCTATCCGCTTCCATTTTATGGGAGAGTTCATCCCATTCACATTCACAGTTACCATCACTACTGTGTATTTCCCTCCATCCTATTTCTCCCCTGTTTATTCCTTTCTCTCTTCTTCCACTCTGTCCCTCCTCACTAGTGTTTTGCTTTTGACCTTCCCTTCTATCATCCCCCCCCCCCACCCCATACACACCTTTTCTTGTCCCCTTCCTCTCCTACTTCCCCATAGGATAAGACAGATTTCTATACCCAACTGAGTGTGTATGTTATTCCTTGGTTGAGCCAAATCTAATGAGAGTAAAGTTCAAATAATGTTACTCCTTCTCTTCTTTTCCTCCACTATAATAGATCTTTTGTGCCTCTTTATGTGATATAATTTACCCCATTCTGCCTCTCCCTTCCTTCTCCTTGTGCAATAATTTTTCAGCCTATTTCATGACTTTTAAAGTTGAACTCGGCTCCTGGGGTGCAGGTAGCACTATCCCAAGCTTCTTGTGCTGGGGGCAGGGGCAGACAGGGGCCTGGTCATTGACTTACTGTACTGGGGGCCTCCTTGGCTGGTGGCTCACCTGCTGTAGTGGGGCTGGAGGCCTCCCAACTGACTTGCTGTGCTGCTGGCCTGCTGAGCTGGACTTGGGGGCCTCAGTTGCAAATCTATGCTGCAGCTAAGGGCCTCCTGCTGGTTTGCCTAGACACTGCCTCTGCTGGGCTGTGCTCCCCTTTTACTCAAGTGAACTAGACCTTTACTGCAGTACTGCAAGTTATCTTGGGCTGGAAAATTGTTTCACCCTGTCCTTTTGTGGGTTCTGTCACTCCATAATTTGTTTTGAGGCTTGACTTGAAGTTGTTTAGAGGGAAATTGAGGAGATGTCAGGCCTCTCTTGCCTTTTCTTGGCCATCTTTTTTCCATCAAACTCATAATTTCTTATAGTGCAGCAGTATTCCATCATGATTATATACCACAACTTGTTCAGCCATTATAAAACTGTATGCAGTTTTATAACTTTTAGGGCATAATTACAGATTGCTCTCCAAAATGGCTGGATCAATTCATACTTTCACCAACAGTGTCTTAGTGTCCTAATTTTTCCATATACACTCTAGCATTTGTCGCTTTCCCCTCCTGTCATTTTAGCCAATCTGATAGGTGTAAGATGATATCTCAAAGTTGTTTTAATTTGCATCTCTCTAATCAATACTGATTTAGAGCATTTTTATATGACTATGTTTAGTTTTGATTTCTTCATTGAAAAACTGCCTCTTCATATCTTTTGACCATTCATCAATTGGGGAATGACTTGTATCCTTATAAATCCGACAAAGTTCTTTATATATTTGAGATATGAGACCTTTATCTGACAAACTGTCAATAAAAATTTTCTACAAATTTTTTGTTTTCCTTCTAATCTTGGCTGCATTGGTTTTATTTGTACAAAGCCTTTTTACTTTAATGTAATCAAAATTATCATTTTACACCTCATAATACTCTCTATCTCTTGTTTATTCATAAATTATTCTCTTTTCCATTCCAACTAATATGTTTCATGTTCTTCTAATTTCCTTGTATCTCCCCTTATATCTAGGTCATATATCCATCTTGATCTTATCTTGGTATATGTATAAGATGTTCTATGCCCAATTTCTGCCAGACTTTTTTCCAGCTTTCCCAACAATTTTTACCAAATAATGAATTTTTATCTTAAAAGCTTAAATCTTTACATTTTTTTAACTCAAGTTTGCTTTAATCATTTGCTATTGCATATTGCGTGTCTGCTCTGTTCCGCCGATCTGCCTTCCTATTTCTTGGCCAGTACCAGATAATTTTGATAATTATTGCCTTATAGTATAGTTTAAGACCTAGTACTGCTAAACCTCCTTTCCTTACATTTTTTTTATTAATTCCTTTGACATTCTTGATCTTTTGTTCTCCCAAATGAATTTTATCATTTTTTCTAGCTCAGTAAAATAATGTTTTTAGTAACTTTATTGGGATGCATTGAATAAACAGATTAGTTTAAGTAAATTATCATTTTTATTATATTAGCTCTGCCACCCCATGAACAATTAATATTTCTGCAATTATTTAAATCTGACTTTATTTGTATAAAAAAAGTGTTTTATAATTATTTTCCTGTAGTTCCTGGGTTTGTTTTGGTATGTATACTCCCAAGTATTTTATACTGTCTACAGTTATTTTAAATGGGGTATATCTTATTATCTCTTCTTGCAGGGTTTTGTTGTTGATATGTAGAAATGCTGGTGATTTATGTGGGTTTATTTTATATCCTGCTACTTTGCTAAAATTGTTAATTGTTTCCACTAACTTTTTAGTTGAGTCATTGGGATTTTTCAAATGTATTATCATATCATCTGCAAAAAGAGATATTATTTCTTATTACTTCATTGCCTATTCCAATTCCTTCAATTTCTTTTTCCTTTCTTATTGCTGTTGCCAGCATTTCTCATACAATATTGAATAATATTGGTGACAATGGACTTCCTTGTTTCACTCCTGTTCTTATTGGGAAAGCTTCTAGCTTATCCCCATTACAAATAATGCTTGCTGATGGTTTTAGGTAGACACTTCTTATAATTTTAAGGAAAAAAAATCTCTTTATACCTATGCTTTCAAGTGTTTTAAATAGAAATAAGTGTTGTATTCTATCAAAAGCTTTTTCTGCTTCTATTGATATAATCATATGATTTTTGTTACTTTTGTTATTGATATAATCACTTACAGTAATAGTTTTCCTTATGTGAAACCATCCCTGCATTCCTGGTATAAATCTCACTTGGTCACAATACGTACACAATCTTTGTAATATATTGCTATACTCTCCTAGCTAGTATTTTATTCAGGATTTTTGCATCAATATTCATTAATGAAATTGGTCTATGATTTTCTTTTTGTTTTTGCACTTCCTGTTTTAGTTATCAATACCATGTTTGTTTTATAAAAAGAGTTTGGTAAGACTCCTTCTTTGCTTATTATTCCAAATAATTTTATTTAATATTGTAATTAGTTGATCTTAAAATGTTTAATAAAATTCACTTGTAAATCCATCTGGTCCTGATGCTTTTTTCCTAGGAATCTCATTTCTGGCCTGTTCAATTTCTTTTTCTAAAATTCTATTTCCTCTTTTGCTCATCTAGGCAGTTTACATTTTTGTAAATATTCTTCCATTTCACATAAATTATTAAATTTATTGGAATATAATTGGGAAAAGTGACTTCTTATAATTGCTTTGATGTTCTCTTCATTAGTGGTATATTATTCTGTTTTTTAAGATATTATTTTCTTTGGTATTTGCCTCTTTTTCCAAGCTGTTAATCTTCTTTTCATAATTTTCTTTCATCACTCTCATTTCTTTTCCTTGTTTTCTCTTTCTTTAACTCTTCCAGGAATTCTCATTGGGTTAGGGTCCAATTAGAATTTTTCTTTGAGACTTTTTTAAATAGTTGTTTTCCCAGATTGTTGTCTTCTTCTGAGTTTATATCTTGGTCTTCCCTGCCACCAGAGTAGCTTTTTAGGGTCAAATTCCATTTTCTTGCTGTTTGCTCATTTTTTTCCAGCCTTTGACTTTGCACTTCTTGTTTAAGATGCTCCTCGCACAAAACACTGTACCAAGTTTCAGGCCTTTTCATCCTGCTGTTTTCAGAGCCAGGATTCTGTAGTTTTTGATACTTCCAAGGTGGTGTGATCCTGGGAGAGGTGTAGTCACTCCTCTCTTGTTCTGTGCTCTGATCTTTACCCAGGAAGGACCCCTGGTCCTCCCACAACCACAAGCACTAGTACTCCTCTTTGCTTTGGTCATGTCAACACGGTCCCTTCTGTCTTGTGACTGACCACCAGTGCTCTTCTGTACCCTGGAACTACTACCCAGAACTGCATGTGGGCAACAGAGTTGCCAGCTGGCACCTGCTATAGCCAGTGTTAACAAAAGGTCCTCTGTAATCTTTTTTTAACCAGTTGTCTGACCCCCTTCCCATCTCTGGGCTGAGAGCTCCTGAAGCTGCCGCTGCTATATGTGTGGGCTCCAGACAGCACTCCACCGTGGTGCCACAGACTTCCCCTGTGAACTTAAGTTTTATTAGGCTTGAAAAATGTTTCACCCTGACCTTTTGTTGGCTCTGCTGCTTCAAAATTTGATTTAAGTAGTTATCTTCAAGTTGTTTGGAAGGTAATGCTGGGACAGTTCAGCTGGGTGGCTGCCCCAAGCCACCATCTTGCCTCCACTCCTCTTACTTTTTTTTTTTTTAAATGAAGAGCAAGAGCAACCGCATACTCACAAATTGTCTTCTAGTTTAAAATATACTGTAGAACACTCTGTGGTCTGGAGTGGAAAGAAAGGCTTATGAAAGAAAAAAACGCTGCATTTTTAAAAGGCTAACTAAGAGGTTATAACTTATGGTGTATACTTCAAAGAAAACTTAATGTGCAAGCAAAAGCGTTACATGATTGCTTCTACTACTTAGTAAAAGAAACTCCCCAAATGGAGGTTGTGTTGGGAATTTCAGCATATAAAAATCAAGGAATGGATCCCATCCCATGCAGAGACTTGGTCCAATACCAGTATGTTTTCTACAGGGGAAATTCAGCTCAAATCATGAGGTGACTCCAGTAGTCACATAAAGCATTGGCCAATAAAAAGGGACCTGCAATATTATGGACCCCTCACTTAAGCCACATAGGCCCAGCTGCTTGTCCTCCATGCAGCTACACTGCCTATGATTTGGTCCCACCTCCATGCCTTTTGTTTTCAACATTTGCTTTGCCTAAAATGCCTCCCTTTTCATTTTTGCCAGTCAGCGTACCCTATAACTTTTCAACTACTGCTCAGGTCTTCTTCACTCTGGGAGACCTGGACCTGGTAAGTCAGGCTGTTGTTTTGCATCCCCTTAGCACTGTTTCTAGTTTATAGAAAGTTAATTTCTACTTCTCAATGGATTACATTATAAGCTGTTGTGTGAAGGAACCAAATGTTCTTAACTGGGGGTAGGGTCCAAAGTAGTAGTTTTGTTCATTTATTTTATTTCAATTAATGAGGGGTTTATTCAAAATAACTATATTCAAATATTTGGAGGTCTATTATATGGAATAAGGAGTCTGGGTGTCTCCAGAGGGGATGATCAGAACCAGGACATAGAATATTTACCTATGGTGAAAGGACTGCAGGAAAGATCTCCTAGCTCTCATTGTAAGCTTTCAATGTTACCTAGTACGTCTTTGAGACCTATCAGACTTCAAGACAACATACATGGCCCAGATGCAAGCTGCTTAGGGCATGCTGGCAGCTGAAAGAGCAAATGGAAAGCATTGCATTTATTCAATTTCAGCCTTAGAAAATCTCAGTAGGTGTGGACCAGATTGGAGTCCTTCTGCCTCCATCAGTCAGCAACCTCTCCTGCTTTGAGGCTGATTCTAGCCATCTTTATCACCAAATCTAGATCTTTGTGGCTATTTTCCACCAAACTCTCAGGAATTTTCTCTCCTTTCTCAGTGAGTTCATTGCCTGAATCACAGTCTTCCTCACAGTAGGGGATTTCAACATATACACTGATGTTCTCTCAAATACCCCAAGCTCCCATTTCCTCCGTCTGACCAAATCTCATGACCTACTCATTCATTCTGCCTCAGTTGCACAAAAGAATAATCATACCCTTCAGCTTGCTGTCACTTCCAAGTTGTCCACTTCCATGATCAAGAACTTTGAAGTTATTTTATCTGATCACAGTCTCCTCTTATTCTATCTCCCCTGCAGGTTTGCTCCTATCAAACTTATTCTTCATCCTCTTGTGATCTGCAGTCTCTCCTTTCACAGTACTTTGCCAGGTGTTCACCCCTGTTCTGGCTATACATTTTTTACTTTTCAATCTTGATACATTCAGTGAACCAGTTCAACTCTATGCTATAAAGTTATCCCTTCCACACTGTGGAGGTTAGGGGCATCACACTCCCATGATCTGGAAAACCTGTGTAAAATGTTTTGGTCCTCCCTTTGTACCAGAGGAGAAGTCTGAATTATTATGGTATTAAAAGCTAAAACATGTTGATATTATACAATACTATAAATTCTCATTTAATTTCTTATGTTGACCTGTGATATATTGAAACCACAATGGGGAAAGTTGCGATGTGGAAGGGATAACTACTCTTAAATCCCTTTTCCCCTCCAATATCCCTTAATCCCTTGAGCTATCCTTGTTCCGTTCAATGGATTAGTCAAGAACAACCCAATCGACTTCACTGCACCTTTTGACCCTGTCAACCATCTTCTCTTGGCTTTCATGATGCTGTTCTCTCCTGGGTCTCCTCTTACCCTTATCTTCCTCAGGCTTCTTTGCTGATTTATCCTCCATATATCATTTCTTAACTATGAGGGTATCCCTATGCTGTCCCTAATCCTCTTCTCCTTTCTCTCTAGAGTCTTTCACTTGATGATTTCATCAACCTTCATGGGTCTGATTGTTTTCTCTATGCAGGTGACTCTCAGATTGATCTATCTTGCCATTGGCTCTCTGTTGAGCTTCAGTCCTGCATCATTAATTGCCTATTCCAGAACGTAATGTTCTATAGGTATCTCAAACTTGATATGTCCCAAAGGGAACTTATTCTCTTTTCTCACTTATAACCTATCCTTCTGAACTTCCCTATTGGTATTTTTTTTAAAAACGGGGTCTTTCTTTTTAAAATAAGTTTTTATTGATATTTTCTGTTTCTTATATTACCATAGTTATCTCAAATATCCTTCCTCCTACTCTCCAATAGAGTAATTCCTTATGACAACTAGTATTTTTTTTAAGAGAAGAAAAAACATCAGCACCACTGATCAATACATTGAAAAAGTCTGGCAACATTCGCAATGTGTAACACCTGTGGAACTCCCGCCTCCATGAAGGGGTAGGTTGAGGGCGTCTTCTCATATCTCTTCATCTGAGTCCTTCTTGATCTTTATAACTTTGCCGCATACACTTCTGATCTTTTGGTGTGTTATTCTATTTACATTGTTGCAGTTATTGTCTATGTTGTTTTCTTGGCTCTGTTTACTTCACTCTGCAGTGGTTTATAGAGATCTTTCCATGCTTCTCCATATTCATCATATACATAATTTCTTACAGCATAGTGATATTCCATTAGCCATTCCCCAGTTGAAGAGCATCTACTTTGTTTCCAATTCTTAGCTATCACAAAAAGGGATATAAATATTTCTGGAGTATATTCTTAATTACTATTGAGAGTGTTACCATCTTTCCAGTTGTTGTTGTTCAGTCATATCCAGCTCTTCATGAACTTGCAGACCATACTGTCCATGGGGTTTTCTCGGCAAAGATACTAGAGTGGTTTGCCATTTCCTTCTCCAATGGATTAAGGCAAACAAAAGTGAAGTGACTTGCTCAGGGTCACATAGCTAGTAAGCATCTGAGACCAGACTTGAATTCAGGTGTTCCTGACTCCAGTGCTCTATCCACTGAGCCATCTAGCTTGTTGTTCAGTCATTTCAGTTTTGTCTGTCTCTTTCTGACACCATTTAGAGTTTTCTTGGCAAAGATACTGGAGTAGTTTGATATTTCCTTCTCCAGATCATTTTACAGATGAAGAAACTGAGGCAATCAGGGTTAAGTGACTTTTCCAAGGTCAAAGCTAGTAAGTGTCTAAGACCAGATTTGAACTCAGGAAGATGAATCTTCCTGACTCCAGGCCTGGGAATCTATCTACTATGCCATGCTGCTCCCTGCCATCTAGCTTACTCAGGTTCAAAACCTCTCTCCAACTCTCTCTCACCCTCATATCTCACAATATTTCAAATCTTATCATTTCTATCTCCACAACATCTCTCTCTCTCTCTCTCTCTCTCTCTCTCTCTCTCTCTCTCTCTCTCTCTCTCTCTCTCTCTCTCTCTCTCTCTCTCTCCCCTCTCCATTCATATAGCCCCACCCTAGTTCAAGCCCTCACCACCTACCACCTTTTGCTTTGGCCATTGTAATAGCCTCTGGTTTTGTCCTCCCAGCTCAAACTTTTCCTCACTCTAAGGCATTCTCTCCATAGCTACCAAAGTGATTTTCCTGAAGTGCTAATTTGATAATTCCACCTTTCTAATCAGTACATTCTAATAGCTCCTTATGATTTCTAGAATTAAATACAAGCTTTTCTGACATTCACCTCTTCACAACCTGTCCCATTCCTCCCTTTCTATTCTCCTTATACCTTATGCTCCTGCATACACACTGTGTTCTAGCCATACTACCCTTGTATGTTCTATATCTTGACTCCATATCTTTATACTGGCTGACCAGCAAATCCACCTCCTTCCCCACTGCCTATACACACACTTGGTATATACTACTTCCTTAATTGTGCCTTTTGTAATCCTTAGTTTCCTTCAAGACTTAGTTCAAATACCTACTTCCTGATCTTCCCAGCTGCTAGTGCACTCCTGAAAACTAGCTTGTATTCATTTTGTATGTATAACAAAAGCATGGATCTCTCTCTTTGGGCTGAGGCTGGCTTGCTCACTTTACACTCATGCAGGCAGGTTGAAGTGGCTCCCCAAAGGGTAAGCTACCCTCCTACAACCCACTTTCAGTGTCCAAAGAGTAACCCTGATGTAAGGAAATTGTATGTCTACTATTCACAACTGTAGTTCTTGAGCCCCCACCAGTGTGCTCATTTAAACAAATCAACCAAGATGACACCACTAACCCTTAGTAATGAACCATTTACTAAACACATAATAGTTCGCCTATATCCTGTGTCACACTCTCTTGCCAATGCACAGTGTCCATGGCAGTGAGTGGGTGCAAACTTGCAGGAAACTACCACTTGAATAGAGTAACGCAGGTGCACAAGGCAGCTTAAATCTGGACTGTTGGATTTGATTTACTTCATCTCCTTAGGTAATAGTTTGTATCACACTTCACCTTCTGGGTAGGGTTGTTTCTCTTCTGGGCCTCTCTGCTCTCCTACTAGGTGAAACCATTTACCTGCTTGCTGCTACTCTTAGGCTTCTAAATCAATGTGAAATTCTTTTAGTGACAGTAGAAACTGTAAGCCTTAGGAATCTGCAGAACTATTAATAATCTGGCTTCTCCAAAGATATTTAGGTAAGTTTCCTGGGCTCTGAGGGGGTATGTCTCTCTCAAGCCACAGGTGGTAGCAAAGGACAGTGTAGCCTAGATTACCCTTTCCCAGTCGGCTCTACACATGAGTAAGGAGCCTTTTTTCCTCCAAGCAGCTCTTTTGAAAAGCAGGGCTTTTCTCTGATTAGATTAGCTCACAGAAGCAGTTGCAAACTCTGTTTTTCTCCAATTAGATCAACCCCCAGCAGCAGTGACAGAGCTTGTGTTTCTCTATTCTTTTGGTCTTGGGGCCTTAAGCAGTGGCCTCCTGTTGTGAGGTGACTCACCTTTATCTTAGGATGAGAAAGCAAACTTCACATTTCTGTAAGACGCAACTTAAACGGGCCACATGCAATTGTCTCACAGTCACTGGAAAGTTCCTGTTATCAGGGTTTCCCAGCTAGCAACCTCAAAGTACTCATAATAGTCATATGTAAATTAACCGCCGGGGAACAAGACCCCTCGGCCAACTTTGCTTTACCTTTCCCTCTAAGGAGCTGTTTTCTTGCAGGTCCCCTTCCACACTTTTCCCTAAGGGGCTGCTTTCTCTTAGGTTCTCAGAACTTCTGGGGTCTCTCTCCAACTACTGAGAAGCTGATTTTCTCAATGTTTCTCGTGCAAATGTCCCTTCTCCCTCCTCTGCCCCTTTTAATAAATAAAATGTCTAAACACAATCACGCTCAGATCTATACTCTCATATGCATGTGTTGTCTTCCCATTAGAATGTAAGTTTTTAGAAGTCAGGGATTATTTAATTTTTTCCCCTTTGCATCCTCACTGGCACATGGTAAGTGCTTCATAAATACTGCTCGATCTTTGTTGACTGATTGGAGAGGTGCATACAATTGAAATGGGATTTAATCATCCTTTCTCAGCTTCAAGTAAAGAAAGCGGAAAAGAGTCAAGTCAGGGCGTCTCAACAATTGCCTCAATGATGATAGTTAATAATAGACAACATTAATATAGCGCCTACTACGAGCTAGGGACTGTCTTAAGTGCTTTACAATTACTATTTTGTTTGATCCTCACAACAATTCTAGGAGGCAGGTGCTATTATTATGCTCATTTTATAGACGAGGAAACTGGAGCAAAATGAAGTCGTGACACTTGCCCAGGGTCACAGAGCTATTAAGCGTCTGAGCCTGGATTCGAACTCAGGTCTTGCCGACTCCAGACCCTGTGTTCTGTCCGCTTTTCCATACAGTTGCCTCAGCCACCGATCCCTTTAGTGTGTAAAATGGGTGTGGTGTAAGGCATAACAAAGGGACGGAAAATGTGTTGATTAGCTCTGAGGCATGACAGCCTAGCATAGCCTCATAAAAGAGCCATAACTGCTCCCCAAGGAAGTGGTGGCAGCCATGTTCACAGATGATTCTTTCAGCATATGTTAGCTTGGCAGAGGAGCAGCATATGGAAGTTCAGAGGCAGACAGTACTGGAAGAAGATGTAGTATCAGTGAATAGTGGTAGAGATGAAGCGAAACAGAAACTACAGGACCATGTTAAGGAAGATGCAAGAAGGGGACCCAAACAGCAGCAATGCACACTTGGATGATAGATTCATGAGATGCTTCAGCCATGATGTGACCTTTGCCTGGTTTAAGGTGTGAATTTTTGGAGAAGTTTATCCCTTTTCTGGTTAAATGGGTATCTTTGGGATATCCATATATGCACAGTGAGGGGGTGGGAGGGTAGACAGCATTGAGAATCTCTCCTTGTCTACTGGATGCTTCCCTGCTATCTACAAACACACCCATGTCTCTCCTTGATCCCCCTCCCCCCACCCATGTTCAGAAATCCCTCATTTGATCTGTCCATCTCTGCTCGCTCTGGTCCTATATCTCTCTTCCCTTTCAAGTCTTTCCCTTCCACTTTCTCTCATACTCTCTTTATTCAATCAATAAATCAATCAGTAAACATTTATTAGGCACCTACTATGAGCCAGGCACTATGTCAAGCTCAGTCTAACTTCCAACCTTATCATTCAACTGAAAACTGCAAACTCCAAATTTATAAATGCTCTATGATATGATTGTCAAATATAATGGTTTTTTCTTGAGCCTCATCCTCTTTGACCTCTCTGCCACCTTTGACGCTGATAGTCTCTCCTTCATAGGTTTTTGTGACACTTTTCCTTTGGTTTGACCATTCCTTCTCAGTCTCCTTTCCTGTATCTTCACCTAGACCATGCCCATTAACCATGGGTGTCCCCCCAAGCACTGTCCCAGCCCTCTTCTCTTATCCCTCTCTACTGTCTTGCTTCATGATCTCATCAGTTTCCATGCATTCAATAATTATCTAGCCTTAACCTTTCTTCTGATGCCTAATCCTGCATCTCCAGCTTTCAGCCTGACATTTTGATCTGTATGCCTTGTAGACATATTAAATTCAGTGTCCAAAACTGAACTCGTTATTTTCCTTGACCTAAGCCTGTATTAACTTCCCAATTACTGTCAAGGACACCATCATTCTCCCAGGTACTCAGGCTTGCAGCCTAGGTTTCATCTTTGACTCCTCACTTTCCTCATCCCACATATCCAATCTGTTGCTAAATCTTTCCAATTCTTTAATACGTCTTGTATATTCCCCCTTTCTCTCCTCTGCACCAGCTGTCACCCTGGTGTTGATCCTTACTCCCTCATGCCTAGATTATTGCAGTAGCCATCCAGCTTGTCTCTTTCCTTAAGTCCCTCCCCACTCTAGTCCTTTTCCCACTGAGCTGCCAGAGTTATTTCCTAAAGTGCTGGTCAGTTCATGTTCCATCCTCCCCCTAACTCTCAACACAGTAAATTCCAATGACTCCCTATTACTTCCAGAATCAAACATAACACCCTCTGTTTGGCTTTTAAAGCCCTTCCTTTCTGATCTTTTTTACAATTTACTTCCCTCTACATTCAGTGAAACTGGCCTCCTTTTTGTTCTTCCCACGTGACCCTCCATTTCCCGAGTCCATCCATTTTAATTGGCACAAATTCCTGTGCCTGGAATGCTCTCCCTCCTCACCTCTGCCACCTCAATTTTCTGGCTTCCTTCATGTCTCAGCTAAAATCTCCCTTTTGAGAAGCCTTTCCTGATCCCTCTCAATGCTAGTGTCTTCCCTTTGAGATTAACTCCAATTTGCTCTGTCTATATCTTGTTTGCTTGCATGTGGTCTCCTTGACCATTAGAATGGGAACTCCTTGAGGTCAGGGTCTGCTTTTGCCTTTCTGGGCTTAGGACAGAGTCTGGCATAAAGTAAGCTTGTAGCTGATATGCTGGTGAGTTTTGTAGAACTGGTTTTTTACACCTCGTTCTTTTTTACTCTTCTGTTAGAAAGAGAAAGCTCATTGATTTGGTATGAGAGGAATATATTAAGAAATTTAAGTGATGCAAAAGGAAAAGATATTAATTACTTTTCTTTAAAATAACATGCCTCTCTGACATTTAGCTCTTGTTGAGGAGAGGGGAAGTCCATAGTGATCTGAAAAACCAAGTTTAGTTCAGAAGAAAACATGTGAAATTCCACTGAGTAGCCCAATATAAGAAGAAATGTTATATAAATCTCTAGGAAGAAATGATTAGTTCAGGGACAAGAATCTAAAACACATTTTGTTTGCCTGACCCATACAAGGCAGGAATCAATCATCAAGTGTACCTATTATGCGCCAATCACCATGTTAGACACTGGGAAATATAAACAAGAACATCTACACTCTCAAGAAGCTAAGATTTTTTTTGGAAGGTTGAGGTGTGTTGAGTCAGTCCTCTGTGAAAGTCACTTGGGGAGGAGACATCTCTGTATCTCTGTTTTTGGAGCTGTAAGAATGGCTTAAAGAGAAATGCACCAGAGACATGTGCACATTCCCATTCATCTGCCTGTGTTTTGGGTTACACTAGGATCCCATAAAAGGGAATCATAATGGGTCAGATTGGCCTTATAGAGAATATAAGTAGAAAAAGGATCAAAACAAGTACAAAGGTCGAGGGATTGCCTTGGAGTTAGAAGTCTTAGATTCAAGCCTCAGTTTTAATGCTTACTCAGTGATTGTAAGCAACTTACTTAACCTCATTAAACCTCAGTTTCCTCATTGGTAAATTGGGAATATCAGGCTATATGATTGGTCATACATATTGGCTTATACATGTATGGTACATCGTGGAACACATTGGCCACATTCTTTTGAAAGGTCACAGTTTCAAGTGTAAGCTTTGGGGACTTCTGTTTTGTTGTTGTTGTTGTTGTTGTTGTTTTTGCTTTGTATGTGAATGTCACTGGCTTGGCTTAATTGTTCTGATGTAGTCAAGGTTCCATTTATTTACATGAACCTTAAGAAGGATTTAAAACACTGAAAAAGTGGCAGTGTGGAACCACATGACTGTCAAGCTGTGTTTAAGTCCTATCTTTGTTTTTTGCTAGCTGTGTGACTCTGGGCAAGTGACCATCCCCTTACCCAAGGGCCTGTGGGGCGAGGAAGGCAGGGGAAGAGAAGAAAGGAAGTTCATTAAATCTACCTTCAAGGGAGATAATAGAAAGTTGCCTGAGACCACTGCTTCAGATGTTACTGACTCTTGCTCACTTACTAAGTTTCATCCCACCAGGTAACTGGTAGCTCATCCTGTCCAGGCTAGTTTACATTCATTTTGTCTTTGCTTTGACTTGGGGGAGCTATTATTAATTTATTTTAATTTATCAACAATCACTTCCATAAGTATTTGAATTTTAAATTTTTCTCTCCCTCCCTCCTCATCTCCCTCCCCAAGATGGCACACAATCTGATGTAGGCTACACATATACATTCCTATTATACATATTTTCACATTAGTGATGTGAACCAATAGGAGAAACCACAAGAAAGAGAAAACAAAAAAAAGAAAAACATAGCAAATAGTATCCTTCAATCTGCCTTCAAACTCCATAGTTCTTTCTTTGCATGTGGATAGTACTTTCCATTATGAGACTTTTGGAGATGTCTTAGATCCTTGCATTGCTGAGAAGAGCTAAGTCTATCAAAATTAGTCATTGTACAAAGTGGCTGTTACTGTGTACAATGTTCTCCTGGTTCTGTTCAGTTCCCTCTGCATCAGTTCATGTAAGTCTTTCCAAGTTTTTTGAATTCTGTCTGCTCATCATTTCTTATAGCACAATGAATATTCCATTACATTCAGATACCACAACTTATTCAGCCATTCCCCAATTGATGGACATCTCCTCGATTTCCAATTCTTTGACACTACAGAAAGAGCTGCTATAAATATTTTTGTACATTTGGGTCCTTTTCCTATTTTTGTGATCTCCTTGGGATACAGCCCTAGAAGTGCTATTGCTAGGTCAAAGAGTATGCACATTTTTATAGTCCTTTGGGCATAGTTCCAAATTGTTCTCCAAAATGGTTGGATCAGTTCACAACTCCACCAACAATGCATAAATGTTCTGATTTTCCCACATCTTCTCCAACATTTATCATTTTCCTGTTTTTCCAGATTTGAACTCAGGTCCTCCTGATTGCAGGGCTGGTACTCTATTCACTGTGCCACCTAGCTGGCCCTGATATTCTGGACCTTTTTCTCTCTTTTATTGATGAAGACATTAGAGATATAACTTTCCCCCTAAGTATTGTTTTGGCTGCATCCCACAAATTTTGGTATATTGTCTCATTATCATTATCTTTAATGAAATTGTTGATTATTCCTATGATTTGTTCTTTCATTCACTCATTCTTCAGGATTAAATCATTTAGTTTTTTTTGTAGTTGTTAATCATTGCTTCATGGGCCCTTTGTTGAGTATTATTTCACTGTAGTCAGTAAAAGATGTATTTGATATTTCTGCTTTTCTGCGTTTGTAAGGTTTTTATGCCCAAAAACATGGTCAATTTTTGTGAAGGTCCATTGTACAGCTAAGAAATTGGTACACTCCTTCCTGTTCCCACTTAATATTCTCCAGACAGCTATCATATCTAAAATTCCCATCATGTTTATAATTTCTAAAATTCTATTCATCTCAACTTCTTTCTTGGTTAGATTTATCTAGGTCTGAGAAGGGGTAAATTGAGATGCCTCACTATTATGGTTTTACTATTTCTTCCTATAACTCATTTAACTTTCCCTTTAAGAGTTTAGGTGCTATGCATATTTTTCTTATTAATATTAATTTGTTGGCTAAGGTGCCTTTTAGCAAAATATAGTTTTTCTGTTGACTTCTTTTAATTAGCTCCATTTTTTGCATTTGCTTTAAGATCATCATTTCTACCATTATCTTTGTTACTTCAGCCAAAGCATAATAGATTCTGCTCCAGCCTGTTAACTCATGTGTATCCTTCTGTTTCAAGTACATTCCTTGAAAACAATATATTGTTGGATTCTGGTTTCTAATATATTCTACTATCCTCTTTTGTTTTATGAGTGAGTTCATCTCATTCACATTCACAGTTATGGTTGCTGGTTGCATATTTTGCTCCATTCTATTCTCTCAAACTTTTCCTTATCTTTTTCCCTCTGCCCCTTTAAGAGTTTGTTTTGCTTCTTGACTATTCTCTCCCTTAATATGCCCTCCCTTTTATTCTTCCTCTTTCCCTTAAGCCCATTTACTCCTCTTTCCCTGTTGGGTGAAATCTTTCTATATCCAACTCTGTGTGTGTCTATATGTATTCTTTCCTCCTTTGACTAGTTCAGATGAGTGAGGTTTGTGTAATCCACTCTCCTTTACTCCCTTTGCCTTATTTTATTGACTTTTACTTGAATATTCCATTTATAGGAGATTCTTTTCTCCATTATTCCTCTTCCTTCCCCCATTTCCCAGTGTATTCCCTTCCCCCACCCTTTCTATTCTTCTTTTAAGATCATGAAACCATAACAGAATCACTTGAGAGCCCTCTAATTAAACTCCCTTTGTGATCCTTGATGATGACAAAGATCTGAGGGGCTACATGTATCATTTTCTCATGTAGGAATGTAAACAATTTAACCTTGTTTGGTCCCTTGTGATTTTTCACCTTTTTTTTTTTAATGCTTCCCTTGACTTCTATTTTTGTATATTAAATTTTCTACTCAGCTCTGGTCTTTTCATTAAAAATACTTTTAAATCTTCTGTTTCATTAAATGTCTATTTCCCCCCTGTAGGATTATACTGTTTTACTGGGTAGATTACCCTTGGCTATAGGCCTATATCCTTTGCTTTCTGGAATATCATACTCCAGGCTCTCTACTCTTTTTGGATCATTGCTATAAATCTTGTGCGATCTTGACTGATTCCTCAGGACTTGAATTCTTTCTGGCTACTTGCAGTATTTTCCCCTTTTGACCTGTGAGCTCAAGATTTTTGGCTACAATATTCCTGGGAGTTCTTATTTTGGGGTTTCTTTTAGGAGTTGACCAGTGAGTTCTTTCAATTTCTACTTTGTCTTCTGGTTCCTAGGATATCTGGGCAGTTTTCTTTTATGATCTCTTGAAATACGTTGTCTAGGTTTTTTTTTTTTTTGGTTGTTTGTGGGTTTGTCTTCCATTCCACCCCCCCCCCGCAGTAGTTTTTCCTATGCTTCACTTTTTTTTTTTTCTATTTCCCCCTAGACTTTTAACTTCATTATTTCTTGATCTCTCATGAAGTCATTAGCTTCCATTGGCCAATTCAAATTTTCAAGGAGTTAAGGTTTTGTGCTTTTTTCTAAGCTATTTTCTTTTCATAGCTTTCTTTTCTAGTTCTTGCTTCTTTTTCTATCTCCCCCCTAACTGGTTTTAAAAATAATTTTTAGCTCTTAAAAAAACCCCAACAAACTCCTGATTTAACTCTAGTAATTTTTACTGGACTTGTGCCCAAGTAGTATTTTTTTTCCTTTGAGGCTTTGTTTGTAGATATTTCTGAATCATTCTTTTCTTTTGTGTCTGTATCTCGAATTTCCCTATCACCACAATAGCTTCTTATGGTGGGATTCTTCTTCTGCTGCTGCTTATTCTTCCAGCCTACTCCTTGACTTTGTACTTGGTTAGTGCTGAGCATTGGACATTTTTGGGAGGGGTTATCTGGTCTAAGTTTCTTACATCTTGCTGTTTTCACAGATCAGTCTGGGAGCCTGAAGGCTTTCAGTGCTCTCAAAGTGATGTGATCTGGGGTAAGGTCTGTTCACTGCTTGCCTGTCCTGTGCTTTAGAAGTTCTGACCCAGGTTTGGGTCTATTAGTTTGCCCCAGGTTGAGAGTTTCAGTAAATTGGTGTTGCACTCAGTTGTTTGTCCTTTGTTCTCGAAGAGGGCCATGACATCAAGGAGATGATGCCATGACCTGTAAATGAACTGATTTGTGTGGGAGTGCAAAGTCACCAGCCTCATTTTCTCCTCTACAGCCATCTGGATCCAGTGGCCAGATATGGATCAGGACAACTGGAGATAACCCAGGATGCAGTGGCGGATCTTGGCTTTTTCATGCTAAAGTCTTTAACAGGTCTCTTTGGCTAAGGCAACACCCATTCAGCTAAATAAGAAAGGAGGCAGAGAACGGCCTCTTTACCTAATCTGGCTTGGAATCTCTGCAGGTTCAAAGCAACTGCCAGCTCCCCTTTGGTCTGTTAACTTCTGCCCTGGGTTTTCCAATGCTGGCTTCTATGACGGACTAAAGGTTACAGCTGGGTCACTGACCTGCTCCTGGGATCATAGTCACACAGTTATTATTCGCTTCTGAACTTGTTCCTTGTTCAGTACCCAGCTACGGCCCTGTACACTGCAACTGCCCTTCTGTACATGGATGCATGCTTCATGGCTTGTCCAGTTTCTCCACTAACAGAGCAGTTCTTGAGGAGCAGGAGTCCCTGTTTGCTGGGTCTACAGCCCTTGTGTTTACATCCTGAATCATAATGCCATGCTTCTCAGGTAAGTGGGGCTGCCGCTAAGTGTCTGACAGCACCCCATATTTATTATGATTTGGTTCCTGGAGTACTGCTCACATACAGTCTGGATTTGGTTCCTGGAGTACTGGAAGGAAGGGACAGACTCCTAAGTCACTCAGGACAGGTTTACTGGTGGTGCATTGACATTTACCATGGCCAGCGGTTGGCAGTGGGTCAGCAAAGTACAGAGGCAAATGGTACAGATTGGTGAGAGGAAGAACATGGCAACCCAAGAAGGCACTTGGAAAAGATCTAGGTAATGCCTGTAGAGAACAACAATTTTCTTGGCACACTCCAAGAGCATACACGTGGCCCTAGGGTCAGAGGAACAAGGTCGTGATTAGAAGTAGTCCCAGTAGCTGCTTCCTGGGTTGGCTGGGCCAGGCACTTCCTAAGGGAACTTAATGGTGGGTGCCGTTCTGTACCCTTTTTTTTCTGATATGTCAGGTGAATGGGGCACTTTCACTTTGCTGGCCATCAGGGAGGCTTATCACAGCCTCCTAGAAGACCATAATGGGGAGTAAGGCATGTGCCACTAGCCACTAGTGTCACTAGAATAGGTAGGACACAGACTGGGTAAAATGGGAAGTAAAGGGGCCCTTAGGATTATGCACAGTTTTGGAGGTGTACACCCATTCAGAGTATGCTAGTGTCGAAGGATTATATAAGCATTGTGTAAATAAAATCTGTGACCCAAACTTGGGTAGTGGGTGACAGAGTGGCCAGATGGCACCTGTTCCTGTACCCTGGGGTAGTTCAGGATTCCCCTGGGATTTCCTCCCTGCCCTGGCACCGTTTTGGCTCTCAGTCTATGAGCACTGGAATGCTCTATTTTAAGGTATGCTCCTGGCCAGACCTCTTCTGTGCCCATAGACCCCTCTGTCTTCATGGGCCATTCTGGTTTACAAAAAAACGACTCACTGAGACCTTTTCTTGGATTTCCCAGTCAGATTTTGGTCTGGTGTGTTTTCTAGATCTGTGTGGAGGAACTACACCGTACACCTTCCTGCTCTGTTACTTCTCCATCTTGTCTCTATCTCTTATTCACGATTTCTTGAAACACGGTGTCCAGGGCTCTTTTTTGGGGGTAGGGGTGTCATGGCTTTCAGGTACTCCAGTAATTTTTGCATTTTTTTTTGGTTTGACCTGTATTGTTATTTCTGATATGAGATACTTACATTTTCTCTTCCCCTCCATTTTTTGACTTTAATACTTCTTATTGTCTCATGAACATAAATTCTGTTTTTATTCTCATTTCCAGGGAGTCTGTTACCTGGGTAAATTTCTATATTTCTTATACTAAGCTGTTCATTTTTCCAAGTCTTTTCTCTGGAGCTCTCATATCTTTTCCATTTCTTTCCCCTAGAGCTAATAATGGTTAAAATTCTTGTTCCATTTCTTTTGGGAATTTTAGTTACCTTGGAGTAATTGCCTTCTGGATAGATGTCTTGGGCATTCCCTGGATCCACAACAGACCTTGTTTGCACTTTTGTTCACTCATTCTATAGTCTTGTTTCTTGAATCTGGGCTTTGTACTAAGGTCAAGATTTGCACTCTTGTGGGAGAATGTTGGGGTCTTATGTAATCCTGACCTGTATTATCTGGGATCCTGCTGCTGCTTTTTCTGGGTATTGAGAGCTGTGTTCTTTACAGATCTCGGGTGCGTCCTTGGCCAGGGAGCTGCAAATTGTCAGCATCCCTAAGTGGTTTGAAGTGGGCTGAAGTCCGACTGCTGCCCTTCTGGCCTAGTCTTTCCTCATTCCCAACCCCCTTATGCATCTCCATTAGACAGCTGCTGAGCCCAGACTTGTCAAGTAGCTAGAAAGCTCTGTAGATTCAGAGCTACAGTGCTATAGGCTTAACCTTGGTCTGAAGTTCCTGCCTTGGTTACTTAGGCACAAGCCAAAACCTAGGTCTATGGGTGGAGATCTAGAGCTAGAGGCTCACCAAAGGTCTGCAGTACTAGGTGTGGCTCCTCAGCTGTAGGTCCTAGCTTTAGTCTGGGCTATATCTTGAGGTCCTGCTGTCTGCTCAGAGAGCAGACACAGAGACACACAGCTGTTGGCTCACTCTTCTTGTTTCTTGTCTATGTACAGTCATAGGCTCTAGTTCTTGAGCTGGAAGACACGGGCATGGACTTTCCCGGATGGACTTTTTCCCAGTACTGGAAAAATGACACACTGCGGCTTCTCCTTGGGTTTCCTGGTCACCACTTGATCTTTCTCAGGGTTACTGTAGGAAAGAGCTGGGCTGTCCTACTGCTTCCCATTCTGCCATCTCTGCCAGTCTCCTTCGTCTTTCTTGTTCAGTCATGTCCAACTCTTTGTGACCCCATTTGGGGTTTTCTTGAAAAACTTACTAAAGTGGTTTGCCATTTCCTTCTCCAGCTCATTTTACAGATGAGGAAACTGAGGCAAACAGGATTAAGTGATTTGCCCCCAGGGTTACACAGCTAGTAAGGGTCTGAGGCCAAATTTGAACCTAGGAAGATAGGACTTCCTGACTCCAGACCTGGCATTCTATTCACTGAGCCACCTTGCTGCCCCCTTCATCTTAATCTTTTCTATAGTGAATAGCTATTAATTATTTTGTATAAAGATCCCTGTATCTAATAACCCAAGTCATTCTAAGGTACATGTTTATTAGATGGCTGCACAAAGTGAGAAGTTTTTTTTTTCTGTAGGATGATTTTCAAGTTTTGGCTGAATCTTGAAATATCAAATTTGACACTTTTTGGTGCAAAGAGAATTACTGATAGATTAGAGGAGATGGAGGCAAAGGAGAATGAAGACTATTTTTTGGCTTCTCCCTTCTTTAGGAAACAATAACTGCATTATAGTAATTAATGCTGGTAAGAGGAGTGAAGGGGGGAGACTTTTCTAACTTATAGACAGATACTTAATTTAGAAAACACAAACAACATACAAATATGCTCAAACACAGAAAAGCAAAATATGTCTGTCATTCCATTGTGGGAAACAGCAATAAGATAGTGAAAAAGAATAAGGGGAAGTCTGTGGTTCAAGTCCTAGCTTTAACACTTATTTGTGTGATCCTGGGGAAGCCATCTTTGGCCCTTCAGTTGCCTAATCTGAGAAAATGAGACTATCTACAGTACCTTTATTATTAGGTTGTTTTGGGTGGTATTTTTTTAAAAATACATTTTCATTGATGTCTTTTGTTTTTATATCATCTTGCTACATTTCCTACTGTAGTTAAGTAATGCAGCAGACAAAGTGCTGGGCCTGGAGTCAGTAAGATCTGAATTCAATTCTGGTTTTAGCCATTTACTAGCTGTATGACCCCGAGCAAGTCACTTCACTGTTGTCTGCCTCAGTTTCCTCAACTGTAAAATGGGGCTAATAGTTCCTACGCCCCTGGGTGGTAATAAAAGTGCAGTAATGTTTGTAAAGCACTTAACACAGTGCCTCGCACACAGTAGGTGCCTAATGAATACTTGCTCCCTTCCCTTCCTTTGCCTGTATCTTTTCTCCCCACCTCTTCCCAGAGAGCCATCTTTTACAATTTTTTTTAAAAAGAGGAACAAAAAAAATTCTGCAAATCTAATCAACATATCAGACTAGTTTGAAATAATGTGCAATTATTTCATACCTATGGTCCCCCACCTCTGCAAAGAAGGAAAGGTGTCTTTTCTTATATTTCTTCGGGACCCAGCTTGGTCTTTATTTTGCGACTGTTTAATTTTCTTGTTTTTTCTTCCCATTTACACTGTTGTAGCCACTGTGTACATTGTTTTCCTAGGTTCTGCTTACTTCACTTTGTATCAGTTCATTTAAGTCTTTCCATGCTTCTTTGTATTCATCATATTTATCCTTTCTCACAGCAGAGTAATAGTCCGTTTCATTCATGTACTGCAATTCGTTTAGCTATTCCTCAACCAATGGGCAACTACTTTGTATGTTCAGTTCTTTGCTACCATGAGAAGTGATGCGATAAATATTTTGGTGCATATGGGGCCTTTCTTTTTGTCACTTTTTTCTTGAGGTAGCAGTAGGACCTCTGGGTCAAAGGAGACAGATGTTTTGGTTGCTTTCCTCACATAATTCCAAATTCCCAACCCCTGCAACAAATGATGAGGAAAGGGCTTTTTAAGCCTTGAAGTATGTATATTTCTAGTGTTAGTCATCCAGATATCCTTTTTAGCACCCCACTCTGCTGTCTCCCCCACAACCCATCACTTCACAGATCTCCTAATTTCAATCTCCACAATATATCTCCCATATATCCCTCCTCCACTCACACAGCTACCACTGTAGTTCAGATTCTCATCACTTTTCATCTCAACTGATACAAACCTCCGCTCCAATTCATCCTCCATTTAGTCACCAAAGTAATTTTCCTAAAGTGAAGATGTGACATGGTTGAGAAGGGACTCAACTCCAGGCCCAGGATCAACTATAAACTCCTTTATTTGGCCTTTAAGGCCCTTGACAACCTTTCCCCCTCCTGCCCTCTAGTCTTCTTACACATTGTTTCCCTCCATATACTCTCTGGTCCAGAGGGACCTGCTTGCTGTTCCTCAATCCCCCTCTGGTACCTTTGCCCCGACTGTTGCCTATGAATGGCTGGAATGCTCTCCCCTCCATGCACTCTGTCTCTCAGAATTTCCTTCTTTGTTTCCTTCAAGAAGCAGTTCAAACGCCACCGTCTGCTGCAGGCTGTGCCTCGTCCTATGTGGTCCCTCAAGGTGCTAGTGTCTTCCCACCTGAAGCTACCCTGTATCTGCTTAGTATGTGTCTTGTATACACTTACCACATGTCTCTTCAGTCAGGAGGGCTTGAAGCTTGAAGGCACGTACCGCTTTGCTTGCCTTTGCATCTCCATCTCTTAGTATACTGCCTGTCCCATAGTAATCACTTAATATTCACTGATTAACATAAAATTTCCATGTTTTAATTCACACCACACTTTAGCTCTACAGAAAGCCTTATGGATGGGTTTCGAGTGGCCAAGGAAATAAGATGTTATATTTGTTTTTATTAACCTTGTCCCTCCATATAATAGTCACTTATTTTCTTTTCATGTAAAGGACAAATTTATTCACTATACTACTGTGTTATTTTATCTTGGCATCTAGTTCACTTATTCTCAATATAACTTAAAGTACAAAAAAATATATCAGAGCTTCTTAAAAAGCCAGGTAATTTTAGTTTACATTGTAATAAATGTTGTGATTTTTATTTTTTTTTAAAGTTTTTTACATATTTGGGTGCTTGACTTTATTAAGGTGATTTTCACACTGAGGAAAAACATTCTTTAGGGATTACATTGAGACCTTGATTTATTCTCCTTCTCATACATTTGTCAGAACTTTTGTTCCTTTTACTAGCTATAGCAGTATGATTTCTTCTGTATTCCTACAGCTCAGGTTCCTTATCTCCTTAATGCCTCAATAATTTCACAATCATGCTATACTTAGGACAGGACACCTCACTCATTTTCAAAGCCAGCCTATCATATTCCTTACCAAGGATGACTTCAGAACAAGCTTTATAAGTAGGAGAAATTGAACACAGAACAAAGCACAGTTTAAACTTTCCCAATTGGTATAAAAGCAAATCTTGAAAATGACTGAGTAAATCTTCTTATCAATGTTCACTTCTTTTTTACTTCAAGGTTTTGTGTTTTAAAAAAGAAGACGAATGACATTTCATAAACTCTTTTTCTTGGTAGAGTATATTTAAAAGGGCTTCTTTAAAAAAACAAACACCACCACCACAAAATTAAGCTTTCTCATTCCCAGGCTTCTATGTCAAAAGTACAATTTATCAAATAGGAATAGTCCTGAAAATGGAAAACTAATTTACCTTTTTACCTTCTCACACAATAAACAACTTCTTGGTCACAGAGAAAAGCAAATCAATTGCTTAAAAACAGAAGACAAGAGCTCAATGATCTTTGTTCAGTGAGCTTAGCTTCTTTAGAGCTGGAATAAACACATCTTACTTCTTTAATGAGGTAAGAAAACACAATGCCAGGGCCCAGGCAGACAAGGACGCCAGATTCTTATGCAACTGCCAAGTTAGCAGCTGTTTTTCAGCTTTGATTTCTTTTTTCTCTGCTTAATAAGGAATAAACCTTCCTCGTCATCTACTCTTTTTCTCTCTCCTTTCTTATACTTCTCCCATTTACCCCTTTTGGGAAGCTCCCCTCCACTTCTCTTTCGATGATGGTACCCTATGTGGGAGGAAGGCCTATGAGATGAAGAGTGACTTCTGGGTCCTCTGATAAAGTCCTCCTCTGCATCATACCACCTCTGGACATCCCTCTGGGACTTTTTTTCTTGGCTTCTACTGCTCCAACTGCTCATTTTTGTTCTTCTGAAATACTTCTTTTCTTGATGCCATTTGTAGTCTTCCTGTAGGGTATGTCTCTTCTTTATTCCATGGTAGGGACTCCTGTTTGTTGATTCCATTCGGGGTCTCTTGACTGGTCTTGGAAAATCTCCATTTTTTTGAAGTTCTGAAAAATAGAAATGTTTTTGCATATTCAGAATCTGAAGAAACTCATTTCACCATGCAGGCCTGTAAACAATCTACAATCTTAGAGTGTCATGAAGCATGAAGGAATGGCAGAAACTTACATACACTGGAGTCACAGAATTTTAAGAGTTGGCAGGGTATAATCTAAGTCATCTAATTGAATCCTGACCTGATGAATGAGTCCCTCCTACAAAAAGCCTGGCCAGTAATCATACAAATTTTGTTTGAATACCTCCAGTATCTATTTTTATATAGGCTAGGAAATTTTTCCTTATACCGAGTTGAAATCTGCTTTCTTTGTAATTTTTATCCTGGTTTTAGCCATGGTTATGGCCCTGTCCTTGCCTGTCCTTTTCCATAGACTGCTTCTCAAATACTGTAAATGATTTATTATGACTTATTAGTTTTCTCTTCTATAGACCAAGTACCCCCCCAGTTTCTTCAACTAATCCTCATATAACATAGTTCTGTGTTTCATTACTACCTTGGTTGTCCTCAGTTGTACTCATACCAGTTCATCCCTCTTAAAATGTGAAGCCCAGGCCTGACTAGCTCAGAAGAGAGTGGAATGAAGAAGAAGGAGAGAGAACTCGCTTATTTGGGGCATTATCTGGTTTGATGGAATGAATTAGATGACTTATAACAAATGTGGAAATTGAGACATCACACAGGTAGTAAGTGGTAGAGTGGAGATTTGAACCCAGGTTTGCTGACTCCAAATCCAAGTGCTCCTTCCATCATAAAACACTGCAGCTGTTTTACACAATCAGCTAAAATCCTTAAGGGTTTTTTCCCCACCACATAAAGTGCTCTTAAGCCATGTATGTCCCAATTACATATTTGTGAAGTTGATTTTTATTTCAACCTAAGGGCTACGTTGACCCTTATTTAATTTCACTTGTATCTGAACCCTTTTTATATTTCACCATCTTAGTTGTGGCCACTGTTCTAAGTTTTCAAAATACTTTTGAATCTGACCCCATTGGCTAGTGTGTTAATGATCCTTCCTGTCTTCATGTCATTTGGCAAACTCAGAAGCACAACTGTGCCTTCAAGCCAATGGAAAAAAGTCTCAAATAGGATGGGGTCTAGCAGAGGTCTCTGGAGCCAGCCCCACGAAAACTAGGAGGTCACTGGGCAGATGCTGACATTCTGTGGCTCCAGTTGCTCTACTAGTTACAAAATCGCCTTAGTGTAACTTATCTAGTCTATGTGGGAGACTTCAAATGCCACCATGACATGCAGATAAATCTCTAGAGAACTTTTCCTGATTTACTAAACTAGCAACCTTGTACAAAAACCAGGCGAAGCTAGTTTGGCCAAGTTTATTTAAAGGGGCTTCTTAAGACTTAATTCTATTTCCCTTTCTAAATATAAACAACCTATCAGTTTAGAAACCTATTCTAGAATTTTCCTGGGGGCAATAAGCTTCCCTTAGTGAAATCTAACTTCTTTGTGTTTTGAATCCTGGGACATTATTCTAAATGGTCTCTATTAAGGTGAAAAATTATCAGTTAACAAGAATTCTTTTTCCCTCTGGATTTTTCCCCCCTTTTTTTTTTGGTGAGGCAATTTGGGGTTAAGTGACTTGTCCAGAGACACGCAGCTGGTGTGTGTTATGTGTCTGAAGCCAGATTTAAACTCAGGTCCTCCTGACTCCAGGGCCAGTGCTCTATCCACTATGCCACCTAGCTGCCCCTAAATTCTTTAAGTATCTACTATATGCAGGCATCTATATCTTTATATTTCATATAAAGTGTATCTTTATAAAGATAAACACAAAACAGTCCATGTCCTTAAGAAACTTACATTTTATTGGGGAAAACAACATGTATACTGATAAATGAAAAAAGTCACTATAAGTAATGTGGGGTGGGGATTAGCAATGATGGAATAGGAAAGGCTCCCGTGTAGGAGGTGGCACATGGTGGGGCAAAAAAAAAAATTAATTGAGCAATGTCCCTTATTGCTAAACCTGAAAAAGATTCGTAAATTCAACATTTAGAGAATTACATTCAATTTAGGTAGTTAACTAACTCACGAAGAAAACATAAATCTGAGGAGTGATCATTTTAACTTGCATCCAGACCTAAGCACATAGTCAGAAAGACCTAAGTTAGAACCTAGTCTCAGGCACTTACTAGCTGTATGACCCTGGGCAAGTCACTTAATTGTTCTCAGCTTCAGTTTCCTCCTCTGTAAAATGGGGATAATAATAGCACCTACATTCCAGGGCTGTGAGGATCAATAACTATAAAGTGTTTAGTTCAGTGCCTAGGACATATTGTAGAGAGCTATATAAATTTATTATTAATTTTGCAAAATATAAGTTGTCAGATCAATTCAAGAGAGAGTGAAACAGTCCTTGAGGCAAGGGTGTAATCTGGCCTTCAGGAAGACTCTGGACATGGCCCCACATGACATTCTGAACCAAGGACAGAGTTGGGATCACAATACTGGGGGGTGCCTGGGGATTCTACTCTAATGTGGTGGTTAGAGGCCCACTGTGGTGACTTCTCACAGGGATTTGTTCTGAAGCTGCTATTTCGTAACATGTTTGTCAGGACCTGGAGGAATGTAATTAAGAGCCTGGTGTTAGGGAGAGCAAGCAGAGAATAGGAATGATGATGACACGTTATAAAAGTAGTCAGTGGACAAAATCTTCTCAGTGAGGGGAAAAGTACTTGAGAACTGAAAATGAACTACAGAAAATAAAGCATAAACCAAAAAAACAGAGCCAAGGAATGATTATTAAGATTAAAAAGACCTTCAGATCACAGGAGGTTTATCAATCTGTGCCATGGTGGAGTTAATACAAAGCAATGACATGTAAGAGCTGAAAAATAATTGTTTCTCTCTATTGACTAAGCACTGGACTTCTCACTATAAAATGGGCAGGGAGACCTTAAAGGAGGTCTAAAGGGAGCACAAAAGCTTTCGAAAGGTCCGGAAATAATGCACAGAAAATTTAAACAAGATTTTTTTTTTGTACTGAAAGAATAAAGGATGAACAGAGAAGAGATGTAGAAACACCCTCTTCCTTTGAGAGAGGTGGGGTACTATAGATACAAGATGCTGTAGACACTATCAGCCATGGTCACTGGGTCAGCTGTTTTTGCCTGTTCTCTGTTATAATGGGAGGATCAGTTCTTATTTGTGTAAATCTAGCAATGACAGGGATTTAAAACAAAAAGTACCTAATGAAGCTTAACTGAGAAACAAATGAGAATGAAAGGTGCCTTCCTAATTTCCGTAAAGTATACAGACAAGCTGCTCCACACTGCCAGAGAGCAGAGCTGGGGTAGATGAGTTTGCACTACGAGTGACTGAAGTTAAAACAAAACCAAAATCCAAACCCCAAAACCTGACTTTATTAGCAAGAGTGACTAACCATTCCACACAGAGAGGCAGTACTGTTATCCCCTTGCGCAGCTAGTGAGCTGCCTGGCTACCTGAGCTGAAGAGGGAATGTGGCAGCCCAGAAGCATGCAGAGACATGGAGGCTGGGCTCGGATTCTGCTTCTAACCCTTCCTAGCTTGGTGCCCACCCATGGATAAGTCACTTAACCTTTTCATTCTGGGGCCAGAGTTTCCTCATCTGTAATCCAAGCTAATACATTTTGTCCTTTGTTGTGAGGATCAAACACGATAACGTCTGTGTCCTGGGACACGGCAGGAACTGAATCAATGCCAACTATTACTACTGTTCTGACAATAAAGAGTGGATCGGATGTTGGCAACATACCTGTTTGTTCCCATGAAGTAAATCACAGTTAAATACAGACCTTAAAAAAGTACTTACTTGTAAAGAAAATAAATTAAAACAATATTTCAAAACCTGGAAACACATAGACTATGGTAAACATTTTTAGAAATTTACTCAATTGAATATTATGGAGGAGTCAACACTATACAAAGTGGAGATCAAAATACCTCCAATTACTTCTCTAATCACAGAGGGGTCCACTTTTACTAAATCGATGCTACAGACACAAAAAAGTATTATCAGTGCACGCAAAGAGATCATAAGATTATACATTTAGAGCTGCAGGGGATCTCAGGCATCGTTGCAAAAACAATTCGCCAAGACATCCCTTATCATACCTTCTACTTTCCACTGTATTCTTTGTTCTTGTTCCCGGATATCACGCTCTTTATCATAGTAGTAGATGAATGGTACTGTTGGAAACGTCCCACTTAACATCCGTCTTTCTGTGCACTCCTAAAAATTATATTTAATATTACAACTTTAAAGAATCATTGCAGAAATTTTATATTTTTTTACTAGCTTATAGATAATGTGTACTAAGGACAGCTGCAATCATTGTCTCCCAGCTATATGGGAGCTCCCTGCGAAGGTGTTCTGAGGGTACATGGAAGAAAGCGCCCAAGAGATGGAGCCATATTGTAGCCATTTTGGTACATCAGTCAAATGGAGAAGGCATAATGTTGATGCCTGATACCAACTGAGTTGTTACAATGAACTCAAAGCAGGCTGGCATAGTGACATATCACTGGACTTGGAGTCTGAAAGGCATTCCCTTTTGGGGCCTCCATTTACTAGTCACCTCCCTGGGCCTTAGACTCATCTGTAAAATGGAGATAATATCTGTAAAACATACCTTAAAGAACTGTTGTGATCAAATGAGATGCTATACATAAAGTGCTTTATAAGCCTTACATTTTTATATGAATGCCCATTGTTATCGTGAGCTCTTTGAAGCCAGGGACAGTTTTGTGTTTGTGTGTATTTCTCTAGCACCTAATACACTTAATACAATATCCAATGAACTGGATTATTACTTAGGATTATTCACTGGAGTTGTGGTAATTATTGTCGCCACAGCCTTTTTGAATTAGGCCTTGCAAGTGTACAGTCAAGTTCACTGTAGGATCACAATTTAGAGTATATGATAAATCTACTGATTAAATCTAGTCTTATGAGATCTCCAGGGTTAATTGTTCGGCTTTAGGCATCTTTCAAAAATTTTCCCCCAGCACTCCAAACTCCTCCTCAATCTCTTAGTTACAGAGCCATAAAAACTCCAGGGACCTCAGAGCCCCAATATGAAAAAAATCTCTACAACACCCTCAATGAGTGTCCATCGAGGCCTTTTCTGAGGGGAAGCCAATACTTATGGATAGATAGCTGTTCCACTCTGGGACGGCTCCAACTGTGGGCAAGTTTTCTCTTTTATCAAACCCGAATCTGTCTCTTTCCACCTACTGTTCCTCATTCTGTCCTCTGGGGTCAGGCAACAGCATCTAATTCTTATCCCATGGGACAGACCTTTAGACACTTAAAAACCACCATCAAGTCCTACTAAGTTTTCTCTCTTACAGGTTAAACATCCCTAGTTTCTTCAACTGATTCTCATATTGCAATAATGGTAATCTCCCTTAAGGCACTCTCTGCCTTATCAATGACCTTCCTAAAACGTCACATCCAGTAGTCAACAAAACATCCATCTGTGGTCTCACCAGTGTGGTACACAATGATATCATCTCTCTCAAACAGGCCACTCAACCTCCCTATGAAGCCCAAGATCTCCTCAGCTTTTCTGACTGTCTTATTACATGACTGATTCATTCTGTACTAGCAGTATATCAAAACCTGAGATCTTGTTCATAGGAACTGATGTCTAGCCACGTCTTCCACATCTTTGTACTACAGCAAGTGAAGTTGATTTTTTTGGACTCAAATGTAGGAATCTACATTTATTTACCCTCACTAAATTTCTTTGTCCAATCACCCCAATATTTGAGACCCCTAAGATCCTTCTGGATTTTGACTGAGTCACTTATCCTTCTCAGCTTTGTGCCACCTGCAAATTTGGGTGAGCATCCAATCTATGTCTTTCTCCAAGCCACTGATAAAAATATTAACCAATATTGTCCCATGCATAGATCCTTCCCAGGGGTATTCCATGAAGAATTCTTTCTGAGGTTACAAAATAGCTCTCTCACATCACTCTGGGCGGGGCTGTCCTCACCAGGCTCCAGTCAAGGACCATGTCTAGTGCCCGCCTATAGTGGGGCACCTGTTCAGAGAGCCCTGTGAGGTTGAACTCATCCTGGAGAGAGTCTTTACCCGCCTCACAGAAGAATTAATTGCCACAAAGCCCCGAGAACCACGCGATCCATGATGCTTCTTCTGAGCTATTTGTGTTTCCCTCATCGGCAAACACTGGTCTGGGGCTGGAGAGGGAGAAGGTGCTCCCAGGGGGTGGCAGCGGTGGCAGCAGCAATGGCTGCAGCCTGACCACAGCAGGACAAATGGTGGTGGGGAATCACAGATGTTTTCATATCACATTAGAGCTTTTGCAGGTCTTCTGACATACTGTTTACCATTATTCTAAAATTACGGTAGTTATCACCTGCCTCTAGATTGCATATGACTGAAGTCTTCCTACCTCTAGATGCTAGGCAAATCTATGCTTAGCAGCTGCTTAGTCACCAAATAGCAAAATCTGCATTCAGTTTCACATTGGTGAGTATCTATGTTGCTTTCCAGTAGTACCTTTCTACCAACGTTTATCGATCAGTCATTTGCATTGTTTGTTAAAGTTTTACAAAACTGGGTAGGTCAAATAAGATTTCTTTCCATAATGCCTGCTGTAACAGTGTTGGCCACATAATAGGTAGTTAGTCGAGAAAACTGAGAAATAGAGGCGTTTAAGTGCCTTTTTTCTGATCATACCCACATCTAGTGTCAAGGCAAAACTTGAACTCAGATCTTCTATTCTAACTCTAGTGCTCTTCTGATCACATCAGGATGGAATTAACACAAACTATGGATTGCAGTTCAGAAGGTTATTAATGATTTCCATACACAATAGCTAAGTGTTCTAACACTATAAGAATTACAGACTAATTTCTTCATCCTGATCCTTGCAATTACTTGAGCAGTAACTCTTTAGTATCCTTCCTTATCACTTAGCACAGTATCTTACACATAGTAGGAACTCAATAAAAATTTATTTCATTTATTGAATTGAAATGCACAAAATAAATTGGAGGAAAGGAACATTCAAAGACATTTCACTAGACTGGTTTTTGTTATATCTGGATCATACTTGGTTCAGATTTATCCAGTCATTTGGAGTTATATTATACAAAAATATCTTACAAAGTCAAATGTAAATTATTTTTTGATTATACACATCACTAGTCTTTTCCATCAGTATGGAAAATCTATACTTGCTCATATAAATTATTTTCATATTATCTACTTTTTGGATTATCTACACCATTGCTTTTCTCCCACTGTAAATTTGGATAATTGAGAGTTTGTCACCTCTGGTATAAGGATGTCAAGTTTGTATTATAAATTTAAAGTTACCTAATCCTAGATTTCCAGGGATAAATTTCAAAGACTCATAACAGATTTTTATCTTCATTAACAGATAACAGCACATGTGATTGAAAATAAAAATTTAATTTTTTTTAACTGAGAAAATAAAATGGGAATACTTCATCCTTTTGAAGCCCCGCTTTAAAGAGATTACTACTCAGAGGCAATGCAACTATAATTTTTAAATAGCATTCCTTAAATGAACATCAACCCTGAAAGTTTACCACCATGGATACTGTATGAAAAATGTGTATAACAAGACAGAGCTGATAAATTAAACAAACAATACCTAGAAGTGTTGAATTCTATCTATTATAGTACAGGATCTTCCAAGGGAAATCTCAAAGGTACTTAAAATACCATGATGAATTTTACTACATTTCAAATGGGCCAAGTGCAATCTTAGAAATGAAAATTCCAAATTTTAGACAGCATAGTAGTACAGCTTCTAGATGAGTTGATTAGAGACCTCTGATGAGGTAGCCAGATAGACAAGTAACTTTGGACTTATGAGTGAAATCCAATTTCTTTCCAGAAATATATGTCATAAAGGTTAAGCTGTACAAGGTAATAAAGAAAACTTAATATTGAAACTTTATCTAGAGAACATGAAGATAAAAATTAAAAAACAAAAACTTGATTTGGTTGTATAAAATTAATACTATGTACTCATTTGTGAGAACTCCCTGACATTTGTTATTATAATGGACACAACTATTACATAACTATTATGTAAAACATTTTTTCTGGACCTCTGATTTCATTTGCATAGGGAACTTTTGGAGAGGAGCTTCTACTAATGCAGACTGGCACCTTCTTTGCAATTTGTAGTCTTACAGAACTGCCTCGGGGCACTGAGAGGTTAACTCATCTAGTTCTGAAATGTCAAACTCCAATAGAATCAGATTCCAGCAGGCCCCACATTGACTTACAAAACAACAAATTATCATTATCTATGTTGTATTGTATTGCATTTTAAATTTATTTTGTTAAACATTTCCCAATGATATTCCAATCTGTCCCCCTGAGTTTGGTGGGGGCACAGGCTAGTGTGACACCTCAGAGCAGGTGTTCCAGATCTAATCCCAACTTGAAGACTAATATCTACTACTAAGCTTCCTCAAAAATCTTCAACTGTCAAAGGCAGGTGCTGCTTCATTCAATCACATTAAATTGAATACATGTATGTTCAATCTTATGTTGCTCACATAGCATTCATTTATTCGGCATGAACATCGTGCAAGATACAAAGCCAACAAAGAAACATTCCCTGCCTTCAAAAAGTTACACTTCTACTACAGAATTGTTTGCTCACAACTTTAAAAACTTACAGAACACTAGGACTGCATCATGTTACTCTGCAGATAATATAAACTGATAGATCACACTTAAAAACAATTCTCCAAATTTAAAGCACAGCATATATTTAAAGTCACATGTGCTATGACTCTTTTAGCTACTACTCCAAACAGATGGAGTCTGTCATGACCAGATCATGTCATACAGAAGTAGCATTTAGGTAGAAAGTATTAAAACTTACATATCCATAATGGCCTTTCCGAGAACAGTTGTAGCAGTATACTAAGGCTGATCGTCCAAAATAAGTCTTTGGCCTCTTGGGTGGTCCAGGTTTGGTCTGCAACACAGGAATTTGTGAAAGTTCTATTTTAAATTCAAATCTTAAAACAAAATCTTGCCCTTTCCAACACAATTCTTATCAAGTGAGGAAAGAACTCCTTTGAAGTGGTGGTTGTAAATTTTTCTGCTGGGGATCCCAGCTGCTATAAATGTGAACTGTCATCATTAAGAGTTTTCTTGCAGTATTTATGCTTATAATACGACAATGTATCTCAATTAAAGTCTTGCTTTTGTATGATAACACAACATGGAGGTAAGCCTAGGTTCTCAAAGGGTATTCTATCAGAATGCAAGGTCATGTAGCTCCCACCAAGCTGTAAACACTGGAATATTAGGTCTAAGAATGGAAATGTGTGCCTGCTGTTTATCTCACATTTATTTATTTATTTATTTAATTTATTTTTGCGCCTGCTGTTTAAAGAACAGGCTAAGTATGTAGATGTTGACTAGTAATCAAGTAATGAATTATTATTGTTGTTGTTGTTGTTGTTATTTTGCCACAGCAACTCATGAAGGCTGCTATGTACTAAGTCACGGAGATAATGATTTGAGCTAATGGAAGGAATAGTTCTCATATTCCCATAACGATGAAACCAAGATCTTTTTAGTAACATATACAATAATATCTGTACATTTATTTCTTGCATGAGTAATTAACTTTTTAATATAATTTTTTATATAATATTTTATTTCCCTCCCCAATTACATGCTAAAACAATCTTTTACCATTTTAAAAAAAGTTTTGAGTTCTAAATTCTATCCCTCTCCCCTTTCCTCCCTCCCTGACATGGTAAGCAATCCAACATAGGTCATACATGTGCAATCGTGTAAAACATTTCTGTATTAGTCATTTTGCACAAGAAGATTAAAAAAAGAGAGAAAGAAAGTGAAAAACAGCATGCCTTAGTCTGTATTCAAACAATATCAGTTCTTTCTCTAGAGGTGGATAGGATAGCATGCTTCATCATTAGTCTTTTGGGATTGTCTTGGATCATTGTATTGCTGAGAACAGTCAGGTCTTTCACAGGTGGTCATCATATAATATTGTTATTACTGGGTACAACATTCTCCTGGTTCTGCCCACTTCACTTGCCTCAGTTCATTTAAGTCTTTCCAGGTCTTTCTGAAACTGTCCTGCTTGTCATTTCTTAGAGCACGGTAATACTCCATCACAGTCATATGCCACATATACCACAGCTTGTTTAACCATTCCCTTCGATTTTCAATTCTTAGCCCACCAAAAGAGCTGCTATAAATATTTTTTGTACAAATAGGTGCTTTTCCCTTTTATGGATGCCTTTGGGATACACATCTAGCAGTGGTATTGCTGGATCAAAGGGTATGCAGTTTTATAGCCCTTTGGTCACAGTTCCAAATTGAATCCAAATCCAACCTGAATGCTTGGATCTGTTCACAACTCCACCAATGGTGCACTGGTGTCTCAGTTTTGAATAATTAACTTTGGTATCCCTATTGATGTCTTTCTGAAAACAATGCTAATTTTTCTATTAATACTGATGATATTTAAAATTTTTCCTTTTCATCTTTTTTTTTTTGTGTGTGGTAAACCTTCATGAATGGATTATCAATACTTTGTTTTACTTTAAAATCCCTTGCCTCTTTGTCCTATTGCTAATCACATCCTGCCAGACTTCCACCTCGGATTACATCCACCATCTACCTCCTTCACTCTCATTCAAGTGCTGTTGAATAGAGATGGAGTACTGATTATTAACTTGTTTCCCCCTTCCAAACTTCCCTGTTACTGCTGAGGTCACCACCATCTTCTTAGTTCCTCAGGCTTTCAAGCTAGGTGTCATCCTCCGCTCCCATCTATCACCTTGCATACCGATCTGTTGCTAAGGCCTGTCTCTTTCACCTTTGCAACATGTCTCAATATGTCCCCTTCTTTCCTCTGATACTACCACCAAAGTGCAAGTCCAACAATGGCAGCTCATATTCAATAAACTCCAATGACGCCCTATTACCTCCACGAAATACAAAATCCTCTGTTTGGCATTAAAGTCCTTTATAACCTAACACCCCTTCCCCCCAATTTATCCAGTCTTCTTACACCTCACACGCCCCACATGCTCTTTGACCTCATGACATTCTCCTTCTAGCTGTTCCTCCAACAAGCCAATTCATCTTCAGCTCTAGGCATTTTCTCTGGCTGTCCTTTCAGCCTGGAATGTTCTTCTTCCTCATCTCTGCCTCCTGGCTTTCTTCAAGTTCCAGATAAAATCCCATCTTTTACAGGGAGCCTTTCTCAATCTCTTTTAACCATAATGCCTTCCCTTTATTAATTATTTCCTTTTTATCCCATACACAGTTTGTTTATTGTATCTGTCTGACTGTTGTCTCCTCATTAGATTGTGAGCCCCTCAAGGGCAGGGAATGTCTTTTGCTTTTCTTTTATCCCCTGTGCTTAGCACATAGGAATAATGCTTACTGGTCGACTAAGTACACTACACATTTCTGTTATATGGTCTCGACTGGACTCTCACCACAAGGCTATTCTTTTATACCCTATCCAATTACTAGGTCCCTGTCTCCTAAAACTATCTTGTATTTAACTGCTTTGTAAATGTTTGTGTTTATGACTTCGTATTTATACTTACACATTTTATATATATTCATCTCTCATATCAGAATGGAAGCCTGAGAGTTGGGTTTTTTTTTTCATTCTTTGTATTTATATACCTATTACACATTAGGTGCTTAAATAATATTTGGTTGACTAGATATGTGTGTGTCTATATGCATACAGATATAGATATAGTTTCCTCACACATATATTCTATCTTATAGAAAGGGAAATTATAGAGAGATCTAATGATGAGATTACGATGACTGAGAGGTTTCAAAATGTTAAAAGAAGCCTCAGAATTAAAACCCTAAGGAAGAGGAAAAGCAAAAGGGTAACTTATGTTTCATGTATTTCTACTTGATTGCAAAAAGATCCCAATGGAAACTAATTTTACTTATAAAAATATTGTTTAAGAGTATAGAGGATTTTGGCAATGCCAGTCTACATTTAGTGGACTGTAACCTCAAAGCGGTTAGCAGTACAATGAGGTAGATTAAAAAGGTCAATGGGATTGCAGGCTGCATTAATGTATTATTGTGTTCAAAGTGAGAAAAGTAATATTCCTGTTGTACCCAACCCAAGGCACATCTGGAAAACTGTGTCCTAGACACCATATTTTAGGAAGGATAGTGAAAAGCTCTAGTATGTCCAGGAGTGCCACCAGGATTGTGAGAGGACTTAAAATGGCATCACACTGGTTGAGCATGGTTGAGCTGGTTGAACAACCTAGGGATGTTTAACCTGAAAAAGAGAAGACTCAGAGGAAGAATGATGGTTGTTTTAAAAAAAAATGAAGAGTTATCATATTGAAACAAATTATTTTGCTTGACCTTGAAGGGCAGAACTAGAAGCAATGGCTGGCAGATTTTGGTTCACTAATAAGGCTTTAACAGTCCATAATTTCATTAATGTCAGACATTCCTTCCATAAGTGCAGATCCTAGCTCAACAAATCAAGAGGCATTTAGTAGATGCCCACTATGTGCCAGGCATTGTGCTAGGTTTTAGAGATCCACATATAAAGGTGAGTTTGTTGCCCTCAAGGCAGCTTATGATCTCCTGGAGGAATGTGTGTTTACAGATAAGCAAATATAGGACACATGAAGAATAAATACAAAGTGGCTTATTTTCGTGGAGTGGGGAGACTAATAACATGAAGGAATCAGGAAAGTCATTTTAAAGAAAATGTACTTGAGCTAGCAGTTTTAAGAAGCTGAGGTGAGGGACAGTATTTCAGGGATGATATGAGATGGAATCCTGTAAAGGAGGAACAAGGCAGGCCGGTCTGGCTGGAGCCAGAGTGTGAAGGGTTTTTAATTCTAGGCAGAGGTGTAGTAGGTATTTTAGCCTAGAAGCAATGGGGAACTATTAATGCTTCTTAAGCAGAGGACTGACATACTTTCAAATCCTATGAGCTGTATATGCATGTCCTGCCATAAATTCTCTGTATGGGGGCACTGAATGTGCTGGAGGACTTCCTCTAGCTGTTCTGGACGTTACATACTGGTATACACATACCAGTGCAGTCCTCATCTGTCCATCTGTTACCTGCTGTACTTTCTACCCGTCCAGGCTGCTTCCTTTCCCGATCACGTATTTGTTGGATGATATCTTTTAGAAAACTCTCATTCTGGTACCTTATCGTGTGGAGGCATCCCCTGTTCTCAAAGGCTATGAGAGTGAAGTGTACTCTTTTAGATGGGCTTTCAAATTAATGTATATGAAGCGGCTCATCAGTAGAGGCTGGCTATTTGGTGAAAAACCCTTTAGCCAATGTAACCCATAAAATAAAGAAAAACACAAGGTGGTCCTCAGTCTTGTGTAGGCCTCTCTGCTTCTGCTACTATGGTAGCAGAGTGGTGGCAAAGGAAGCTAAGAATTACACAATTTTCATATTGTCTCCACTCTACCAATTAAATCACAATTTAGGGGAAGACCCTAGAAAGTTAAATGGACTGCTTGAGGTAGATTTATGGGAATACGTGGGCACTGACAGACTGAATCTGTACCACTGCAAGGATCACAAATCCATAAAAGCACTGAGGAATCTTTTATACCACTTCTCATACGCAAATTTTCTCTATAATTAACTACAGATTCTTTGCCCCATCACTTTCTCCACTGGGCTTTGTGATCCATGATCAGCAGCCATAAAGCATCACTGGAAGCTGTGGCTAAAAAAAAAGGAGGGAGGAGTTTTGCTTCAGAGAGCAATTTGGGATCATTGAAAGCTGTGACCAATTTTCTAAGTGCAACAGTCAACTTTCCTTTCCCACTCATTTCTGGGCCTGATTCATTGTCCAACTGCATGCATCTGTCTAAGACATATGTACTGATAAAACAGCTCAATAAAGCTGTTCTATAATGGGTCCATTAAATGTGCAGGATGGATGTCCATCCAGCATATATTGTAGTCTAGATAACGGGCATTCTTTATCTACTTGGTCTTTCCTGTGTGTAATGTAAGATTGGACAGTTTTGACTGGATATGGAGCTCACTAATACAATGCTTGATGCAATTAGGACAGTATCTTTCATCCGCAGGCAGGAATATATGGAGGACGTCATCATTTTTAAGGAACCCACTTCTATTTGGACTCCATCCTGGACATCTTCCATAAAAGTGACAAACTTCTTCGGTGACCATATATCCTCCTGTTTTATACCTCACTTGATACTGATAATCAGAGGATTTACTGAATAAAGTTCTCCATGTTACTGACTCTATCAAAGGATCTTATATGATCTTAATATATGCACAAGAGAAGAAGATAATAGAACACTTCTGAATAACTATCACAAACACATTTGTGTTCATTTTATTGGAAACAATTAAAAATAGCTGATTTGTAGTTAGTTTCTTAAACTCTTACATGCTGATAAAATACTTTATCCAGCTCAGTAATTATGCAGAGATATTTATTTATTAACTGTCCAAACCAAATGAAATCTGTTTCAACTCAACTGTTTAGTATTTCATGATGATTTATTTTCTCAGTAAGAATCACAGAAAGTTAGAGGTAGGTGGGGTTTGAGAAATATCATTAAATCCAAACCCCTTATTTTAGAGATGTGAAAATCAAGAGGTAAAATAATTGCAAAAAAGATCTTTTGGGAGAACTGACTGATTCTGATGAGACTCATATCTGAAGGATTTTTGATATAAGTTTGATTCATAGGTCAGTTATCCTTCCTGAAACAAAACAGTAGCTTTTTTCTTTCTCAAGAATACCATTTGTATACTTTAAAAATTTAGTGAAATTTTATGTGTGTGATAATAATTACAGAAATATGTAACTGCACAGAGTAAAGTCTATAGTTTACATTATATAATTTTTCTATTAGTAATTCCTGGCAACTTGGAATGCTACTTTTCTGACAAAAGAGAGAGAGAGAGAGAGAGAGAGAGAGAGAGAGAGAGAGAGAGAGAGAGAGAGAGAGAGAGAGAGAGAGAGAGAAGAGAGAGAGAGAGAGAGAGAGAGAGAGAGAGAGAGAGAGAGAGAGAGAGAGAGAGAGAGAGAGAGAGAGAGAGAGAGAGAGGTTGTTTTCTTGAGATGTTAAAATAGTGGCTATGGGGAAACCTCAGAATCTTTACCCAGAAGATTTTTGTTTGTGGTGTTTATTATTTTATGAATCTAGGTACCTGACCAGCAGATGGAAAACTGGATTCACATAAAACCATTTAGAAGCTATGGAGAAACAAGACTGGAGGGAATTTCCATCCTTCTCTGGTCTCTGTAACTTTGCTCTTACTAATGAAGCAATGTGCCAGAAACATTATATATACCTAGTTATTCTCCTGAACAAGTGGCATCCCTAATGCCTTCTTCCAATATTTCTATTTCAATCCTTACCCAACTCTGCGATGTCCATATTCACTGTTTGTGAATAGTACACAAAGCAACTAGCAGGCATTCTATAAACATACCGTTGATAAGCTTGTCTGGCCATGGAACATGAAAGAAAGGGGAAAAGGAAGGACTTTTGTGACTAGGGAAAGTGTTGGTGTGCAAGAAAGAATTGGTAGCAGACAATACACCCAATACTCTGATATCTTCACTACATCTACAAGACAAATTGAGTGCTCTGGAATGCTGCATTAACTCTTTCAGGTCACTAGTACTCTGTAAGAAATTACTGGTTTTGTATACTAAATGATTGGAACAGATCAATAATGCACTTCCACAAGCACTCAATGTTCCCAGAATGTAGTTGATATATTGGGAAAATCTTAAACAAACAGGTGACATTCAGTGTCAACAGAAACTCAGTAGTACAGTATCAGCCACAAAGATACCCTTTGCTAAAGATTTGCCAGCATGTTTGTACATGTTATACCTTTTATTTACAAAGGGTGATCTGGTTCAAATCCCTCAAATTTAACATCACTGTTTATATATGCCCCTGGATGAAATGCAAACATTTGGATGTTCATTCATCTGAATAATGTCACCAGTGAAAAACTTCCATTATTGCTAATAAAAAAATAGCAGCAGTATTTATACTGTGCTATGAGCTTCCAAACTGTTTCACAATAATTAATTAGTAAATGACATGACAAATGCTATCTCCATGCTCTCTTTTTAATAAACTATCATGCACTAGGCACTCAATGAGAATGAAATGAAATCAGCATAGATCTCACCTAATTAGAGAACATCTCCGTATTAGAATACAGTATTGAAAACTCAGTAATGATTTTCAGTGGACAAGTTCTCGTACTATGTTCTAACAAGACTCCTCAGGCTTACTGAATGTCTCTGAAATATAAGTTTGTGTGACTTTATACTTCTGCCTCAGGGCTATGTCTTTATTTTTAATTAGCAGAAAATGCCCAATTTGTGGGGGGATGTTTACGCTGATTAGTTCCAGTTTGGATTACAATCACACATATGTCTACAACTTACAAAAGTTAAATGCAAGGGGAACAATTTTTTAAAAAAAAAGTTAAGTTCAAAGAGTATATATCTGAAGAGTATTATCCAATGGGTGGGTACCAAATGAAGTATTTATGAAAGGGGGTACCTTATTGTCATAATTTTGGGGGGGTTACAAACATTTAAATAATCTATATTTGTAGGGCGATATCTTGGAGATTACTTTACTATCAATATACAGAAGTAATAACTTGGTAGATAGCATTACCTATGAAAGGTCCATCCCCATCTGCTATTCTTGCTGAAAGCTTTTCATGCCCCAGTAAACTCAGTAAATATCAGAAGATAAAGCATAAGCCTACTACGCCACGGATTTACTTCTAATGTCTCCTCAAAGTGCAGCCCGATGCAACGATTACAAATGATTTTCTTCTAATGTCATTTTACATAACCCTTTTTTCTGCATGAGTAGTTAGTGCCGAATGAATGAATGAATGCCATTAAAACAGTTAATCATTATCTGGGACAGTGGCCTTCCTCCCTCCTCAACTAGGAATCTCCATGACAAAGGCCAAGAGACCAAAACGTCAGGGCTGCCTCAGTGTCCTATTTCGAACAAGTAATTTTTTATGTAAATGAACCTGCTGGGCAGCTCCTTCTGTGACCTTGAGATGCCCTTATCTAAACTGACTATGATCCAATGAGGCCTTGCATCTAGTTGAAGCTCATTATTACCTAGGATATGCAATCAATTTCACTAATTAAAGAGAATTTTCTACTCTAAAGAACACAAAACAGATTTATTTTTACATCCATTCATATGGTTTAAAGATTAGACTACATGTTTTTATTAATTAGCCAAGTTTGTCACATGCAAAAATGCAAATATAAAAAACCAAAAACTAAGACCTGAATGTTTTACATTCAACATAAATTATATAGTCAAGTATGTATACATGTTATGGTACAAAGTTTAAATTACATAGTAGAGCTTAGCTCTTTTCTAAACTTGTTACTGAGCTAAGTACCAAAATTCTTAAATAGGTATGATATTCATGTCTAAGAGTAGCCTCATTATTTCAAAGTAATTCTAAATCAATTTATTCTTCAAATGTCATCTACTATATGACATAAAAATGCAAATATTTAAAAACATCTGATCCAACCAGCTTTACTGAGCCACTCCAAACCAAAAGCTGAAACAACCTATTGACATGATTTTGACAACTGAATATAAAGAGTTGCAACTGCCTACTAGCATTTAGCTATTAACTAAGGTCATGTACAAATCTGCTTATAGTTTGCAGCCTATATTTATAATACACTTACTTTGTTTCCGCCAAAGAACACTGCTTTTTTTCCTTGACTACCCATGAGACTGGCCACACTTTCCTACATATTATACTGGCTCTGTGAAAAATAAATTTAGGAGTGTCCACATACCTCAACAGTGGGAAGGTCAAGAAGAGGGGCAAACTTGAGAATGTAACTCATTCTTTATATGGAAAAAATAAGGAATGGTGGTCCACCAAAACCATTTCTGTGGGTTGCAAAAAGGACAAAGAACAACTAAAAGAAGATATCTGAGCTTTACTTTAAATTTCCTTCCTGCTCCAGGGTTTCAGTCCCCACATTTGTAATAAAGAGTGGCTGGGTACGGAACTAGCTGGAAGCAAGGAACTCTGTGTCCTGTGTTAGGTCTGTCCATTTTTTCCGGCTGCTTTGGGACAAAGCCTTTACCTTCTGTACCTATCTTTATATGGAAAAAAGTAATGATTTACTTTGCTTTACAGATTTTTTTTAAAATTAGCCAAAGAATGTAGAAAGTGTTAAATTTTTAATTTTCTTCTCAGAAAAAAACCCAAACCCAAACATAGTTATATTCCAGTGGACATTACACATTATTTTCTCCATACATCAAAACCTTCTGTTGAGAGCCACTGTACTAGTGTCAGACACATAATATTTTGCGTGATTTAAAAAAAAAAACCCAACCATGTCATGTACCCTACAGACTCTCAATCCATTGGGTAATTCCTTAATTAGGCAGATTTCTGAAACCTGTATTATGTATACAACAGACTGGAACGTCTCCTTTGAAGCATTTTCTAGTCTATCAGGTGATTACATCATTAAGCCACACATGCTACGTAGAACAAATTCCTTATGAAAATTCATGAAAAAATGTACAGCACATCATTAACACGCACAAGTCATATATGCTTTTGATATTTTGGCTGATTTTAAAAAATCCACATAAAACAATTAGATAAGACCATGTAAACATTAGAAAGGTGTTGCTGGTAAAAAAGGAAAAATGCTAAAACTGCATTTCTCATTGTTTGGTTAAGGGCTATTTATTTTACTGGATGACATGTTATTGAATAGAAATATTCATTCTAAATACAGCAGAATTGCTTTATTGCTTTGATATTTGGCACATACAGTTAAACCCCCCTTCCCCCACTGGGAGGTTCAAGTTCTAAAAACCAAAGGGCTAAAACTTGCAAATGACCTCAGTGATGCCCATTATGATTATTCAAGCTATGGCATTCTAAATATATATATGTCTTCTTTTGTATACATATACGTGATGTCAGTGTGAGATTGTGTATATGTGTGCGTGTATGTGTGTGTGTGTGTATCTTCAATCACACAACACTCCCATAACACAGAACAGATATCAATTGCTGTAGAAATCCCACTGTTGAAGATGTAGATGATGATAATTATTATTTTTATTTCTAAACTATTAAAGCACTAGAGAAAATCTGAAAAACTACTTAATGGAGAATGAAATATAAGTATCTGGTAATGTGCAATGCAGGAAGGGAAACATTAATTTTTTTTTGGTCGAAGAGAACAAAAATGAAAATCTCAGTAAGTAGAGAACAATGAACATACACAAGACATTAGGGATAACAGTAATTCACTCTCTGAATGCTCCAAAATCTTCACGGCTTAAAAAGCATCCCAATTTTCTCCAAAGGTGGTGGCATTTATTCACTGGCCCATAGCTAATTTTACATGGAATGCAAAAATGTTAGTTTAAGTTTAATTTACCACCCTATTTAAATATTTCCAATGTAGTGCTCAAACTACAGAGCTCTCCTCTGTCGATTTTAATTTTAAAGTAAGTTAGCAAAGGCTTCCTTCTTAATCCCCCAGAGACTCCCTACATAGTGACACAAACGCCAAATTTACGACAGCAACATAAATGCTCTTAAGTAATATGCAACATTAAGTGAAATCGTTTCCTGGAAAGATATTACAGGTATCTATATTTTATTTGCCATCTTAAACATATCTGGGTCTTTATGACCTTATTTTTAAAATGTATTTCCTTTTTATATTTCCTGGTGCAAATGGACTGCATAAATAAGCAATGTGCTATGAGGCTTCAGACTAGCCGATAAACCCTTTCAATTTTCATGCCAGCTTCTTCTTTTGTAATTCAAATCTGGCTGAAAACTGGCAGCTCTGAAAACTGAAACAAGCGCTGCCACAAATACCTTGTAATGCTATCGACCTTGTCTGCCCATGCAGTGAGAAAGGGGGATGCGTATGTGTCTGCAGTCATCCAGATAACACAACTCATTTTTTTTGGGGGGATAACAGAAACCAGCCCCGGACTGTGCACCCAAAGCAGTCATTACCAGGCAAGCCGGAGAATAAGTCTCTTCAAAATACACAGTGCATTTAAAAACCATATACAAGGCTCAGCCACTGCTTTCATTACCAATTTTAATTTAGCTCCTTCAGTTTGCCAGCCAGATAAACTCTTTAGTGCTGTTTTTTAATCTATTTGCCACATTTTATGTTTAAGATTATAGTAATATGGGACAGGAGAAGGAATCACTTTTAGGGGAAATAAAGAAATAGATCCGTTTATCAGCACCCATCAGAAAGTTCATTAATCAGCCAGGCTTTGTGCCCTCTAAATTGAAAGGTTAAATAATCCTCTCAGGAATATTTCTCGGCCCCTCCGCCAATTGTCCAGAGAGGAGCTGCCATTCACAGCACTCGGGATCGGTGACAGGGTATTTTACCACTGTTTGGACCTCAAACAATGATGGACAAATGGCCTGGTTTACAAAGAAACCTTTTAGTACATGGATAGAAAAGGACCACAAGCTTTGAAGCCTGTGGAGGGATGAGGAGGGCGTGGAGAAAGGAGGTGGGGGGAGGGGATGAGAAAGGAAGAAAACACACACACAAACACATGTGTGCATATATGTGTATATAAATCCATGTATATTTTATCTTGATTTTTATTAGTGACTAAAACATATATATTAGTATATATTAAAAGATATTAAAAGATATACACAGAAAACATTCAAATATATGTATACATTTTGTATCAAACTGTATACAAACCTATTAGAACTACTTGTAAAATCAGAAGATGAATGTAACCAAACAAACCCCAAGGTTTTAATATTTACTGTTACTCTAAATGACTCACAGGCTTCCTTTTTTCTAAGTTCTGCTTACTCTAATGAAATACTCTTAAACATAAGATATGAAAGCTAGAAATAACATAGATGCAATAACCTGCTCAAAAGGCAGGAGTGACAGTGTTAAAATATGCTTAATTTTGTCTGTTAGTCTCAGAATAATAAACAAATATAAAATAAAAATGCTAATTGAAGGAATGTAAATCATATACTTTTGTTTAAATTCTTTACTCCCTTATTTGCTGCAATTCCAACATTGCTAAAGGAATCCAGAAAACATTTTACAAAGATCTAATATCATAACATCTTCCCAAGAAGTTTGTTGGTTTTTGGCTTTAGTAAAATGTAGGCATTCATGTACCATTAAATATAAGACTGAAAGGGTTTTACTTGAAGTAGAATAACCTGAGAAGTTATTTTTTTCTTACTTGTAAACAGAAGATTAAGATGATTTATTATATACTCTGTTCTAGATAGGAAGTTTCATTTGTAATTTTTTTGGTGGTAGGATTAAGATTAGGACATTTTTTCAACATATATGCAGGAACCAAAGATTTACATGATTCTATTTGCTTATAATTAACTATCACTTACACATGAAATACAAAATATGCTATTCACTTGTATCCCCCCTTCCCATCATCCCACCATGTTTTTTAAATAGTATATATTTTATGTGCCCATTTCCATTTAAAAAGGAGTTTGTCATAAAGACTTCTTGTTATGTTATTGGATAAAATGATTAGTCTTTATAATGGCTCATAAAATAAATCGAAGAAAAACAATTCAGTCCTTTTGCGTTGGCAAAACTAAACCTGAACGTCACAGAAAGCAAGTCTATTTTTTCAAAATATAAGTGCCAAGTTAATTGTTTCTCCTCCTTTCTGACAGAATGTAAGCTCCATGAGGGCAAGGATTGTTTCTTTTTTCTCTTTCTATCTCATGAAGTGCAGAGTAAGCTCTTAATCTCTTGTTCCCTCATCTTAATGAGATTACTTCTGGCCAAACTCCAACCTTGCATTATCCTCACTAACTGCCTCCTTTGCTCCCACTCAGGTGCTGCTGATCAGAACTGAGAGAAACAATCAATCCATGCTGATAGGTTCCACTACAAATTAATGCTAGACAATCAAGTCAATTAAATACCTATTATGCTCGAGCCACTATGCTAAGTGTTAGGTATATAAAGAAAGGCCAAAACAGGCTCTGCTCTCAATCTAAGTGGGGAGACAACATGCAAGCAATTACATACAAACAAAATATATACAGGATAACTTTGAGATAATCTCAGAAGGAAGGAATTCTTGCAAAAGGTGGGACTTCAGTTATAAAGGATTCCAGAGAAGCTTTCAGGCCCGAGAGATAATCATTGAAATTGCATGGAGTTGGGAGATGTAGTGGAACAGCAAAGAGGCCCAGCGTCACTGGATCACAGAATACAAAGAGGGAGAGTATAGTGTAAGAAGAATGAAAAGCCAGGAAGGGTCCAGGTGAAGAAGGACATCAAAAGTTAAACAGAACACTTTACATTTGATCCTAGCATTTCAGTGAGCCACTGGAATTTATTAAATAGTGGGATGACATGGTCAGATCTCTACTTTAGGAAGATCATTTCTACAGCTGAGTGGAAGGGGCTAATCTCTGCTGGTCCTTCACTGAAGCAAGGGAAACTTCCCAATTGATTTCCTATCTTGCTTACCACAGTGGCTGTTCCAAACCTTTTTTTCTATCCTCAAGCTTCCTATGTCACCCTCTCTCACCATTTTCTCAGCTAAAGACCTCCCCTCCTATTTCACCAAAAAGACTGAGGCCATTCATCAAGAACTCCTGGTTCTCTCTTCTGCCTCATCTCATATCACCCAGGCATTTCCCTAACTCTTTCTTCTTTCAATTTAGTCTCCAATGATGGGGACCCTACTGCTTGCCAAGGTCAACAATTCTACCCACGATCTTGCCCCACTCCTGTACTCTTCAGAAGACCACCCTCATCATTTCTACTTCTTTAATTTTCAAGCTATCCCTAACAGTTACTTCCTTGCTGCTTTAAGTCTCTCCTATCCTTAAAAAAACCTCATTAGATCCCACCATCCTTACTATATATCAACCTGTATTTCTCTTCTCCTTCTGGGCTAAATTTCTCCAAAAAGCTGTTAGCTATGTGGTACAGTGATAGAATGGAGTCAGAAAGACCTGAGTTCAAATCTGGCCCTAGACACTAGCTGCAGGCAAGTCATCTCTACTTCCATTTCCTTAACTGCAAAATGGGGATTTTAATAGTACTTACCTCCCAGGGCTCTTATGAGGACCAAGTAAGATAATATTTGTAAAGCACTAAGCACAGTGCCTGGCACACAGGTGCGTAATCAATGCCTGTGCCCTTTTCTTCTTCTACTCACTTCTCTCACTCCCTTCTAAACTGGCTGCAATCTGTTTTTGACTTCATTGTTTAAAAGAAACTGCTCTCTCTAAAGTTACCAACAATCTCTTGATTGCTAAATTTAATGGCCTTTTCTCCAACTTCATCTTTCTCAATCTCTCTGGAGCACTGGACACTTTCTCCTCTGGGATACTCTCTAATAGCTGGGTTTTTATGATTCTGCTTTCAGTTGGTTCTCTTACTATTTTCGTAGGGTCCTTTGCAGATTCTTTCCAATACCTTTGGATGTCCCCCAAACTTGTGTGCTAGGCCCTCTTTTCTTTTCTTGAGATATTCACTCTGTCATGTCCAATAATTATCTCTATGTGGATGACTCCCAGATCTGTTTAATTAACCCTAATTCCTAATCTGATGTATAGTTCCATACCACATATTGCAGACTTCAACATCTCAAAATTCAACAAAATCCAAAACGGAACTCCTTTCTCCCTTCCTGCCCCTTCTTCTAAACTTCAACAGTACCTCCATTCTTCCAGTTACCCAGGTTCACAAACTTCATGTCACCCTCAACTCCTTACTTACCTGACCTGTATTTTCTTCCTTGATGACATCTCTTGCTTAAGTCCCCTTCTTTCCATGATACAACTACCATCCTCGTTCTGGCTCTTCTCACCTCTTGTTTATATTAGTGCAGCAGTCTTCTAATATTCCCTCTGTCTCAAGTCTCTCCCCCTTCCAAACCAGTCTCCATTTGGCTACCAAAGTGATTTTCCTAAAACATAAGTCTGACCATATCTCTCTCCCTACTCAGTAAACTCCAATGGCTCCATGTTGCCTCTAGAATAAAACATAAATTCCTGTTTGACATACATTCTCTACAACTTGGCCTTATTCCTATGTCTTTCAATCTTTTAACTCATGACTCCCCTCCATGTACTCAATGATCCAACCAATTTGTTCTGCATATACCACTCCTCTCCATTTTCTTTCTTTGTGACGTTTTACTAGCTCTCCCTAAGCATGTAACACTCTCCCTCTTGAACTCTGCCTGTTGGGATCAACCTCTCAGAGTCAGTTCTTAAAAGTGTACTTCCTGAAAGGGCCCTTTCCTGGTTCTCCTGTGTTTTCTAGTGTTTTTCCCTATATATAGCTATCTTTTATCTGTTCTCTATATATCTTATATGTACCGATTTAGCCAGTCAGTCAGTCAACACGTATACATTAGGTGACTACTATGTGCCAGGTACTATGTTAAGTTCTGAAGATACAAAGAAAAACAAAAGTTAGCCCCCGTTCTCAAGTAGCTCATAGTCTAATGAGAGAGACAACCTTCAGATAATTACGTACAAACAGGATGTATATAAGGGACAGCCTCAGAGGGAAGACACTAAGAATAAGGAGATTAAGATTATGCACATGCTATTTCCTTCATTAGAATGCTTCTTATAGATAAGGGCTGTTTTTGCTTTTTCTAAAAACAATGCCTGGCACATAGTTACCTAATATATCATTTAGGAAATGCTTGTTGATTGAGTTCCTAGAGCTCCCTAAATATCTATAAAACAGAATTCTAAAATGTCAAATTTGCAATGCAGCAAAAATTCTTATACACACTTCTAGAGATGGGAGAGAAATACTGCAAATACATCAAAAGGAAAAACTGAGGCAAATAATGTTAACAAGGAAAATGACCACTGTATATTAATACTGACTTAAAAAATAATACTGCTGGCCCTGAATGGAACGGTCAGTATGGATTTTCCTCATCCAAATTAATAAAGAGTCCCTCCTCATTTTAAGCTTGTGCACCATTCAAAAGAACATCTCTAAAGTGTCAAGCATCCGTGAGCTGATTATGAGTCGGCAATAGACTTCTAAAGGAGGTGCTAAACACTAGAGAATGCTAATTCCTAAGCACTTGTTTAGAAATTCGGCCTGTTAAGGGATAGTTTTAAAATAAATCTCTTCTTACTCAGGACTTGTGAGGGGAAGAGGGAAAATCCCATGAGATGGAGTATTAACAGTGGGAAATCTGTATATTAATAGATCCAGGTTAAAAGTATAAATTATGACAATGTAAATCAAGGTTCTGATGTATAAACAATGAAGGAATGCCATGTAATGATTTGGAATACAATTTATCCAATGGAAAATTTTTGTGGGATGAAACATTTGTATCAGAAAAACAAAACAAAATCTTTTAAAGTCACATAAAAAAGGTTACATTTACATAAAAGAATAGGGATTGAATCTGTGATTGTGTTGATACAGGGATCTCCTGGATAAGGGAATTTTCTTTGACAATGCAGAGCATCAACATCGCTACAACTGATAGTCCCTGTAAGTTGTGTAGAGAGAAATTAAATGTCTTTTTCTCAGGGTCACTGAACCACTATGTTAGTGACAAGACTGGAATCCAGATCTTCCAGACTCCAAGGCTAGTGTTCTGCCTACTATGCAACGTTGCCTCTCACACTTCTATAAAACACATCTGAAGATGTACATATGCACCCATAGAGAAGTGCACAATAATTAAACAGTTATGAAAAGGCAGAAGAAATACTACCTAGGAGCCTAGGACAACTAATTCAATTTGCCAAATTGATAAAGGAAACAAAAAATTCACCAACATGATTCAATATCATCTAGGTGATGTGTACATGATAATTATTTTTTCCAAAGAGTAATCCAAAAAATTACCATTATTTCTAGGGACTAAATTTGTATTTTTGTTATGTGGCTTGCTGGTAGAGTTATGCATTATTCTGCAGTTTTGACAAGCATTTATTAGGCATCTACTAAGTACATGGCCCTGTATTTGGTGCTAGGGATACAAAGACAAAAATATAAAATAGAATCTGACCTAAGAATGAAGGTGAAAGTATGATTTAAGTATTCTGGTGACTTTCTATTAGAAGTAAAGTTCTTAAACTTGGTCATATTATTATGTAATATTTATCAAAGTGTAGTTCCCATGCCTAGGAAAAAGTACTTGTAGAACAAACATTACTTTCTGGTACCTTAAATAGAGAGGGGTGTGTGTGTATGTGTGTGTGTGTGTTTTTACCAATGCTTCTCTTTATCCTGTGCCTCTCCTCACAATTCGGTGACTACCTAGACCAAAGTTTGCTTCCCTGGCTACTATTTCCCAGTGCCCGGTGCATAGCAGGCACTTTATAAATGAATGCTTGTTGACTGAGAACCAACTGGGTTCAGAGACTGTGGAATACACATGCACATGACAGATTAAATGACCAATAACATTAGTTTTAAAAATTTCGATCAGGTTTTGTCAACAATCCATTTATTTTTATGTTCTCTTTCACTGTATTTTTTTTCCCCCTTTATATTTAAGATCATGGGATTTAGAGCCTGGAGGAACCTTTAAAGATCATCTCACACAGATTTCCCCCCCCAAAACTTTCTAATGCATTTATGGTATAATATTATATTTTATTGTGAAGGCATGTATCTTAGGTAAACTTTGTATTTTTCCTAGTGTCTAGCACAATGCTCTGTACATAGGAAGGGTTTAGTCAATGTTATCTGTTGAACATGCTGTCCAACCCTAATTGCACATGTGAGAAAACACAAGGTGCTGGGACTTGAAGTTATTTGCTCACGTTTATGTATGCACAGTAAGCAGCAAGTTAGGTTCTGAACCTAAGTCTTCTGAGTCCTATCTTCTTGCTTCTTCTATACTACACAATGCCTCCAAATTAGAGTTTATTTTGTAACTTATTTATTGCAGTAAAAGAACATGCATGAATTTGAAAACTTTTATTAACTACTTAGGACAATGGATACTTTTAGTGAATTATAATATGCAAATTCTAAATAAGTTTGCTTATCATATCATATTTCAAGGTTATGGTTGAAAATGCCTATGTCAGTGATTTTCAAATATTTAAGAAAGATCTCTTAGACATGTGTATATGCACATATCTGAATATGAAATTTAATTTAACATGTAAATTTAACACGCCAGTAACTCATTTTTTTGGTGTGATTTCATTGGTACAGGTAATTCCCAATGAAGAAACTCTCTTAATCAATGGAGATAGACTGTTACGCAATTTGTGCTCTTAAGGAGTTTTCTGGGTGCACTGAAGTAAAGTGACTTGGCCAGAGTCACAGAGTCAGCATGTATTACATTATGTTGGCACTAAGGCTGGCTTTCTATTCAATTATCAAACTATCAATCATGTAGACATCTACTAAATCATACACACAGCTACTGAAATCCAAAACATATAAGACAGTTCAGTGCTATCTGCTACACCACATCTGCTTCTATCATTGACTGCACTCACCTGATCATAATCACTGAAATGGTTAGTTTCTAAATGAGAGCACTTAAAATGACCACCTACATGCTGAAATGGCTAAAATTACTGTATACATTATATACATATAAATGACATGCCAAAGAGTTGATACAAGCAAGAACTCAAGATTCAAATTTTAAAGAAATAGAATAATTCATAATCCTAAAACTAGCATACACTTTGAAAAAAAGTCTAATTTTAAAATACCACTCATGATCTAAGTCTGATACTTATATTTAAATTCTTGTCATAACAATGACACTGTTTTTTAGGTTGGCTTAGCAGTAGAATAATAGTACACCATTTGATATTTAAACCATTTTTCTTAGGATTGTATGAAAAAAAACCAAATAATTGATGGAGAGATAAAAGACTTCTAAATGGCACCCCCCACCCCAACCAGTCACCAGAGCTAGTACGGCATAATGGATAGAGAGCTGGCCTTGGAGCTGGAAAAACCAGGATTCAGGTCCTACCTCTGACATGGAGTAGATGTGTGACCTTAGGCAAGTCTCTGAAGAAAAGGGGCTAAACTGCATTGGTAGAAGTTTCCTTACCCTCAGCTTCCCTGTATCAATGAAAATACAGACCCAGAATCTATCCAAATACAGAAAAAACACACTAGTTGACTTGAGAAGCAGCATAACATAGCTAGTTGATAGAGGCTGGTTCTGGAGTCAGAAAGATCTGAGTTCAAGTGCTGCCTTGAGACACCTATTAGCTTTGTGACCACGATCAACAACACCATCATTTACTCTCTGGGTGTCCTTGGTTTATTTCTTCAGATCATTAATAGATGGGATTATGCAAATCTGTGTTGGCAGAAGAGTTTCCACCCTGTCTAGCTCACCACAGTGATGAAATCATACGTTCAGATAAAACTGATTTCAACCAAATTTTGCCAATGAGCAAATAAGTCTACAATTTTTAAATGACTATTATAATCTCTGTTCTTAGCAACATATGTTAAGCACACTTGGGAGAAAAAAAATAATAAACCATACATTGTACATGACAGCACTAAAACGCTTTAACAAATCCAAATGGCCTTCTCTACCTTTTCTTTTGCCTATTTATTATCCTAATGATAAATACTTTCTTGGGGATGAGAACAACACTAATAGCAACATATGTATTTTGAAAAAACTTAAGCGGAAGTGAAACCTGAACCCAATTATGTAAATTCTAAATATACCAGTCTTTTTGTAGCAATTAAGCTGAAGGTATAAAGAAAACAGTGCTTTTTGCCCAAAGGAAAGAAACGCATGACAATTTTCCATTGTTTCTAAACTGCAGATTAAATGATTTTGTTTGATTTAACATACTGTACTGGACCTGTGTGATGTCACTGGTATAGGGAACTCCCAGTGAGGAAATTACTTCCACCAAGGCAATGTACAGCTGCTCTGTCATTTAGAGCTTTTAGAGAGCTGTCTCAGGCCCTGAGATGTTACATGACTTGCCCAGGGTCCTAGAGCCAGTACCTATGAGAGGTGGGATTTCAATGCAGGCTCATTCTGGCTCTGAGGCCAATTTTCTTTCCACTATGCTAGGCTGAATATCAATTCAGAAAAGAATGAAAACAAAACTGATAGGATCATAGATTTACAGCATGAAGGGACCCTTAAAGGTCACCTAGTTCAACCTCCCTATTTTACACTGAGCCCTAGAGAGTAATTTGCCTGTGGTTACAGAAGTAATAAACAGCAAAGCTAGGATTTGAAACTGGGTCCTTTTATTCCAAATCCAGGGCTCTTTCTGCTGGACTACAGTATCTCCTGAATTCATTGGTTATTAAGAATTTAAGGACATTTAGAGGATTGTAAGAGAATGCTCTGGCTTAATTCAGACTGAAATAACTTTGTTTCCTAGTTGTAGAATGATTATCCAACTTTCATCCTCAGGGAGCTGAAATCTAAATTTACAAGAGAATGAGACACATTAGTACCTTGTTAATGTGACAGCTAAATACTAAAATCAAAGAAATTATGTTCAAATTCTGTTATGTTAGTTTTTTATTTAAATAAAAATGATTACTGCAGTAAAATACTGAAAATAAACTAAGTCAGGAATCCTAGCCTTGGGAAATGTAGACAATTCAATTTTTCTCTGAAAGGAAGAAAAGTTTGTACTCTGTTGTATCCTAAATTTCATTTTTTTTTTTTAGTAAAAGCAGCAACATTCAAAGCCAATTATACTCTTCTTTGTTTCTCCCTTTTACATAAAGATTTTATACCTTTCTTACAAACTGTAGGAACCTTAATCAACGACATAGATACTTTGGGACAATTATGAAAAATAACACATGGATGAGTAATTTACAACAATCATTTTTTCATTTTACAGAAGCATTGGGAAACTGGTTTTAGATGTATTTTTTAATCTAATAGAATTAATATTTTTCAAATACATTGGCTTTGGTTCTTGTTTTCCAGAATCTTCCAAGGACACATTTTGTCAAAATGTGGTATGATTTACTTGTGACAGATTTTAAAAAATATGTAGTAGTTGGTTTATATGTAAAGATGCAGAATTAATACAAATGGTTGCATTATAACCAAAGTAACGACTCTGTGAAAGTTTTTATCTTAACAACATAACTTCAATTTCCTTCGCAAGTTTGAACTTTATGCTAGTAATTTTAAAATCTGGTAAATTTTGGTTACCTAAAAACTTTATAAGAATATGTTTTGCTATCTGAAAAACTGCTTTTAAAACATAATTATTCAAATACATTTATTATCCCTAAGATCTCAAATATAGTTATTATAGAAAAAATGATGTTATATATAAAATTCTAATTTAGTTGGAATTCAAACAATCAAAAATATAAAATCATCCCAACATTTTTTTTAGGTCTGTACAATGAAAATCATGTTCAGAATGATAAGTGAAGCACTGCCAGATCCTACCATGTCTTGTAAATCAGCAAATAAACTATCACTCAGTGAAAGCTTTAAAATTTAAACATAGTTATAAAATTTAATTAAAACTTATTCCCTGGAGTTTTAAAAACGACAACTTTTCTCTTTTATGTGAAAGTTAGTGATAAGAGAATGGGAAAATGTTTATATCACTTATTTATTTTTCCAAAACCCTTTATAAATTAGAAATAAAAGCAAACTAGCTTATTTGGTTTCAATATGGTAACAATAGGAAGCATATTTTATTGATTTCCAATTCTTTGAAAAAAGGTAATTATGTCACATATGACATAATGGCATTATCTCCTCAAACTAGCCATCGGGATCTAGGGAAGTCTACTATAAAAGTTACTGTACAGTATCCATTTTAAAATTATTATGCTTTACTTATATAACAGAACTCTTAGTTCCTCAGGAAGTTAGCAAAGTAATTTTTAAATACCAAAGCAAAGCTTCTACACTATTAACTTGTTACTAATTAGAATGTAAGCTCCTTGTTTCATGTATTGTACTTATACCCTCAGCATTTAGGATGGTACCAGTCACAAAGCAAACATTTAAGAAATAATTATCAACTGATTGTGAAGTATTACCTTTGGAATAATTTCTATATTGGTAGACTCAACAACTGATGGGAAAAAATGTTTTTAAAGATATTTTAGATCGATCAACTAAAAATACTCCAACTTTCCAAAACAGTTAAAATTTAAACTACCCTTCCACTTTTTTCCAAAGTAATATATGCTAAATTACTGAAAACACTTTTTGTAGTAGATACTATGCTAGTAATCAAAGTCATAAATAAAGGCCTTTAAAGACCATGGAAAAGAATGTTAGATACCTGGTATATGTCAAATTAGAGGAAATCTATTTTATATCACAAAAAGACTTGTTTGAAATAAGCATTTAAAGTGATTTATTATGATGATCTATTACTTCATTTTAAAATAACAATTATCTATTCTATCAACTGGTATTTGGATAAGTATTATTCATTATACTTCAATCCAAAATCCTAGGACAAAAACTTTCATTAACCACACTCACATAGCCACCAAATCGACCTCTAAGTCTATGTAATTATATTTTTTTTTGTTTAAAACATTTAACATACTTCTAATTTTAAATTCTATTCTCTTGACTATTCTGCTCTACCATATAGAACTGGGAAGACTTGGTGGAACAACTTACAAAGCAATGATGTGCACACACTTCTATATTATGCATAACTTAAAAAATCCATATTCAAATTATATCTTGAAAATAAGGAAAGAAAACTGAGTAGTTACTGAGATGGAATGGAATATTAATGTATACAAAATGTCATTATTGGTAATGTCATTCAATGAGCTCAGGTAAGCCCATGGTAGTTACTAGTGAATCCTGACCTTATGTAAGTTCGTCTAATTTCTATTTCCCAGAATAGGAAAGAAAGAAAACAACTGTTCTTCCCCAAATACTTTGAAGCACAGCTTCTACATTAACTGCAAGGCTATTTGTTTATGGCAAGTGTGTCACCTAAATAGCCCAAATATTGTAAAGTAAAGGTGAATTCTGAGCTTAATTATCATAAGGAAGTCATATTTGATAGAGCCACAATTTTCTAAAGTCTAGGCTGCTTACACTTTTATTTACAAAATAATAAAAAAAGGATGGTAAGTTGCACATTATTTTGACAGTGGCACACAAAGAAATAAAAGTATTTTCTTTTTCTATTTTTAACACATGTTAAAACAATCAATTCCTGATTTACTTTTTTACATAAATAAATTAAAAATAAGATTAACTAACTGTCAAAAGCATGTCAAATTATAGTATCCACCAGCTAAGAATTCTGTTAGATGTAAAACTCTGCTGGTGGTCATTTTGCCTTAGGATCTTCAATATAAATGAGGTTGGAAATGATAGGGGTTGGGGGAGGGATCTTATCGTCTGAACATCACTGAATGGAGGTAAACAAAAAGATCAAGAATCAGTTATCTACAAGGTAAAAAAAAATCTGCTTAAAAAAAATCAACTGGAGCATAATCTCAAAAATATCAGAAATTAAAACACAAGTCTTGCCGTTTTGAAGACTTTTTCCTAAACATTCTCAACCTATTTCCTGGTACAAGTCAAAACTGTTTTATTTATTTAATTAAATTAGAATCCTGTTATTTTTATTTAATCCATGTAGACCCCAAACTGAGATGTGAATAATCAATGTATTGGTGAATATAATTTTACAAGTTGAAATATATAAGAAGGTAAAGTCACAGTGAATGGAATATATTTACATAAATAGGGAATACCATCTAAATTTATAGGCATGTATTCCTCAGAAGAATTATGTTACTATGTATCCCATGAGACTATTCACCTATAGATGATGTGTGGTTAAGATTGGTTAAAAAACTGTTCAATCCATACTTGAGTAGACATACCCCATTTGTCTCATTAAATAGATGAAATAATGAATTTACTCAGTGTATTTGCCAATTCCAGGACAATGTACTTTAAGTAATACCTAATTTAGTACCATTAAATAATTCTACTTACAGCAACAGAGTATGTCTAGTCCTTCTTTCTATTTGTATGTTTAGGGATACAATGATCTTTTTTAAGGTGTCAGATTTTGAAGAAAAATAGATTGCTGGCTCATAAATAGGACCTGTCAGTTCATATTAAAAATATCTGTCTTATTTGTGGGAATCAAATATATCTTAAAGGTCTTCATTTAAACATTTTTTTAAGTTCTCAAAATGGAACATCAAATAATTCTATTTCCCAACAAAACATGTTTTATTATGTTTAATGCTATATGAATGCTAAAATTCAGGTAAAAAACCCTACAAAATTCTACTTTTATCCATGAATGGAATTTTAATCATGACAGACTTTTATATTTAACCTACAGCAATTAGAATTTGATTCCTTAGTCTGAACAATGATCTACAAACTAAATTCCAATATTCTGTTTCGTACTTGCTTTTACCATTCCAAGAGACTTGCAATGATGGATATTCTGAGGAGAAAAACTAATTTAAGTCTTAGCTTTTGAATGTTCCATAGTTCTTAATAGACTGAGTCACATGAATGTCTATTAGCAATTGCAACATAAGATACAGTTTTGGTCATTGTTCCTGCTGCTGTTACATTAAAGTGTGAGAACTACTAGGAGTCAATAGGTGGCAGTCCATCTCCTAGAAAAGAGGCTGATGATGAATAAAATCACTACGCATTCTGGTTCTATTTCCAAAAGGCATCCATACTGTTTAATTACATGCTTTTAAATATCATGCTGTTATAATGCTAAGGCATATTTTATATGTACTTTTGTTGTAACTGTTTTAGATGCACAAACATAAAAATATTAGAAATGTGTCTGAAAGAATAAAACACTGGACGTTTGTCCTCTTGTACACTAACATAGTTATCCATTTAATAGCATGTTATATAGAATACTTGAAAACTATGATGTCAAATTCAACGATCTTTTGAAAAAAAATCTATATTCTAGTCTGGGGTAAATTATTTTTAGAGCTACATTTTTGCACTATATATAGTTCATGATGAAAATTTGGAAACAAACCCATTTCTTTCCCTTTTGTGTTTTTCTCCCTATTAAGAAACTACTCATTTTAAAGTCTACATTTCCGGCAACCTATGAAATAAACAGAATCTTTAAATACTTTCTTCACCCAGGTGAAAGTAACTTGTATCTATTTTCATTTACATAGAAGTGTCATTAGGAAAAAAAAAGGAGGAGGATAAAAAGAATATTATAAGGTATTATGTAACAAAAACATTGACGAAATTAGTTTTGCTGTAAGTAAATCAGAGATCTTAAAATATGCAAAACATGGTCATATTTCAATTAAGTATAGGTTGCAAAGTTGCTGCCATGGAAAACAAAATGTCCATGGAGACAGCAAAACCATTACAAAAAATTATTTCGGGACTTCATGTAAAGTAATCAAATCAAGAGCTATTGATTATAGGTGAAGGAAACTATTGTAATATAGGTAGGATATAAATTTAATGTGATTAAATATGAAATTTATATTCACAACATTTGTATAATACTATCTTGACGGAAACTTTTCCATTTAATGAAAAAAACCTTAAAACTGTACAATCATTTCATTTGATAATTTTCAAGGTTCATTTTTTTTTAATCTTTTACAAGTAGACAGTTGTCTTGGTAATGAAGACAACCTACACTACAAATGAGTAAGATATGCGAATGCTATTTTATTAGGGAATTGTCATGGACCTAGAAAAAAACCTGAACAGTAAAATACATAAATACTGAGATACTCTGTAAATAAATAAAGTGCCTAAGCAGGGTAGCTAGGGAGGTGTATCTAATGTTTCTTGACACCTCTCTTTTGGAGTGAAGAATGATAAAGGAATTACTGCTTTCCACTGAGTGTTTTTAAAGAAATAAAGCAAATATAATAAAAGAAAGTGTAAGTACATGATCCCATGCATTGCTTTCTTCCCTACTAACTTTTCATCTCTTAAGTTAAAAGACAAAGAACAAGTACAAATAGAACTGGTCCTTTCCAAGTCCACTTGTTTGCTGGTTTGCTTTTCCCCCCCAAAATCTGTAAGAGTGTCAAGAAATAGAACAATGTATACACACATTTCTCTCTTCCTATTTTACCACTAGCTTTTATGTGAAAGTTGTCAAATATTTAAAAGCCCAAGGAATAAGTTTTAATTAAATTATACAACTATAGCCATTTTTTCAAAAACTTACATTGTGAGTCAGTTAAGATACTACAGGAGATGACAAGAAGGTGTTAATGAATTAGTGAAAATATAATTTAAGCTAAATATTAGGATTGTGTAGCCAATTAAATCTTGCAGCAAACTATCATAAACCAAGAGTGTGCTTTATACTTCTACTTAGCGTCAAATGATGATAAAAAGGAGAAATGAACGGCCTAGATGGTAGCAAGTAGATATTTTTACACCTTGAATGACTTGAGAGTGGCTGGAAGATAACGAAACTAAACTATCCTTCATGAAAGATGTATAGAACTTTTCTAAGCTTAATTTTAAAATTCATATTTTCAAAATTTAATGAAAAAGAAGAAATTATATTGAAGGCACAGTACATGTGTTGCAGATAACACAACTTTTTATTTTTAAAGTTGCTGAGTTGCTACCTAATTCACTTATGGCTCTCAACATAAATTTTAATTTTTTTTTAACATCATAACAAAAGTAGATTGGAAGACAGTGGCAATGTGATGTAATCATTACATGACGCCAGCAAAAAAAAAAAATCGGAACCTTTGAAGAATAGGAAGAGGAAGGATGGGAGTGGGGGGAGAGGGAAGCTGAGGGGAAAAAAGAGTGCCTTATTGCTTCCTCTAGTACAAAAACTCTTCAGATGTTTATTATCTTTCTGCAGAAGATGCTTGTCTATATTTTATGGTCAGCAGTTCACAGAAGAGTAAATAGGCTGGGTCTAGGAGAAAATAAAAAAGGTGTTTCTACTTACCGTTAGGTGATACTGCCTCCATATTTCTGGGCAAGTCTGGAAAATAAAAATATTGATCAGCTGGGAGCATGAAACAAGGTGCTTTACAGCCTGTTGGTTTTGGCATAACACAGTATCCACTGGTGTCGGTCACAGCAAAATAAGAAGCTTAGCTGAAAGGGTCTGCATTTCAGCTTCAAAAACCTGGCCAGACAGTTTAATTGAATTTTACACTGGTTTAACACACTCCCTGCCATTGTCAGAAAGCCAGGAACAAAGTTTTCTCTCTCTCTCTTTTTTTTTTGCTTAGAAGTTTTGGGGACTAAGATGTGATTAAGAGCCATAACTATAGTTAAACTGATAAATACACAGCTGTGTTTAAAAAAAAATCAATAACCCTCTCTGCACATACCTTTTCAACTTGGGCCTTAGGAAATAATTTACAAGCTACCTCTTTTAAAAACACTTCAGTGTGGCCCGATAATGTGTTTCACTTAATTACCATAGGCCATAATTACTTTATGCCACAACTCTCAGGTGCAAAAAGTTTTTTTTTTTAAATAAAGAAAAAAAAACTGTACCTTGCTTAACTTTTTGTCTTAATCTTAGCAATTGCAAAACTAGTACTGAAGTAGCTAAAATAAATAGAAAAACAGCAAAGAAAAAAAACGGGAAAAGCCCCTTTCATATGTACACATACATAAGCCCTCTCTCTTCCCCTACTCTAAACTCTATCCAACTGTGACTCAGTGGGAATTAAATGCTTGTGTTAAGGATACTTTTTTTTTTTAATAAAACAGATCATTATTTTAACAAATCATTAATATCTCACTATCTTTCCAGAAAAAAAAGGATCACTGTGGCTTATTATAACAAAATTATTTGTCTTTTTTATTTCAATATTCATTATAGAAACAAACCAACAGTTAAGAAAAAGAAATATGCCACTGAATTTAGTAACTATGAATTCTTGAAGTGTGATTTTGAAACCAGTTTATATTTAATGTTCTTATTTCCTTTCAGTTTAAAGGATTATATTCCTTGCTTTACATGTTAGAAATGACCCACTGAATGAGTAACAATTATTTTTGAGCACATGAGCACAGAAATTAAATAAATGTCATGATTTTAAAGTGTCTACAGATCTTGGAACACTGAAGAAAATAATGCTTTTGAATGACAAAATCCATATTTATGCCTACCATATCCAATCAGAGAAGAACGAAGGTTTTCTCTAGCTGTGTAGTAACCCGAAATCTGTGTGCATTTAAACTTTAATTTAAACTCTAGGTACTTTTTGTAGCAAGGTGTGGCAAGTCAGCCTATCAGATGGATCACCTGTCTAATTTCCTATCAGGAATGCTAAAATGACTGACATATGTGTGCATATGAGTGTGTGTACACACTTAAAGACATAACCATACATACACACACACATACATAATGTAAACTGACTTCCTAAACGTAACACTGATTGAACTGAACAACTATTTAAAAACATAAGAGGGTGCTTTTGCAAAGCAAAGAACTCTTCTGTTACTTAGTAAAAATGACAGATAGAAACTAGCATGTTTGTATATTAAAAAACCTTAGCAATGGGATGTTAAAACTTCCATTTTGTAAATGACATTATTCACACACATGTTTCTAATACACAACACCATAAAATGTAAACTTCTTCCAAAACAGAATAAGCTTTTACTGTATGTATTCTTTGAGGTAGATTGTCACAAAGATAACCAATAGCTATTTATACATTAGTTACGGGTAGTTTTTGATTACCACAGTGTCCCCAGAATAATACAGTTGAAAAATTGCAATCACTGGGTTGTCATACACTGGCAGAATGCTACTCTGCTATGTGACCTTTACTTGTGCCGAAGCAATTTAATAATAAAAGCGAATTACTTGGTTTTTTGAACAATCACTTGATTGCTTTGGACATGAAGACACCATTTAAAGCAGAAATCTACTGGTGAGAAACGTGAAACTTCCATTTGCATCCAGTTAGAGAAAGGTTATTCCATCTTAAAGATTATAACAGAATCATTTCAGGAAGCTATATTCTCCCTCGAAAACCTCACTTGCTATTTTAATTTTAAGTCTAAGAAAGGGTAAAGCTATAAAAGAAAGTTAATTTTTCTATGCTTAGGGCAAAGATGAAATATCTTTATTTTAAGTGGTCACCAATATAATATATAAAATATATACCACTAATGAATGTTATAATCATATATAATAGAGGTATAATATAATTAACTCTAGTTTTTGTTTCGGCATTTGATACTTTCTATTACTCTACAGCTGATGCACACTTTTTTCTTCATTAAATAACTGTATTGTGTAGTTACGTGTCTAAGATTAAGCTGGAGAGTTATTACTGTATACAAAATTACTTAGCTGAAGTAATTTACTATGGAGGAGTCTAATTAAATATAGCAACTGAAACTTTGATTTAATTTAAATACTGAACAGTATGAATAGTCCTTTATATTATACCTCTTGGTTCACAATAAATACCATGAACTACAGTAAAAAATAAAATTGTACTGACTGGTTGTCCCAGTGAGCTAACTCACCTAACCTGGCATTTAGAAATATGATCACCAAATGTGCCCAACCATAAAAAACAGCCCTTCTACTTAACTTACAATGAACAATATTAACATAAGGAATACTTCTAAATCTATTTTAATGGTCTAATTTCTCATTTACCAACTTTGATTTAACTATTCTTAACCAAGAACATGCTTTAAAAATAACTCATACACTCCTATTCATAAAATTCAGATATGAATCAATAAGCTTGCCATACCAGATGAACTGAGAGTATATATTGTACGTTTTGACCCATATTGCATTTTATCAGGTGCTAATTATTGTTTTATGAGAACACCAGCTTAGTGCATCTGTTGTTTAATTCCCACTTCCCTATTCTCAAATGTGAACATCAAAGAAAATAAAACACTCAATCTCAAACAGCCCCTGACAGCAGACCAAGACTCAAGTGCTCAATAGACAAGGCCCTTGCCACCAGTTCTCATATTTCCACAACAATGAACAAACACAAAAACAGCACTAAGCGGCCTTTCCTCCTTTTGAGCTCCCCTTGGCCAGTTGTCTGCCTTGTACTAGAGAGAACCCTTGAACACAACCCTGCTGGGAACACAACACAGGAGAAAGGATTAGCCTTACTAACATGCTAGCATTTGCAAAAGTGAAGGAAAAAAACCCCAGTACTGTATTTGGTATATGAATAACCAAAATGTATGAGCTGACAAGAGACCGGGACAGGCCTATGGCTCCCTGGGAGAAAATGTAGCTGTGATGAGTGACAGGGCTTTCAGGAAATATGTTCACAATCACAGACAGTGAAGGCCATGACCTAGATCGTTTAAGAGCTTGTCTTGTCAAATTATCAAAAGCTTCTTCCTCTCTGAATAAAGAGTGACATAAGTGAGTGTCAGAAAGCTGCAGGCTGACAAGCCAAGCATACAATAACAGAATGCACGTCACATACATGCCGAACACCACCACTGCTAGCGGCAAATCTTAATGAGAGCGGGGTTGGCCCAAGAGACTTGGGTCCCTGCTGGCACAGCTACTCATCTCACAAAAATCCTTCAGCTCCAAGTCAGTTATGGTCTGACACGACAACTACAATTACTAAACACAACTTTTTAACAGAATCCTCTGGTGCTTTGTCAAAGACTCTGCTGTTAGGAGCTGGCCCACTCAAGTTGCAGCAGCACAACAAAAGATTTAATAAAACAAGCAATATTCATTGGCTTTGGATAATATAGAAGCAAAATAATATAAAAGCCGAAGAAAGAGAATAATTAGTCAAACACATTTGAATGAATGGACACAATAGAGGGAAATATCTCTTTCCCCCTGCCCTATCACTGCCACCTTAACTACCTCATACTTAGGGACACAAAAATAATTCAGATGTTTTCATTAACAGGATTGAAAAGACTCTTGTACATTCAAAACTCTTTTCAAGAGAACTTTTGATAATCACAGCAGCTCAGTCACTAAGTTGTCCAAATAGTTTAGTAGATATTATACAAAAACACATTAACTATTATTTCCCTTAAAATAAAATTCATGCAGCTATTATCTAGGTATAAAACAAAACTTCTAATATCAAAATGATATTAAAAAGACTTTTACATTGTGAAATGGAACACAAATTAAGGTAGACTTGTTGAACAAATCTTTAAGAAACTATAATTAGAATTAGGTATGCTGCTGTATTCAATAACGTTTATTCTTTTCCATTCTGACCACTTGTGGCCATTTATGGCACAAAGGGAGAGAAAAAATATCAAGAGATATTCTGTTCCATGCTGAATCTTCATATTAAGGTTAATGCACAGCCAGTATGGAAAGAACATTTGTTTTGCTGTTCTTTAATTTCCAAATTCCCACCCAAAGGAAAATTGTTTCTTAGAATCATTTGAGTGGTTAAGGAAAACTTTAAATATATCAACATACCACACAAATTTAAATGGGAGGCTCCAAGCAATATCTCTTAGTATCTTTAAAACCATAAGCCAGGAAATTATCAGCCTTTTTGGTGACTACTTGGCTATGCATATGATTTTTGACTTAAATGAATTTTATTAACAAGAGATTGTGGCTCTTGCTAAGATTCTGATAAATCTATTGGCTGTGGGGCCAGAGTAGATAAAGGCAATGTCAGGAAAACCAATATGTATTATTACATTTAATACCTACTCAGAAGCTCATCATGAGAATATTAGCACTGTTAAGTTAGCTGAAATGAGTGGATCCTCTATACTCATTCAGTCAGCTCTGCATAACTGCCAAGACATGGTCAAACTGGGGAATCAGGGGTATTGACATACTCACTGCGATGATAATATTCAAATGGGGAGTGGTCTTCTTTCTTAAACAAATAATATGTTAGATTCAACTGAGATCTACTCAAGGTTTCTAACATCAAAAATATAAACAAAGTTGGATTTGACCAAAAAAGTTTGATCTTTTTACTATGAGATTTTGTAATTAGACACCATGATTATAACTGGATTGCCAAAATCTTTTTTCCCCCTCTAAATATAAAGGTTATTTAAAATCAATTTTAATTGGAGAAGATTTGGCTGTTTTAATTAATATGGAATCTAGAAAGGGAAAACACTTGAGATCACAAGACTGGAAAATTTCCCTAAAAAGATGTGGTTGGTTTAGGTCCATAGTATTTAGAAGCTCATTGGATTTGGAGATGAAAGTCTCTTCAAGATCATTTAATTCATTCAACCTTCCTTCTTACTTCCTAGTACAAATACTAATTTTATTAGTCTGTAAACAAGCAAAACAGAGGCTGAAGAAAGAGATGAAGTGAGTTAGCCTCAAAATAGCTCCAATAGGAAGTATAAAGTTTAGATAATCATTGTACTCAACTTTTCTCATAACCACCCAAAAACCAAGTCTCTGAAGTCTAATGAAAAGTCTGCCATTATTTTGCATCAGAAACATCCCAGAAGCCTGGGTCAAGAAATAGAAGATCTGGAGAGGCTGCACCCTCCCCCTGCTCTAATGTGGAGCTGATTTGGGAGCAGACAGATACATGAAGAGTCAACGCAGATGTAAACTTTTCTAGTCTTCATCTCAAACAAATCAGTATGCCTACACTTATTCTCTCATTTTTGCCTTCAATCTCAGAGAAGTTTCTTTAAAGAGTTACTTCTGGCTTCCTCCTACCCGCATCCCAAGCCCTCTCATGTTAACCCTCCTATATTCTTAACTCACAACTATTCCTTCCTTACACAGAATCATCACGGAGTAGAAGAGCCCTTCAGTCCAAATCACCTAAAAAAGGAAGACCCACTAGAACATCATCTGACAAGTGGTCATCCTGCCTGCTTAAAGACCTTCAAGAAAGAGGAATTCAACACCTCTTGAAGGAATCCATGACACCTTCGGACAATTTTTTTCTCCTGACACCAAACTTTAAATTTGCCTCATTTTAACTTCTACCCATTTGCTCCTGGTTCTGCTCACTGAGGCTAATCAGAACCAGTAGAATCCTTCCTTCCAACAATCCTGGTTGCCCTCCTCTCCCATTTATGTGTCCTTAAACACTGGTACCTGATGGCACAATGGAAAGAATGCTGGGCCTGGAATCAGGAACACCTGAATAAAAAATCCTGCCTCAGACACTTACTAGCTGTGTAACCGCAGGAAACTCACTAAACCTCTGTTTGCCTCAGTTTCTTCAACTACAAAATGGGGATAATAAGCACCTACCTTCCAGGGTGGTTGTGAGAATCAAATGAGATACTTGTACAGCACTTAGCACAGTGCCTGGCACATAATAAGCACTATATAAATGTTTATTCTCTTACTCTTCCCTACCCAGACAGGAATACAGTCTGAGGGCAGAGTACAGAAGACTAATACCTCCCTAATCCTGAAAGCTATGCTTCTCAACGTAGCCAAAACTGCACTAGCTTTCTGAGTTGCTATGTTACACTACTGACTATGTTCAAATTGCAGTTCTCCTCAAGGTCCCTTTGAGAATGGCTGCCTAACCAAGGGTTCTCTACCTTGTGCTTGCAAAGTTAGTTTGTTGTACCCAACACTAAGACTTTATATTTATCTCTAATGAATTTAATCTGATTAGATTCATGCTCTATATTTGACAACGCTCTAGCTTGTCAGAGTCTTTCTGGAATCTTTGGCCCAATATGTTAGCTATCCTTCCCAGATTTTTGTCATCTCCAAATCTGATGAGCATGTGATATCAACCTTTATCACAGTCACTGCTTAAACTACTCAAGGGGAAAGTAGCCAGCACAGATTCTGGGAGGTCCCTCAGCAGGAGACATTCTTCCATATTTTACACTGAGTAAGGAACAACTACTAAATCTGGCCATCCAAAACAGTTCTGAATTCATTCAAAATTACTGTATCTCTCTATCATCCCCATGAAAATAGTATTACATACTTTAAAAAGCTTTAGTCAAGGAAAATTATATCCATAGCATTCCTTTCATCTCCTAGTTTACTAAACTTATCCAAAAGAGGAAATGATGTTAATATGGCATGACTTGTTTTTGATAAAGCAGCTAGAAGGCACAATGCATAGTGATGGTCTTGGAGTTAGAAGATCTTAGTTCAAATTCAGACATTTACTAGTTATGTGATCCTGAGCAAGTCATTCAACATTGCTCAGCCTCAATTTCCTCATCCATAACATGGAAATATTAAGAGTACTTACCTCATAGAGTAAGTATATATATGTTAGTTGTTAATATGTATAAGGTCTTGTGCTAGGCACTAGAGATACACAAAAAATGAAACAATCCTTACTCTGAAGGACTCTGCATTTGAATGGAAAAGACAATAAATACATAAATAAATACACAGAGAATAAAGTAGTTTGAAGGGTGGGCACTACTAGTTAGAAGGGTCAGGAAAGGCTTTATGCAGAAGGTGGCATTTGACCTGCATCTCCTCCTTCTTTTCCTCCCCCTTTTTCTCTTCTTCTTCTTCTGTTACACCTTTACATGTGGGTGTTCTGTCCAAAGGAATATAAATTTTGATTTTTTATACTTGGGTGTCTTGGGGTTTGGGGGCTAGATTTTTTTTTCTTCCCTACTTATTCTATCATTGTTTTTTGTTTTTCAAAAAACTGGGAGAATTAACTCTTTTGTCTCACATAGTTTTCATTCATGATTTCTTGAAATATAGCTCTGGAAAACCAGCTTTGATAATGCCCATTGGGATTCAAAAGGAGTTACTTGACAATGTCTTTAAGCCCAAATCCAGCTCTCCCTGACTAGCCAATAATAGATCCCAGCCCAAGCCTCACTTGCTCATAGTTTGGTTTTTGATGGCTCAGAGTGAGTGTAAATAGCAAGTTGTTTCTGTTCTGGCCAGAAACTCTGAGGGTCTTCCCCTCCCAGAGAGATTTTTTTGGGGAGGCAAACTAGGCTATCTTTTGTCTCCATTCTTACCTAGCCTTTAACTACTGAATGGGTGTTGCTTCAGACAAACTGAGATTTGAGAAAGACCTTACCTTAAAAAGGCCAAGGTCTCTCACTGCATCTGGAGCCATCACCAGTCATCCTGACCTATGTCTTGCCATTGGACTCCTATGACTGGAGGAGAGAGTGAGGCTGGTGACTTTGCACAGCAATGCTTCACTTAAATTTAATTTACTTTCAAGTCAAGACATCACCCTCTGATGTCATCGGTCCTCTTTGAGAATGAAAGACAAACAACAACAAAGGATGAGGGGGTTCCTTTGAAGTGGAGGTGAGGAGGGAGTGCATTCAAGGCTTGGGAGACAGCTAGTACAAAGGCATGGAAACAGGAAATGTTATTTGTCAATTTTTTCCCAACCAAAAGGATTAATTACATCACAGAGTGATGTTTTCACTTCCACGTTAATTGAATTTAAGTGAGGCAGAGTTGCACAAAGTCATCAGCCTTATTCCCTCTTCCAGAGACACTGAAGTCCAGCGGCAGGACAAAAGTCAAGGTGACTGATGATGGCTGAGGACGCAGTGGATGCCCTTGTTATCTTTAAGTTCTGACCAAGCTCTAAGCACTCCACAGGACCTTCAAGGCTGTTCTCATCTGCTCATTCTGCTGGAGGAAGTCTTCACATGCTTGAGGTAGAGTACCCTGCCCCCCAACTCACCAACGGGTTTGAGGCCTGTCAGTTACCCTCAACCTGGTTTAGCCCCTCTGTTGAGATGGTTTTCCAAGGTGTGGCCACTGCACATACTACAGCTTCTTGGAGCTACATGTGAGAGCTGAGTGATGGTTGGACACCAAAGGTGGACAAGCAGCCCTGAAAAGGGCTCAACCAGCCCTCATACCAGAGATGACAGTCCTCCGTAAACATACCATACACCTTGACAGAAAATGTAATATGTGCACAGAATAGAGAGAAGGCTAGTTTGGCTGATTCATAGAGTGGATTCAGTGTGAAAGGAGAACTTCTATGAGGAATGATACAGGGAATCAATTAGGAAAGAATAAAAGGATTGCCTGGATGGAGTGAGGCTTTAGCTGAAGCTAAGTGACAGGATTGTATGATGTGCCCTATCAGTGGGGTTGTATGATGAAGCAATAATCACTTCTTGCCTTGCTAGATGTTCTCCAACCATCTCTTCAGTGCTACGTTCTAGAATTTTCTCAGGAATCAAAATTAAGTTTATTGGCTTATAGTTGGAAGACTCTGTTCTCTTCTTTTTTCAATATCAAGACATTTGCCCTTTTCCAGTCTTGTGATACCTCTTCTGTTCTCCACAATCTCTTTCCGGTGCCCTAGGATTTCGTTCACTGGGGTCAAGTGACTTGAATTCATCAAAGGTAGCTAACTTACTGTCTCCTTACTTAGTTTAACACTGTTCTGTCATTTTCACTGCAATCCTTGACCAAGAATACAGAACCAAACTGAGAATTAAATTGTGGTGTTCTGAAGTTATCATTCCAGCCACCCAAGCGTACTTCTTATTCCTCCACTGATCTCTCTTTTCTGCCAATATAGCTATTTTCCTCTTGTTTTTTGGTTGTTCATAGTTCCCTTCATCATCCTCAGTTCCTTCTGAGCTATAACACTCCTGACATTTTTTCAAGGATGTGCCATGCTCTTATACTCATCCTGTTACCTGGCCTGACTTTAATCTTCTGTACATTTCCTTTTTAAAATGAAAGTTTGCTTGATCAGATCCCAGTGCCATCCACTTCGGTATCTTCAGAAAAATGCAACTTTTCCTTCTCGCTAGAACTGTTTCCTTTGGTATCTTCAGAATTTCATTCTTCAGTATCTTCCTTCCCTACTTGGCTGACTTGCCCAACGGCATTTCAGTTCATAGGATGATAACTATCTGAACCCTTTGAAATCTGTTTTCCCAAACTATGTCCAGGTTTCCTCTCCTCTATCACAAACTCTAGCAGGCATTGGTTCCTCATTACTATTATATCACGTTTTTGCACCATTTTTGTGAGCAGTTTCCCAAAATCTTCATCACCTTCCTCTTTCTATTCAGATGGTTTGTGATAATACAATGAAAAAAATCATTTGTGTTTGTTCCTTCACTGATCTTCCTCCAATCACTCTTCACCATGCTTCCCTCCTTCTGGTTCCTGGATCTAATCATGAGTATGCCTTCTTAATATAGAATGTTATCCCAATTCCTCCCCTTATTTTACCTACCCTGTTTCTTTTGAGTAAAGCAGAAGTGTTTTTATTTTGTTTTTAAATCTTGGGACCCTTTTATACTTTCAAAAATTATTGAGGATGCCACAGAACTTTTGATTATGTGGTTTATATCTGCTGATATTGACCATATTTGAAATTAAAACTGCTAAAATTTAAAACTAATTAATCCATTTAAAAAAACAATAAAACTATTACCTGTTAACATAAATCACTTTTTTGTGAAAAATAACTATTATCTAAATAAAAAAATAGTGAGAGGAGTTGCATTGTTTTACATATTTTTACAAGTCTTTTTAATTGTCCTAAAATATGTGCAGTGTGCAACATTTGTGTACTTCCCATGTCTGTGAAGGAGTGGGTTGGGAAAGTAATAGCTTTTCTTTCCCGTTACACTTATTCTTTATAATTTTGCAATATTCACTTTTGATATTTTGGTGTGTGGTTGTTCTGTTTACATTGTTATAGTCATTATGTATATATTTTTTGCATCTGCTTTCCTTATTCTGCATCAGTTTATGTTCATCTTTCCATTCTTCTCTGTGTTCATTACATTCATAATTTGTACAGCAAAGAAATATTATATTACATTCACTTACCATAATTTGTTTGGCCATTTCCCAATTGGTTGATGTTTACTATGTTTCCAATTCTCTGCTATCAAAAAATTATTAATGTAAATGTTTTGATGTATATGGAGACTTTTTTCTTGCCTTCCTTGAGGTATAACCCCCAGTAGTGGAATCTCTGGCTCAAAGGGTATGAACATTTTAGTTAATTTATTTGCATAATTCCAAACTGATTTGCAAAATGGTGTGCCATGACACTTTACCAAAAATGCACATATGTTTATCTTCCTACAACCCTTCCAACATTGACAACTGATTTTTTTTTTTGGTCATCTTTGCCAATTTGGAGAGTGTGAGGTGAAACTTCAGGGTTGTTTTGATTTATTAGTGATTATTATTATTATTCTTATTCTTATTACTAGTGACTTGGAACATTCTTTCATATAATTGTTAATATTTTGTAATTCTTTTGAGAATTAGTTCATATCCTTTGACAACTATAATGATGGGGAATGAATAGCTTCTTAGATTTGTGTGTGCGTGTGTGTGTGAGTGAAACATTTTTTGCTTTACTGAACTCTATGCTATTGCGTTCAGATGAAAGTGAGGGAAGTGCCAGCCATATCCTACTCCTTTAGATGTCTACTTGTGAATCCTGTTTAAGTGAAATAATTTTCCCTAACCTTTCTCTTCCTTGTTCCCAATACATTCTTCTCCTCTCTTTGTATTCTTCTCTTAAGACCAAGACATACTGGATAAACTCACAGACTTTGTCTACTTAGATTGCCTCTATGATGCTCGTGGATGACAGAGTTCAGAGGGGACACAGATATCATCTCTCCAAATCAGAATGTAAAGAGATCCCTGTTTATTCCTTCAAGGTTGTTCATTCATATTTGCCATCTGATGTTTCTCTTAACACTGGTGTTTGAACTTCAAAGTTTCTATGTAGTTCTGGTCTTTTCATGAGGGATACTTGGAAGTCTTCTTTTTAACTAGATGTCCATTCTTCAACCCCCCTCCCATCCCTCCCTCCCAAAGGCTTATACTGAGTTGTACTGGTCAAATTATACATGGTAAGGCTGTATACCTGTATCCACTGCCTTCTGGAATACTACTTTCCAAGCTCTCTGATTATTTTCCTTTCTTTTAAACTTATATTCAAAATGAGAAAAGAAAAAAAAACACTGCCATGTACACAGCAAATCATATGAGAGGATTCAATATAAAACAAATTTTCATTTCAAGAAAACCCCTATATAATAAATACTACATATTGTTGTCACAGCTGCCTAGCTTTTCTTTGCTTCCTTGTTGGTTTTCTTTTGTTCTCTCTCTGCTATGTACTTTTTACTTTATTTTTTCCCGTCCTCTCCTCCATCCTAAAGAAAGCTACAATTAAGTATGGGTAGATATACATATACATAGATATCTATAAACATACATATATGCACTCATACACATATTTGTAAGACTGTATTATGTTTTTTTCCATCTGTCATCTGTTTCTCTGAAGGCGGACAGCATCTTCCTTCATGGGTTCAAGTCTTTCCATGTTTTTCTAAATCAACCAACTCATCATTTCCCGAACAACAGGAGTATTTGAACCCATTCACATTCTACTGGAGAGAAAGTCTTTCCCCAATTTTCTGCACTCCTTCTATTTCTGGCTACTTAAGTTTTATTTACACAAGAAAATTTTAATTTAAAATAACAGAAATTATCCTTTTTATACTTCAATAATCCTCTACCTTATAATATAGTTTAAGGTTTCATACTGCTGAATCTATTCCCTTTACATCTTTTTCTCCTAGTTTCTTTGAAGTTCCTGAACTTTTGCTCTTCCAAATGAACTCTATTTTTTTCTAACTTAGTAAAATATATTTTTTAGTAATTTAATTGGGATGACATTGAATTAGATTAGTTAGGTGAAATTGTCATTTTAAAAATTATATTGTCCTTACCTACCCTGAAACAATAAATATTACTTCAATTATTTAGATCTCAGTTTATTTGTACAAAAAGTGTTTTGTTTATGTTCATATAATTCCTGTGTCTGTTTTGGTAGATATACTCAGGTATTTTAAATGGTCTAAAACAATACTGTATAATATTGCTGACACATAGTGCAGTTTCTCTATTTTTCACTTTCAATTAAATCTATTTTAACTTTGAGTCTGTCTGAGATCATGATTACTATCCCTGCTTTTTTTACATAATAAACTCTCCTCCTGCCCTTTATTTTATCTTTGTGTATATGTCTCATTTTTATTTTTCCTGAAAGCAACATATTGTTGAATTCAAATTTTTAATTTGCTATCCATTTCCCTTTTATGGGGAAGTTCATCCCATTCACATTCTAAGTCACAATTGTGTATTTTCCTCCTTATTTTTCCTTACCATCCTCACCCTATTTACCCTATCTCTCCTCACTCCTGTTTTACTTCTACCCACTACCTTGCCCTTCTATTCCTTAATTTACCCCTCTAAAAGTCTCTCCCTTATCCTCTTCCCCCACCCTATCTCCTTGCCCTCTTATTTCTTTCTGAATTTAGAAGACTTTTATACATACACGTACACACACATACATACATACACACACCACACACACACACACCCCTCTTTAACCCATTTCCGATGAGAGTAAGGTTCCAGCACTACTTGCCCGCCCCCACTAGCTTCTTTTGTATCAATTTTTCCTTTTATGCCTCATTTGTATGAGATAATTACTTCTTTTTATGTCTCCCTAGTTTTATTTTTTTCTGGGGGGGAATCACCCCACCATACTCAGCTCGGCCCAAGCCTTTCTTTTAAACGACCCAAATAATGATAACAATCATAAAAATACTGCTAATATTTTCACACATACGAAGTAAATAATTTGACCTTATTAAGTCTCTTATAAATGGCCTTATATTTCTCTTGGATGTTGTATGTCACATTTTCCCTTTAAGTTCTGAGGTTTTCGTCACAAAAACCTGACAGTCTTTCAGTTCATTAAATGCCCCCCCCTCCCCTTTTGGTTAAATTCAGGATTATACTTAACTTTGCTAGGTAAGTTACTACCAAGATCTATGATCCTTTAACATAGTAGCTGCTAGGTCTTACATAATACTTATTATAGCTCCATGATATTTAAATTGGTTTTTTTTTTATTGTTGCTTCCAATATTTTCTCTTTGACCTGGGAGCTTTGAAACTTGGCTAAGATATTCCTGTAAGTTTTCCTCTTGGCATCTCTTTCAAGTGGTGATCAGTGGATTTTTTTTCTATTTCTCTTTCGCCTTCTTGTTCTAGAACTTCAGGGCAATTTTCTTCTATAATTTCTTGTAATGTTGTATCAAGATTCTTTTTTCTAATCATAATTTTCTTATATATTATTCCTATATTATTTCTCCTCAATCTGTTCTCCAGATAAGGTATTTTTCTGATGCAATATTTTACATTGTCTTCTATTTTTTCATTTGGTTTTATGATTTCTTGGTGTCTTAGAATGCCATTAGCTTCTCCTTGCCCAATTCTAGATTTCAAGGAATTATTTTCTTCCTTAAGCTTTTGATTCTCTATTTCAAGTTGGAGGACTTCCTTTTTATAATTTTCTTCATTTTCTTGGATTGCTGTAATTTTTTTCCCCTCTCAATCTCTCTTATTTGATTTTTAAAGTCCTTTTTAAGGTCTTCTAAGAACTCTTTTTGTTCTTGGGACCATTTGATGTTTCTCATTGAAAAAGGAGTGCCTTTTGTAGTTCCAATATCTTCCTCTGAATATGAACCTAGACCTTCTCTATCCCCATACTAACTATCTACGGTTGAGTTCTTTCTTCTTTGCTTACTCATTTTTAAAATTTATTTTCACTCCTAAGCCACAGCTAGGGCCCCCAGCCACACTGTCCTGCAAATGGTCTCGCTCCCTCGGTCCCTCTGGTGGCTTCAAACTATAGCTGTCCTCTCCGCCCCGGAACTGAAACCAGGGACTCTGCTCTCCTGCAAGTGCCCACAGCCAACAGGGTCCCTGCTCCTTAATACTGCACTCACCAGGTGTGTGCTAGCTCTTTCTCCCTGCAGCCACAGCCTAGGACACATCTGGTCAGCACAGCTGTGTTGGGCATTCCTAAACAGGGGAACTTCCTTCAATCTTCTTTCTACTCAGCTGCCTCACCCTTACACTGTCTGAGGCTAAGGCTGTCTGTCAACCCAGCTGCTCCCAGGGCTTGCTGTTTGTTGATTTTGCAAAGTAGGCCTGGAGGTCTTTTAACTTCACTCAGACTGAACCTCAGTCCTTGGAGGTAAGGTCTTTCCTGGGGTCTTCTCAAATTGGAAGACAACTGATTTACACTGTTTATTTCTGCTGCTCTGAGGCAATGTTCTGTCTTTTTTTGTGGAGGAAATTTAGAGAGCTGAAAATTTTCTGACCTACTCCACCACCTTCCCAGAATTTTTGGATCTTCTCATATGAGATTATTTATAATGGTGGCTGCTGAACTGTGTGTGATCCTAACTATGGCTCCTTGACACTCAAATTCTTTCTGGTTGCTTGTATTTTTTCTTTGACCTAGAAGCGCTAGATTTTGGATATAATATTCCTGGGAGTTTTCATTTGAGAGTTTCTTTCAGGCAGTATCCTATGGATTCTATTTCTACTCTTAGGTTTTAAGGCATCTTAGCATTTGTCTTAAGATGTCTTCAAATAGGATGTCTAAACTCTTGTTTTGGTCATGGCATTCAGGTAGTCCAATGATTTTAATTTTTCTTCTCCTCGATCCTTTTTATCTTCCTGAAACAGCCCTTTCATCACGCAACTTTAAATTGAAAAACTTTAAAAGGGATTTCAATGCCTATATAATCAAGTTAAAATTCTTCTATGTGGCTTTAAAGGACCTTCATAATATGACCTAAATCAACCGCTCCCATTTACCCAACACTTACTTATCTTCTTCTCCAATCAGGCCAATCTTTTCATTGTGCCTTGCCAAGTTCACGCTGACTTTTTTACTTTACTAACATTCCTTCAATGTGTAATACCTTTCCTTCTTCTCTACACTCATCTAAATCCCATCCATCATTCTAGTCCTAATTTAAAGCTTATCTTCTTAATTTAAGCCTTTTCTGAATACTTCAGCTTCCACTGATCCCTTCTCTGGATTCCCACTGCACTTACATACAGCATCATCTGTGAACTACCTACTGGTTCTTGAATTGTTTCACAAGTGCTTTCATAGTTATAACTAGACACCAAGTTGATCGTGGGAATGGATATCTTAAACTTTTCTTTTATCCTCATTATACCTAAAACAGTGGATAGAGAAGTAAGTACTTATGATCAATCAATCAATACACATTTATTAAATGCCTACTATGTGCCAGAAACTGTGCTAAGTGATGGGGGATACAGAAAGAGGCAAAAGACAGTCCTTGCTCTCAAAGACCTTAAAATCCAATGGGGAAATATCAATATTTATTGGGTGACTTTTCTACCTACAGTAGGAGCTCATATCACCTTAAATATATTACCATTTAGGAATGTATCTATCACAGGGCCCTATAAGATTATCACAGGCAAGTGAACAACTAAAAACCTGTCTACCTTTCTATTCTGTAACTTTAGAAGCTGTTACTTTTGCAAAGAGAAAGAAAAAGAAAATCATTTTCTTTCTCCTAGTCATGACCGGGATAGGGACCCTCTCTAAATCCTTCAAAAACTTTGCTGATAACCACAGCAAAGAAAGGATGGAAGTGGGCTTTTTTAATCTGCTAAATCTACTGAATGGAATACAAAATAATGTTGCATGTGTTGAGGACTGCTGCATAGGTTATGGGAATTTTACAAGATACTAAGATGACTAGAAATAAGACAATTTAAGTTAAATTTCAAAGCAAGTGTTACATTCCTCCAGCCTTTCTTCTCCTGCTCTTCCCCTCCCCCAACTCCTATGATTAATTATATTCAACATAAAGCACAGCAATTTCTTTGGGGGAAGGCTTTTTCACGTTGACCAAAATGAGTACTAATTTTAAAATCTGTAGTACATAGGATTACAAATTTAGAAACTAGAAAGGGTGTCAGAGGTGACTTTATATAATCCCTGTGTTTTAGAGAAGGCAAGTCATTCAATCCTGTTTGCCTCAGTTTCTCATCTGCAAAATGAGCTGGAGAAGTAAATGGCAAACCACTCCAGTATCTTTGCTAAGAAACCCCAAGTCAGGTCACAAAGAGTCAGACAAGACTAAAAACAAATAACACAAAAACAACAAAAACAAAAAACTCACTCTAAATCCAGTATTCTTTCTAATATACCATACTGCCCAATTACTGACCAAATTTCAATATTCATTATTAGGTGGTTTTGGAACGGTTCCAGTGAATTTTTAATTCCTAATTCTGAGATTTACTCCCCATACAATGAACACACAGCCACTCCCATTAACATTACTATGATTTCTGCATGCATACATTAAGGAATCCTAGACCTTCAGGCACTGAAATAGACTATGTCCTTGGAGTCAATCTGGTCTCTCAGGTATGAAACATTTTATAAAATCTATTCAAGAATTATATTTATTAAGAAAATTAATTTTTCAATGTTATGTTTAAATAATATTAAAAGTATGTGAAAGAAACACGCAAAAATAGGCATATTCAAATTAGAATTGAATTTTCTCTCAAAGGCAGCTAAGTACTTTCTCCTCTATGTCAATGAAAAGCACACATGTGGTCTCTAAAGGTAAAAAACTGATTTCCTTAAAATGCCAAGTTGTTTTCTGCCATTTTATTTTCAATGGTGATGTTTTCCAGTTACTGTTACTCTGCTTGGAACTTTACTTGGTACTTTTTGTTACACCACATAATTAGAAACAAAGTGGTGTTTACCAATTGGGGAAGGTAATGTAGTATCATTTTGCTTTAAGAAATGATGAAAATGACATTCAGAGAAACGTAGGAAGATTTTTGTGAAAGGATGCAGTGTAGTGAACGAACTGGGGGAATAATTTATACTACTGTGATATAAAGGAAAATAACTAAACCCTGTAAAGCCAGCTCTGTTTAGTCTCATGATTACTGCGTCCTCAGAAGCCACACCAAGGATGTCTGTTTGTAATTTAGTCCACTGGATCTGATTGCCCGCATCAGATTCAGACAGGGGTCTTCTGGTGCTGGTTGAGCCATTTACTCATTTGATCCTACCGTGAATTACTTTAGAATGTGATACTGTCTGTGTAGTGGGAAACTGACCAACAACGTGAAGATGAATATCCTAAGTTTGGGTATAAAAATTTGGGGTGAGGTGAAGAAAGGACAGACAGTCTAAGACTTGATGTTTCTTTGTGTTAGGGATGCTTATTCTGAGATATGGTCTCAAGTACTTCCACTTTCAAATATGACTGACATAAATCAGTAAATGCAGAAAGTTTATTGCAGTAGTACATAAAATGAATTTTATTTTACTTGTCCAGCTAGGTAGAAACAAAGTTAGACTATTACTATTAGAGAAAATACTAGAATTCTAATAGCTTCTTAGCTTGCTGTTAGTGTTTTAGCCATTCATATTATTTCAGTATTGACAATTCCCTTTTTTTTTATACTCCACTTCTCCCTCATTCCCTACCTCCACTGGAAATGTGATTCTGTCTGTGCAGGGAGCTCCCAGTGAAAGGCAACCTCTGCTGATGCAAATTAACACCTTTTCTGCAACTTGTGGTTTTAAGGTTACCTGGGGACACTATAACATTAAGTGATTTGCCCATGGCCACATAGCCAAAAGGTATCACAGGCAGGACTTCAATTCAAGTCTTCCTAGCTGTAAGGCCAGTTCTCTATACACATCATGATGCTTCCTTTTTTTGGATATTTTTTTAAAAGAAGAAAAATATCCAACTCCAGAAAACAAGGGAAATATTTAAATATGGAAAAACCAACACATGGTTTAAGTACTTAAACAGAATTATTATGAAAAGAAGAATCACTTGGGAAAAGGTTGGGGCTAAAAATGAAGTAACTATATATTGACTTAAAAAAAGTCAGTAAGAAAAAACATTCAAACAAATGGATATTCATTCTATGTACATAAATTTTTTACTGGCACATTTAACTAACCATAAGATAATCACAAAAGCATTTAAAGATGGAAATGGGAAGAGGAAAATAGACAAGAACTGGAACAAATATATTAGCATTTCTATAACAAACTAATTTCATCACCAATGATAGCGGAAACACCCTATTTTATCTCTAATATTGGAGCCTGGATTAGGACTACATGAGGATGCAGAAATGACACTAAAGAAGGTAAAGACAGAGGGAAGGACAGAAGGACAGCTTTAACACACCAAGTACATAAAGAAGAATTCTGTGCTGGAGGACACAATTTTGCAGGTTCCCTGGCAAATGGATTTCCAAGATATTTCAGAGTAGAAAATAACAAACTAAAGGAAAAAAATCAGAAGTATTACTATCAAAAAGAGGCTATTGGAGGGGCGGAGTCAAGATGGTGGAGTGAAAGCAGTGACTTGCTTGAGCTCTCCCCCAAACCCCTCCAAATACTCATAAAAAATGGCTCTAAACAAATTCTGAAGCAACAGAACCCACAAAAAGACAGAGTGAAACAAATTTCCAGCCCAAGACAACCTGGATGATTGATCAGAAAGGTGTATTGCGCCGGGCTGGGAGCGCAGCGCAGCGTGGGTGTGCAGGCCTCAGCAAACCTGGAGCAGGCCTCAGAGGACTGAATCCCGGGCAGCTGTGGAGGTTTCCAGACTCCTCAATCCACGAATGCCAAAGACAATTTAGAAGGTCAGTGGGAAAAGTCTGTTTCTGTCGGTGCTCAGAGAGGAAGGCGGGTTTCAGCTCCATTCCCCAAGAGCTGGCCCTGGGGGGGGCAGCTGCTTCCCAAGCTTCTGGCCCACAGACTGAGGGGAATCCAGTGGCTGATCAGAGAGGGACTGCAGGGATCTCTTTGCCAGTGCTGAGGCAGGAATCTCTTGCTTTGCCCTGTGTGGATCTGGGTCACAGTTCTGCGCAGTGCTGGGGTGAGGAGGAGCTGGCGTGGTGGAGCTTGTAGTGGCTGTGAGAGGAACCCCTCCTCACAGTTACAGGACAGAAAGGAATACTTGGTCACAGGCCAGGAAAGGAGTAAACACCTCGCCCCTTATCATACCACCTTGGAAGAACTGAAAATTTACAGGTCCCTACAAGTATCTCTGAAAACAGCTACAAACCCCTGAAGCTTGGGACAGTACACTCTCCACATTGGAAGCAGACTCTTACCTTAACAAAGAGTTTAAAACTCAAGTAATTGGCTGGGATCATGAGCAAGCGCGCAAAAAGAGTCAGACTATATTATCTTACTTTGGTGAAAAGAAGATCAAAATATACAACCAGAAGAAGACAACAAAATCAAAGCTCCTACATCCAAAGCCTCCAAGAAAAATATGAATCAGTCCCAGGCCTTGGAAGAGCTCAAAAGGGATTTTGAGAAGCAAGTAAGGGAAGTAGAGGAAAAACTGGGAAGAGAAATGAGAGTGATGCAAGAAAATCATGAAAAACAAGTCAACAGCTTGCTAAAGGAGACCCAAAAAAATACTGAAGAAAATAACACCTTAAAAAATAGCCTAACCCAAATGGCAAAAGAGGTCCAAAAAGCCAATGAGGAGAAAAATGCCCTAAAAAGAAAAATTGGCCAAATGGAAAAGGAAGTCCAAAAGATTACTGAAGAAAATACTTCCTTAAAAATTAGAATAGAGCAATTGGAAGACAGTGACTTTATGAGAAATCAAGACACTGTAAAACAAATCCAAAAGAATGAAAAATTAGAAAACAATGTGAAATATCTCATTGGAAAAACAACTGACCTGGAAAATAGATCCAGGAGAGAGAATTTAAAAATTATTGGACTATCTGAAAGCCATGATCAAAAAAAGAGCCTAGACATCATCTTTCAAGAAATTATCAAGGAAAACTGCCCTGATATATTAGAACCAGAGGGCAAAATAGAAATTGAAAGAATCCACAGATCTCCTCCTGAAAGAGATCCCCAAAGGAAAACTCCTAGGAATATTGTAGCCAAATTCCAGAGTTCCCAGGTCAAGGAGAAAATATTACAAGCTGCCAGAAGGAAACAATTCAAGTACTGTGGAAACACAATCAGGATAACACAAGATTTAGCAGCTTCTACATTAAAGGAGCGCAGGGCATGGAATATAATATTCCAGAGGGCAAAGGAGATAGGATTACAACCAAGAATCACCTACCCAGCAAAACTGAGTATAATCCTTCAGGGGAAAAAATGGTCATTCAGTGAAATAGAGGACTTTCAAGCATTCCTGATGAAAAGACCAGAGCTAAATGAAAATTTGACTTTCAAATACAGGACTCCAGTGGAACATGAAGAGGTAAACAGGAAAGAGAAATCATAAGAGACTTATTAAGATTGAACTGTTTACATTCCTGCATGGAAAGATGATATTTGTAACTCATGAGACCTTAGGGTAGTTGAAGGAAAAAAACTGTATGTATGTATGTATATATAGATAGATAGATAGATAGAGGGCACAGGGTGAGTTGAAGATTAAGGGGTCATATCTGGAGAATAAAATTAAGGGATGAGAGAGGATGATACTCGGAGAAGAAAGGGAGAGGTAGAATGGGGTAAATTATCTCACAAAAAAAACAGAAAAGTCTCTCACAGTGGAGGGGAAACAGGGAAGGTGAGAGGGAATGAGGGAATCTTATTCTCATAGGATTTGGCTTAAGGAGAGAATAACATACACATTCAATTGGGTATGGAAATCTGTCTTACCCTACAGGAAAATAGGGGGAGAAGGGGACAAGAGAGCAGGGGGGTGATAGAGAGGAGGGCAGATTGGGAAAGAGGGTAATCAGAAGCAAATATTTCTGAGGAGGGACAGGGTGAAAAGAAAGAATAGAATAAATGGGAGGGCAGGATAGGATTAAGGGAAATAGAGTTAGTTTTTCACAACATGTCTACTGAGGAAGTGTTTTGCATAACTGCACATGTACAACCTATATTGAGTTGCTTGCCTTTTCAATGAGGGTGGGTGGGGAGGGAGGAAGGGAGAAAATTTGGAACTCAAAGTTTTAAAAACACATGTTTTAAAAAAAATGTTTTCACATGCAACTGGGAAATAAGAAATACAGGAAATGGGGTACAGAAGTCTATCCTGCTCTACAGGAAAATAGAAGGGGAAGGGGATAAGAGAAGGGAGGGGAGAGATAGAAGAGAAGGCAGACCAGGGGAAGGGGTATTCAGAATGCATGCCATCTTGGGGTGAGGGGAGAGGTGAGAAATTTGGAACTCAAAAACTTATGGAAGTGAATATTGAAAAGTAAAAATAAATAAATTTATATAAAAAAATTAAAAAATAAAAAAAGGCTACTACTCAATAACTATTGATCTATGTGCCTGTGGTCTCATCTATACATTTTTACGAGAATGAACAACAGATGTGTCAAGGGCATTCTTAATCAAACTATGAGCAGGAAGAGGCAAATTTTCACAACTGATTTTCTATGATAGACTACATTTCCATAGTCATAAAACTAGCTGAAAGAAACAGACTAGCATCAAAATAGAGAAAGAAAATCATAGACCAATTTCTCTAATGAATATAGATGAAAAAATTCTAAACAAAATAGTAGCAGGTAGATTGCAGCAACTTATCACAAGAATAATACACTATGACCAGGTAGGATTTATACCAGGAATGCAGGGTTGGTTCAATATTAGGAAAACTATCAGCATCATTGAGCATATCAACAACAAAACCAACAGAAACCACATGATCATCTCAATAGGTGCAGAAAAAGCTCTTGATAAAATACAACACCCATTCCTATTAAAAACACTAGAAAGCGTAGGTATAAATGGAGTCTTCCTTAAAATAATAAAGAGCATTTATCTAAAACCTTCAGCAAGCATTACATGTAATGGAGACAGGCTAGAAGCACTTCCAATAAGATCGGGGGTGAAACAAGGATGTCCATTATCTCCACTGTTACTCAATATTGTACTGGAAACCTTAGCTTTAGCAATAAGAGAAGAAAAGAAATTGAAGGCATTAGAATAGGCAAAGAAGAAACAAAGCTATCACTCTTTGCAGATGACACGATGATATACTTAGAGAATCCTAGAGAATCAAGTAAAAAACTACTTGAAATAATAAACAACTTTAGCAGAGTTGCAGGCTATAAAATAAACCCACATAAATCATCAGCATTTCTATATATTACCAACAAAGCCCAACAGCAAGAGATAGAAAGAGAAATACCATTTAAACTTACTGTAGACATTATAAAATATTTAGGAGTCTACCTCCCGAAACAAACCCAGGAACTCTATGAACACAATTACAAAACACTTTTCACACAAATTAAATCAGATCTAAATAATTGGAAAAACATCAGTCGCTCATGGGTAGGCCAAGCTAATATAATAAAAACGACAATCCTACCTAAGCTAATTTACTTATTCAGTGCCATACCAATCAAACTACCAAGAAATTATTTTATAGAGTTAGAAAAAATAATAACAAGATTCATTTGGAAAAACAAAAGGTCCAGAATATCAAAGGAACTAATGAAATGAAATGCAGGGGAAGGTGGCCTAGCAATTTTCAGATCTTAAATTGTATTATAAAGCAGCAATCATCAAAACTGCTTGGTACTGGCTAAGAAATAGGGAGATGGATCAGTGGAATAGGTTAAACATGCAAGACACAGTAGTCAATGACTATAGTAATCTATTATTTGATAAACCCAAAGACCCTAGCTTCTGGGATAAGAACTCACTCTTTGAAAAAAAACTGCTGGGAAAACTGGAAAAGAGTATGGCAGAAACTATGTATAGACCCAAATCTCACACCATATACCAAAATAAAGTCAAAATGGGTTCATGACTTAGATATAAAGGCTGATACCATAAGTAAACTGGGACAACAAGGAATAGTTTACCTATCAGGTCTATGGAGAATAGAAGAATTCATGACCAAACAGGAGATAGAGAACATTATGAAAAGCAAAATGGATAATTCTGATGACATTAAATTGAAAAATTTTTGCACAAACAAAGCCAATGCAACTAAGATTAGAAGGAAGGTAGAAAATTGGGAAAGAATTTTTACAACTAGTCTCTCTGATGAAGGCCTCATTTCTAAAATATATAGAGAAGTAAGACAAATTTATAAGAACACAAGCCATTTTCCCAATTGATAAATGGTCAAAGGACATGAACAAAGAGTTCTCAGATGAAGAAATTAAAACCATCTATAGTCATATGAAAAAATGCTCTAAATTACTATTGATTAGAGAAATGCAAATCAAAACAACTCTGAGGTACCACATCATACCTATCAGATTGGCCAACATGAGAAAACAGGAAAATGATAAATGTTGGAGAAGATGTGGGAGAACTGGAACACTAATACATTGTTGGTGGAGTTGTGAAATGATCCAACCATTTTGGAGAACAATTTGGAACTATGCCCAAAGGGCTACAAAAATGTGCATACCCTTTGATTCAGTAATAGCACTTCTAGGGCTATATCCCAAAGAGATCAAACAAATGGGAAAAGGACCCACATGTACAAAAAACATTCATAGCAGCTCTTTTTGTGGTGGCAAAAAACTGGAAATTGAGAGGATGCCCATCAATTGGGGAATGGCTGAGCAAGTTGTGGTATATGAATATAATGGAATACTATTATGCTATAAGAAATGATGAACAGGCTGACTTCAGAAAAACCTGGAAAGACTTATATGGTCTGATGCTGAGTGAAGTGAACAGAACCAAGAGGACTTTGTACACAATAACAGCCACGTTATGCAATGACTAAGATTGTTAAACTGAACCCTTCTCAGCATTACGAGGATCTAAGACATCTCCAGAGGCCTCGGGATGGAAAATGCTGTCCACATGCAAAGAAAGAACTATGGAAGTCGAATAGCTATCACTTATTTTTACCTTCTGTTGAGTTTTGTTTCATCTTTCTGATGGTTCCTCCAATTGGTTTTAATTTTTACTTACAACTTCACTAATGTGAAAATATGTTTAATAGGAATGTAAACGTAAAGCCTATTGTACGCCGTCTTGGGGAGGGTGGGGGGGAAGGAAGGGAGGGGAAAATTTTCAACTCAAAAGCATATGGAAATGATTGTTGATAAATCAAAATAAATTAATAAAATTTTAAAAAATTTAAAAATTAAAAAAAAAGAAATAGATTAGCAGATCTCACTATACTTAATGGTGATTTCACTATAAAAAACAAAGGATTCAGGAAAATACAACCTTAAAAACTTATCTAACAAGGCATCAATGTCATACATACGTCAAGGTCATACAGCATTCTTTGACAGATACAAAGTAATAACTTTGTTCAATCATCCTTTGATTGTCAATTAAGGCAGAAACAGGGGAAAGCTATGACTCCCAAAGTAATCTGCTCCTTTCATGAAGATGCACAGGTTCCAAATGGAAGAGGGATTCCTTACTGATGAAATCCTCCAAGAGTTCCTGTCTGAAGATGACACCGTTTTGCCTATGTCAACCTCTAAATACAGTCTCCTTCATGAGATCTCCAACTACTCAAAATTGGTCTAATGATCCATGAGGCAAAAATAAAGTAGATCAATGGATTATTCAGACTATGATATGCAGTATGACCAATCCAGCGAGTTAGTCCATGTGTGTGTGTTTGTGTGTGAGTGTGTGTATAATCAGACATCATAGATGGATGGAGAGCTGAAGCCATAATCAGATAAGAGAGGACATGGATTGCATTTGGGAAACTGCATGATGTTTTTAGCAATCCCAAACTGTTCTTTGACACCAAAGACATCTTTTAGTTTTTTTAAACATCTATTTTCTACAAATCATAATCCACTATGATTTCTAAAGGAAAAAAAAAAGTCAAAATTATAGGTGATCCAAAGAGCAATGCAGAGATGTATTATAGGGTACAGCACATTAACAATGATGACTTGTACGTAGAAAGTGATGTAAAAGATAGAGGGCAACAAAACAATCAGTTGTTAGAAAAGGAGATGAGCTAGTCATGGAGTCAATGTTATACCACCACAGTAACTAAGAATCACATCATGAGAAACAATTATGAAAAATTCAATGAAATATAGAAAGACTTCTATATTTCTAGAAATGGCAATGGTACTCAAAAATGGTACTCAAGATAAAACTGGAAACAGTGGCTAGACCAAATTGAATCCATACAGAAGGAATCTAGACTGCAGGTAATATTTTTTTTTCTTTTTTTCCCCTTTCCTTTAAAATAATTTGCAATTTAACTGGTATCTCAAGTAAAAGTACGGAAATGGATAGCACCCCTCCCAAAGGAAATAAAGTCATTGTAGACATAGTCATAAATGCCTGTTATACGTAGATTGCTGAGGAAAAACACAACAAAAGATGCATATTGTAACTTTAATGAGCAATTAAATAAAATTATTCTTTTTTGTGTCCTTTTCAGGATATATTTTGTGTTTGCTTGTTGTTGCTATTTAAAAATATTTTTATTGACATCATGTTTTTATACATCTTCATTACTAAAAATATCCCTCCCCTTCTCCTATATAGGAGTATGGAAAAAAAAATCTATTGTTCTTAGTTGTAGTTATTTTGTATTTTGATCTTTTGATTCTGCTTCCCTTCCCCTTTGGCACGCTTGTATCACTCACAGACATTCTTCCCATGTTTCTTTGAATTCTTCATAATTATTTATTATAGTATGATAATATTCCATCACATTAGTATAAAAATTGGTCTAATTCTTCAGTAAATTATGGTTGTGACTGTTTCTGCTTTGGGGCTACTACAATTAGTATTGCTGGGAATATTTTTGTACTGACTGACTTTGACCTCCATCCTCCTACCCCTTTCCAGATTTTAACTTTCCTAGGGTATAATCCTAATAGGATTACGTGGTACAGCCATTTTTGTCACTTTTATTGTATAATTCCAAACTGTCTTTAAAAAAAAATGTTTGAGTCAAATTACAGCTTGACTGCAACAAAGAAGTATACCTGTTTTTCATAGCACTATCAGCACTGAATTTAATGCTGTTTTTTTTTTTAAATTATGTTTGCTGGTCTGATGGGCATAAGATAACATCTCAGAACTGTATTTGTATTTTAATAATTATCAGAGAATTTAGATTCTTTCATGTTGTAATTGACAGTTTCTTTCTTTTGAGAACTTCCTATTCATATCTTTTGACCATTTATTTATGGCAACTCCATCTAGATTTTGGATGTCACACTGTTATCAGATGTTTATTGCACAGATTTTCCCCAACCTATTGCTTCCTTCCTCCCTTTCCCTATCATTTCCCCATAATTACCAGTTCCTATAAACCTCTCTCGCAGTTTTTTTTTTGACTGGGTCTTCCTCTTTCCAAAAGGCTGGAAGTACAGCAGCAATTCACATGCCTGAACCCACTGCAAATTAGCATGGAAGCTTTGACCTGCTCCATTTCTAACTTGGAAATGGAGGTTCATCCCTCCTTATGCAGTCGCCACTCACCCTCCTCCTGAGGGCTCACAATAATAGAGCTGGACTTAATACAGATATTCTAATAGTTTTAGACCTAATGCAACTAGGAACTCAAGTGCCCCACCAATCTCATCCTATCCAGAAGCAGTGACAGATATGCTCTCTCGTGCCCAGCAGAAGCCTCTCTTCTAGTACGTATAGTCAAGCAAAACAAATTCACATGATGGCCATGTCTGAAAACGTATGCTTTATCTCACATCTGCTGAATACCATTTCTCTGCTAAAAAGGAGGTAGCATACTTCACTATCAAGTACTGTGAAATAATGATTGGTCAGTGCACTGAGAATTACTTGGTCTTAATTTAACTTGTTTTAACTAAACTTAATTTAACGTGGTCTTAACTTCTTTTCCTGCACATTATTGACAATCTATTTCTTTCCTTCTGATTCTAGATGTATTGGTTTTTCTTTAGAAAAAGCTCTTTGCTTTTAAACAATCACATTCATTTTGCCTCATCAATTCTAAGTAATGTCTAGGAGATTTTTCCTTCCCCACAGTTGTAAGAGATAGAATGATCCATTATTCTCTGTTAATTTAACATTTAGATAGTTAATGCATTTCAAATTTACTGTAGTGTAGTGAATGAGATAAAATCATACTAGCATTTTTTTTTGTCAAACTGTTACTCATTTAATAGAATAAGGAATCCTTTCCCCAGTGTTTTGTGAATTTGAGTTTTTCAAACATTAATTTATTGTACAAATATGAATCTATACAAGGATTGTCTAGTCTTTTTTTTCCTATTTATTACCTAGTACCAAATAGTTTGACAATCACTGCTTTACAGATAATCACTGCTTTTTATTTATATAGGATATTTTGAGATTGGGCAGTAGAATCCACTTTTCCTCATTCTTCTTTTTAAAGTGCCCCCTTGATAGTTTAGCTTTCTGTTTTTCTTCCCATACATATTTGTTCTTATTTTATCTAATTCTAAGAAATATTCCATTGGTGTTTTAATAGATATTCAATTAAATCTATAAATTAATTTGGGTAGTACCATGTCATTTAGGTTAGCCTAAACTAACCATAAATACTATGTCTCTATTTAATTCCTCTATTTCTCTAAAGTTTGTTTATACTTGTCTTAGAATAAGTGATAAAGCAGAAAGCCTGGCACAGTCTCACATACACCAATGGTGTGGCAATAGTTGATTTCACAGGGTTCAAAGAAAAGATAGGCAGGCTCTCAGGTCCCAAAATTATTTGAGAAGTGATGTTAGAAAGGATGGGAAGGGGGCAGCTAGGTGGCACAATGGATAGAGCACCAGTCATGGAGTCAGGAGGACCTGAGTTCACACTAGCTGTGTGACTCTGGGCAAGTCACTTAACCCCAATTGTCTCACCACAAACAAACAAAAAGAGAGAGAGAGAGAGAGAGAGAGAGGAGAGAGAGAGAGAGAGAGAGAGAGAGAGAGAGAGAGAGAGAGAGAGAGAGAGAGAGAGAGAGAGAGAAAGGATGGGAAGCCCACAGAAGGAAATAAGGCAATTCTGAGCATACAAAGGAAACAAAACAGATAAGGAAAAAAAGAGGGTAAGTTGTTTAAGAAGAAATGTATGTATTCATCCAATACCTCCCCTACCTGTATCCATTCTTTATCATTTTCAGAAAACCAAGATATTTGCGGTCTTGTGGTACTTCTCTCTTTCTCCACGACCTCTGGAATATAGTTAACCTTGGACTGGTAACTAATTCATCAGGAAGAGCTTGGCACTCCCATTATTTACTCATTTATTTTTAGTATCAGCTCCCTATTAGCCATTTTTGTTCTTTCTATTCCAAAGATTATTCTCCTTTGCAGAGAAAATAGAGGCAAAACAAGAATAAACTGGTAGTACAGGGGTATAAATTTACCTGTTCCACTTTTAAAATTTTGACATGCTAGACTGATATTGGTGCCTTATATTTACTGCTTCTACAATTTAATCTTCCGCCCTATTATTGAATTCTATTATTAAAAATATTACCCTATCTTTTAAAAAAGAAATCTCCATTTAGACCTGTATGTACTTTCCATATTTAATTTACCGTGATTTTAGTGTTATGCTCTGTAAATGTTATGGCAAATTGGACAGAGTGCAAGGATCAGTAAGACTTGAGTCGAAGCTGTACCTCTGACTTATAAGCTGTGTGACCTTGGACAAGTCACTTAAACTTTCTCAGTTTTAGGTTCTTCACTTGCAAGATTGGGATAATAGTACCTACCCTCACAACACTGCTGTGAGGATCCAATAAGAAAATGTGCAAAATACTACATAAATTCTAGCTATTAGTGATTAAAATTTATCTTTTTTAATTTATAATTTAACTTATAACTTATAACTCATGGAATATGAGAACATTGATCTACTGAAATATTACTTGTCATTAGAATATTTAAATATGATACAGCAAGCCTGTTTATCTTTCTCAACAGTGTGCAATCTGAATTCAGCTTTGTCTGCTGTAACAATTGTATCCCCTACCTCCCCCAATCAGCTGAGCAGAATATATTTTACCCAAAATCTCTCATTTAAAATTTTTCTGTGTTTTCCTGTGTTAAGGGTGTTTCCTACAGGCAACATACTTGGTTAGATTTCTGAAAAATCCATTCTATAAGAATCCTTTTATCTTTTTTAGGGGAATTCAAATTCATTTATGTTCAGTGTAGTAATTGTTTAATTTAGTATTTCTTCTATCAAACTATTATATTGTTAGTTTTGCCAACAAGGAGTATGTTCTATTTAATTTCTCTAGTACTAATTCAATTCTAGTCTTTGTGTCACACACATCCATGTTAGTGAACACAATTTCTTATTTTATATTATCTCTATACATTTAAAAAGGTGTTATCTCACTGTCTCCCCTTTACTAGATAGAAAGTTCAAGTTTTACTGTGCTTCTTAAGTAAATCCCACAACCAATGTATTCCTTGTCCCTTTCTTTGTCTATACTTAAAATTAAATATTGATACATATAAAATGTTTTATTTCTCCCCCTAAATACTTTTGCATTCCTTGCACTGCTACCCAAAACAATATTGTTGAATTTCTGATTATTTCTCTTATGAAATCTGCTTTTATATATTTGTTTTTGTTTGTTTTTTGACACTGGGTCTTCCTACCCCTCCCACTGGAAGTACAGTGGCCACTCAGAGGTCCAAACCCACTGCTGCTTAGAATGGAAGCTTTCATCTGCTCTGTAACCAATCTGGATTGGTTCGCCCCTAATTCAGCATCCTAATGTTTCCCCCCATCTCCACCCCCTCCTGCCTCGCCCTTTCTGGAGGCTCACCATATCAGCGCTAGACTTACTTCAGATACCCTATCAACTTTAACTCTACTACAGCTCAAAAATTTCCAGTTCAAGTGACCCATCAGCTTCTAGTCTGCCTAGAAGCAGAGATTATAGATTTGTACCATCAGGTGCCATCTTTATTTGTTAATGAAATGAAAGCAATCTTTGATTTGATATGCCCCTGTGGTTTTTACAAAGTGATTATCTTAGTCATATCAGTTCTGTCTTTTGCCTTGTCTATACTCAGGAACTCATAGAATTTATTCATTCTCATTGAGAACAGGCTCTGTTCTCAAGTGTCACCTACTGCTACTTGATTCAGCAACTGGCACAGACCCTGAAATTCCTTTCAGCCCTGGACAACTGTAACCAGTAATCACTCCCTTTCTTGGGAGGCTTTAATAATTTTTTCTCCATTGTCTTCATTCCAATATACTTATAATTTATTCACAGGTCTCCCTTAATCTTTAAAAAACAAAACAAAAATGCTTCTCTCAATCACTGTATCACCATCTCATCTCTAATCTCCTTTATCTCTAAATTGCAAAAAAAAAAAGGGGGGGGGAATTTGATGCCCCTGCTTCCTTATTTACTCTTGAACTCTTCTGTATGTGATTTTCATCCTTACCATTCTACTGAAACTGTTCTCTCAAGGGTCACCAATGAGTTCCTTGGCTCCAAATTCAAAGGTCTTTTCTCAGTCCTCATTCTCTTTGATTTGACAATAATACAAATTTCTTTTCCTCCTTGGCTTCCATGTTTCTGACCACAATTTGTCGATCTTCTAGGGTCTTCCCAGCCTTCTTTCTGTTAGTATTCCTTAAATTCTATTCTTGGTCATATCTCTTGACATTTTTTTTTGAGGCAATTTGGGTTCAGTAATTTGCCCAGAATCACACAGACAGTGGGTGTTATGTGTCTGAGGAGGCATTTGAACTCAGGTCCCTTAACTCCAGGGCCAGGACTCTATCTACTGCACCACCTAGCTGCCCCTCGACATTCTTTCTTTAGGCAAGCTAATTTATCTACTTTCAACTCTTCAACTATACTATTTATGAGGATTTCTCCCAAATTTTTACCACAAGCACAGACCTCCATGTCTATATTTACAACTATCAATGTCATATCTTCACCTGGATGTCCCATCAACACCTCAAACTCAGTATTTCTAAAAATCTAACTTTATTTTTTCTTTTCTTCTTCTTTTTTTTGTTGGGCAATGGGGGTTAAGTGACTTGCCCAGGGTCACACAGCTTGTAAGTGTTATGTGTCTGAGGCCGGATTTGAACTCAGGTCTTCCTGAATCCAGGGCCAGTGCTCCATCCACTGCACCACCTAGCTGCCCCAACTTTATTTTTATTTTTGCCAAAAACCCTTTCTCTTGACTCTTGTATTTCTCAAAATGTCACTATTTACTCAATTATTCATATTAGAAACTTTTGCCTTACACCTTTAACATCTCCTTGTTCCTCCATACCTATATCTCACCATTTAAAAAGTCCTATTGATACTACTATTCCTATCAAATCCATCCCTAATCTTGATAATCATTGCTACAACTCTATTGTTACCGCCTGCCTAAACTAGCCTCCTAATCTGTTTTCTCACCTTCTATCTTTCCCCCCTCTTCTCTTGGGAACTCCTTTAGGAGAGGCAATGAAGACCTTTGATTTTCAGCCACAGAACAGATTCTATGACATTAAAGAACTATCTTTCTCATGGGAAAACACAATAGTGCCTGACAAGTTCCTAACATTTTTTTCATCTTCAATATAAGTAAATCATATTTAACTCATTTGGCATCATTCCAGAAGAGAGATGCACAAGCTGAAAAAAGTGACTGGAATGATGAAATGGATTGTGATTTCATTTCTGCAATATCTTTCAAATGCTCCCCCGTCCTAGACTCTGGCATTGGCTGGTGACAACCCAACACTATAGCGCAGGCCCTCATTACCTCATTCCTGGATTGCTGCAGCAGTTTGCTGGTGGATCTGCTGTCTCAAGTCTCTCCACACACTAATCTATCCTGCATTTGGCCATTAAAATGATTTTCCTAGAGTGGAGATCCAACCATGTCACCCCCTGTTACTCAATAAACTCACCTTCAGGATCAAATATAAAATCCTCTGCTTGGGGTTCAAAGTCCTTCATAACTTAGCCTCCTTCTACCTTTCCAGTTTTCTTATACCTTATTCCCTAATATGTTCTCTTTGCTTCACTGACACTGGCCTCCCAGCTCTACCACAACAAGACGCTCCATCTCGGGATTCCAGGCATTCTCTCTCGCCATCTCCCATGACTAGAATGTTCTCCCTTCTCATCTCTACCTGGTAGCTTCCACACCTTCTTTTAAGTCTCAGCTAAAATCCTGTCTTCTATAGAAGACTTTCCCAACCCCTCTTAATTCTAGTGCCTACTCTCTGTTGCTCATTTGCTCTTTATCCTATATGCACCTTTATTTATATTTGGTTTTGGTGTTATTGTCTCCTCCATTAGATTGTGAGGGCAAGGATTATCTTTTGCCTCTTTTTGTGAGCACAATGCTTGACACATAGTAAGAACTTAATAGATGCTTACTGACTGATACAGGTAACAGAATGAAAAATCATTCTCTTTAGCTATTGTGTTTTCCCAATAATATTCTGTGAACTACACAAGGCCAACCTGCTGTAGCACTTAAGACAAGCCTATGAGACATCCAGTTTGAAATGTCTAAAGGCAAATGGTGATTCAGGATTGAAGTTCAGAGGAAATAGTGAAGTTGGATACCCAGATCTGTGAATCATCTGTATACAGATGATAACTAAATACATGGCAGTTGCTGAGATCACTAAGAATGAGAATGTAGAAAGAGAAAAGAGTCCAGGACAAAGCCTTGGGGAATACCCACAGTCGGGTGTGATATGGATGATGAACCTGCAAAGGAGATGGAGAAAGCAGACAGATAGTGGGATAACCAGGAAAGAGAAGTGTTATGACAATACAGAGAGGAGAAAGGATTGAGGAGGTCAGTGTCAGATGAAGCAGAAATCAAGAAGGATGAGGACTAAGAAAATAGCACTGGATTTTACAATTAGGAGATTACTGTTTGGGTTCAAGGGCATATGCGGAGAGCTCAGCCTTAACAAGGAGAAATGCTATTTTATAATAAGAGACTGTGGCAAAAGAGGAAAGAACGAAGGAAGGATAGAGTCAGGGCATTTTGAGATTAAGAGAATGGAAGAATGAGCTCACTGCAAATAGCCTAAATTTTCTGCGTCAATAAGAAACTCTTCAGCTAAGAGTTGGAAAAAGGAGATATGCTATACATGTCCTAGATGATGTGCTTTATGTCACTGCTTGTGTGTGTAAATCACTGTCAGTATTATGTGGCAGCCTATTTATACCCATTGTGCATTTTTCCATTCCCCTTTGGGGTTCTTCAATATTGTTATTTTTCTGAGATCACAGTGTTCTATTATTCACAGCTATATAGCACAACCAGGAAAATACTGGTGTTGAAAAAATGGGCTTTTGTGGTAGCAAACAATTTGGGATCACAGAATGTGGTGCACAATTTCACAAATGCATTCCAGCTCAATGTCTTATTATTCAAATTCTGGGCTCAGTTCATGTTCTCTCTCTACAGCCTGTCCTCCACACACATGTACGTGTACATACATATATATATATATACTGTGTGCCCTCTCTGCTCCTCATGGAATAGCTCAATGGTTTGTCCATGTAAAAATATGTCATATGCTTTAGTTACTTTATTTTTTCCCTTGTCAATGAACAAGACAATGTTGAGTGACGATGAAATCTCACAGAGTTACTATAGTGATATCTAAATACAATATAACCAGTATAACAATACCATCGATAGAGAAAACTTATTCCCTTTGGCCTTTTACAGTATATTCTTTTTGGGGGGGGTAGAGGGGGTCGAGGCAATTGGGGTTAAGTGACTTGCCCAGGTCACACAGCTAGTTAAGTGCTGCGTCTGAGGCCGGATTTGAACTCAAGTCCTCCTGACTCCTGGGCAGGTGCTGTATCCACTGTATCACTAGCTGCCCCTACAATAAGTATATTCTTAATTAAGATGGCAAACACTTTTGGTGAACATGTCTCCTTATTGATATTCAGTACATTCTAACAAATTATTTCTATAACACTGTCTTATCTATCATGATAGCTTACAATACCTTAACATATACACAAAAGATAGATTATTATGGAGAAACTTGAAAACTTGCATTGTGATGGACTCATTCAAATGTATTTTCATAGGATCATAGATTTAGGGCAAGAGTGAACCTTAGAAATCATCTAGTCCAACCATCTCATTTTACAGAGGAAAAAAATCAAAGCCCACAGAGGTAAAAAGACTTGAGTAAGGTCATACAAGCAATAAATGGAGGTGGGATTTGAATGAAGGTAAAAATATAGCATACATTCCACTGCCCCAGGCTGCCTCAAAATCGGGACAGAAGTTGTATGAAAATGTGCCTGTTCTCTTCTAATTTTTGGATTCATAATCTATTCTCAGAAAAATGGAAATTGTCAATGTTGGAGGGACTGTGGAAAAACAAGCATGGTAATCACTGCTGGTACAGCTGTGAATTGGTTTAACCATTTTACAAAGCAATCTGGGATTATCCTCCAAAAGGTAACTAAAATGCCTATATTCTTTGACTGAGAGATCCTCATGCTAAGCACATAGCACACACATACGTGCAGGCATATGACCCAAGGAGGTCAAAGACAGAAAGAAAGATCTTGCATACAAAATATTTATAGCAGCACTTGCGGTACCAAATAATTGGGGAATGACTAAAGCCACTGTGGAACAAGAACATAATGGAATATTGATGCACTAAAAAACTGTGAATATGAGATATTACTGGGCAAAAGGCACTATAAATATGAAGAATTCAGAGATGTATGGGAAAGACACAGGAACTGAATCAGAATGACTTGTAGACATAAAGCTGTCAACTTAATTAAGCTTTTTATTAAGGTTCAATTTCAAAGCTGGCTCTTTCTGACTTTGTATCTGTAATAAGGGCTCTTGATGAATCTGTTTTCTAGAAATAAGACCCTGATCTTATGACCTTTCTCAGTGGACTCCAAAGTAGGGTCTGATTCTAAAAGATGTGTGATCAACCAAATGGAGGGTGGGAAAACGGTTGCATCCCATTCTTCCCTCAATTGCCAACAATGGAGTTTGTCTCTAATAAAATTATACCTACTATCATCTCCCATTACTCCCTCACTTACTTCACCCCTCCTGTATATAAGCAGCTAATGGTCCAGGGATGGGGAATCTTGGGTGCTGCCTTTCACCTGAGTCCAAGTTCCACAGAACAAATCCTTTTATTAAGGGGATTTGTTCTGTGAAGTTTGGATTCAGTCAAAGGGTTGCATTTGAGAACTTGGAGGGCCACATGTGGCCTTGAGGCCACAGGTTCCCCACCCCTGATAACCTTTCCACTTTGGAGACCTTTAAATTCTCAGGGAGGTTATAATCTAACTGCATCCATATCCTTTCATAAATCCTATATCACCTTTCCTGATATTAACACAAAAGACACTTTTGATGAATGGCTAAGTGCCATTGGGAAAATTCCACCCTTTACCTTCTAGGGTAGCTACATGGTACAGTGGACAGAGTGCTAGGCCTAGAGTCAAGAAGAGCTGAGTTCAAATCTGACCTCAGCACCTATTAGCTGTGTGACCCTGGGCAAGTCACTAAACCCTGTTTCTTCAGTTTCTTCAGCTGTAAAATGAGTTGGAGAAGGAAATGGCAAACCACTCCAGTATCTTTGCCAAGACAACTTCAAATGGGTCAAAGAAGAGTTGGACACAACAACAACAACAACCTTCTAGCATGCCCATCAACTTGTGGCTACAACAGGTACCCATCAGTATTGACTGGCAAGAGCTCTACTGTACCCTACCCCCTTTTGTTTTGGGTGGGGAGCACAAGATGACACAAACAATATAGGACTGACAGACATGGATGAGCTGTGATTTTCATCGAAGATCTCATTATATTATCTTCCTTCTCAAACCCACCACTCTTCCAAACTTGTTTTTAATTGACAATGGTACAATCATTTTCCAGGTTCTACAACCTTTGCATCATCTTTGACTCCTCACTCTCCCTCATTCCACATATTAAGTCAGTTGCCAAATTTTGTAATGTCTACCTCCACAAAATCCCTCTCATCTGTTTCTTCTTATGCAGTTACCACCTAGTCCAGGACCATATCACCTCTCAACTGAACTATTATAACAGTCACCTACTTGGTCTCCCTGATGCAAACAAGTTTCTCTCCTCTCTAATCCATTCTTCACACAGCTGTCAAAGCAATTTTCCTAAAGCACAGGTCTGACCTTTTCATTCCCTTCTTCAATAAACTCCAGTTCTTCCTTATTCATTGTAGGATCAATATGACTTCACCTTTCAAAATCTTAACTTTTACAGAAAATTTTAAAATATACATAATTATTAGTACGGTACTACATGTAAAAATTTATAAATCAGCAAATATGCATACACTGAGGGTGGATGCTCAAAATTATTTTGCTGATAAGGGTGTATAATCAAAAAAACATGGAGCCCATTGCCTTATCTACTAACAGAAGAGAAAAAACTGTTCTAAAAGTGAAGACACCAATAGTAGGCAGAATATATTCTCAAGGCAAAGACGCGACAGATGTCTGGTCAATTAATTTAAAAGACTGAATGACATCTAGAACAAAGTGACATAATAAATGGTAAAGGAGAAACTAACTATGAAAACAATTGCTATTCTTAACATCACAATCTAGGTGAAGATAAAAGCCATATACACAAAAAAATTAGCTTCTTCAGGAGAGCTGTGACTAGAATAGGCAGAGGAAAAGAGGGCACTCAAGATGGATACTATATGAGCAAAGATTGGAGAGGAAAAGCATATGGGAAGTTGGAGAAAGCGGAACAAAGGAAGCAAAAAGAAAATAGATCAAGTTGACTGGAGTGGAGGCTCTCTACAGGGGAGTTGTAGGAAATGAGAAGAAACATAAGTTGGTGTCAAATTGTGGGGAGCCCCAAAGGCAAGGCAAACAAACAGAACCTTACCCCATAGTGGCTTCTGTCTGAATAGTTTTATACTTCCAAGGATTTCTGATATTTCAGAGATATACTATAATGATGACTCTTTACCACTCCTACTATTTTTTGAGAAACAAATTGAGAGTAGGGACTAAGATCTTTATACAGGAAACATTCCTTACATCAGATTACTAAGCAGCTGGACACAATTCAAGAACAGCATACATACATACTACTTATATAATTAAAAGAGGAAGGTAGGAGGTTAATTATGATTTTTAAGATCTCTTTGAATTCTGAGTTAATTATTTTGCTCTGAATTTTCAAGATTTTACTCACTAAGTAAAGGAAATTGTCTCAAATCAGAGCCTCTTTCTCATCAGGCTTAAGAAATTAAGGATTTTACAATGTGCTTTCAATTTCTACAATTAATTCTTTATACTAAATGACTGAATTTTGACTACATTATTATACTGGAAGAGTGAGGAGTTAAAGACGACACAAAGGTTAACCTTAATGACTGGGAAAATGGTGGTGCCCTTGACAGTAACAGGAAAATTTGGAAGAGATGTGGGTTTGTGAGGAACAGTATTTTTGATCATTAAATAACTACATAGCCTTTATTAGTACCCATCTAATATTTGCTTATAACATGTGCTATATTTTGAAATTATAAACTTCTATTTATTTTAACATAATATAATTTAGGCTTTTCATTAAATCAGGCAACTATCCCCTCCCCACTACATGGATCCCCAACCCTTTTTCCTCTTCTAGCTACTTTTCTGAATGATGTATTGCTGTGGTATATAGATACTTGTATTGTCTCACAGGAAATGCATGAAACATGTACAAGCTAGATGGACATCAATCAATATTGGAAAATTTGCAGAATGTGATAAATTTCAGATGCTTTCTCCTACAATATATCAGAAGAACATTAGGCCCTAGAATCAGTGGGTCTAGATTAAAATCCTGCCTTGGGCTATTACTACCTATGTGACCCTGAGCAAGTCTCTTAAACTTCTTGGGCATCAGTTTTCTCATATGTAATATGACCTCTAAGATGACCTCTAAGGTCCCTTCCAGTTTAAGAGCTATACTATGATTCTGTAATACGTTAATGCTATTGCTTATTATGTCACAGTTTTAGACTGGGGAGGAGTAACCCATTCCTATCATACAAGTTTAAATACCTTCCCATAACAACAAAAATCAGAAACAAAAACTACTCAATGGACACATATGATGAAACAAGAAATATTATCCCCTAGTAGTCTCCACCTTTTGGCTGAGGACAGAAGAATTTTTCATTACCTATTTTCTAGAACCATCTTTTTTTTTAAAAAAAAAGATAGTTTCTTTTCATTTTTTTAAAAATTGATATCTTTGTCTTAACATCTCCTTTTCCAAACATATCTTTCACATCTCTCCTAACTAGGTAGATATGCTCTGTAACAAAAATAAAAGGCAAGTGAAAGGAAAAAGGAGATTAGTAAACCTAATAACAACAAAAAATCAACCAAGTCTAACAGTACTGCAATGCTCCACACCCATCTTTCCTTCACCTCTGCATCTCTTCTCCAAGGCCAAACTTGGTCATTGTAATCACACAGCATTCAAGGTTGTTTTATTTATTTATTTATTTACTTATTGTGTGTGTGTGTTGTTGTTGTGTTGGTGGTAGTGATGGTCTTTCCATTTACATTGTTATAATCACTGTGTATACTGCATTCCTGTTTTTGCTAACCCCCTTCTTCATCGTGCCTAAGTCACAGTAATTCTTTCTGTTTCCTGTTTATCTAATCTACGCCACTGATCTTTTTTTAATCAGTAACAAATAGTTTTGATGACTATTACTTTATAGTATAATTTGTTCACTTGAGATTCAAAAACTTTGTTGTCCAAACAAATATTGTTATAATTACATCTAGTTCTACAGAGCCTCCCTTTAGCTGGCAAAAAGTCCTATACCAATGCCTCACTGTGATATAGAAGTGAGCCTTGGTTTTCAAAAGTGCCAGTGAAGCATAAGCTCTGGGAAGTTCTACCATACTATTTATTCTTCCCTGGATAATTTATGTTTTCAGGTTTATCAAACACTGAATTATTGAGTTCAAATATTTGATTCTTTTGTCCTCTCTGTTCCATTGAGCTACTTTTCTATTTTTTAGCTAGTTCCAAAAGGATTTTTATAATTGCTACTTTAATATGGTTTTAGACCTGGAAGTGCTATTCCCATTTTTCTAATCTTTCCCCCTCCCCCATTATTTCCCTAGATATTCTAGAGCTTTTCTTTTTTCAAATAAACTGTTATCATTTTGTCTAGTTCTTTATAATATTCCCTTGGTAATTTAACTTGCAAGGCACTATATCCGTAGAATAATTCCCATAGAATTGCCATTTTTATTATAATAGCATGGCTCAGCCATGAGTATTGATTATCTCTTCAAGTATTTAAGTTGTTCTTTATTAAAAGGAACATTTTATAATTGTATTTCAGGTACAGAGGGTGCTTTAGTAAACTGACTCCTAGATATTTCATGTATTTTTAGTTATTATGAATGGAATTTCCTTTGCTATTATTCCTTTCTGAGTTTTATTATTATTATAATAATAAACAGAAATGTTGCTGACTTTTGTATGCTTATTTTATAACCTGATGAGCTAGTAATGAATAAAAACGTACAGAATATCAATCTGACCGTTCCATTCTTAACAACCATGGTTACTTCTTGATGAAGGGTCAAAAGCACTGATTTTTGGAGTGGCAAATCAGGTTAAGATTGGAGCTTGTTAACATTACGCGATGATCAACTATGACAAACCTAGCTCTTCTTAGCAGTATAACATGCAAGACAATTCCAAAAGACTCATGATGGAAAATGCTATCCACATCCAGAGAAAGAACCATGGAGCCTGAATGCAGATGGAAGCATACTATTCTCTTTTTTTCCCCTTTCTTGTGGTTTTTCTCTTTTGTTCTGATTCTTCTTTCACAACATAACTAATACAGAAATATGTTTAACATGATTGTAATGTGTATAACCTATATGAGATTGCAGTTGTAGGAAGAAGGGAAGGAGAAAAATTTGGAACTCAAAAGCTTACAAAAATGAATGTTGGAAACTATCTTTACATGTAATTAGAAATAATAAAATACTTTTAAATAGAGGAAAAATGACTGGAGCTACCTAACCTGCGATCTGTGAACTCAAAAAATTCTTTTTTGATAACTATATTTCAATAATTGGTTTCCTCGGTAATCCTAAACATATTATTTTATGAAGTGGTCCCTAGACTTTCTCAGACTGCCAAAAAGGTCCACAACATAAAAAAGGCTACTGCTCACCTAGATGAATTCTAAGGTCCCTTCCGACTCTTAATCCATCATCTTCTGATCCTTGAAAATTCATTTTAGGACTTACCTCTTCTAACATCTGTTGAACTGAACTGAAGAAATCTCATCCTCGTGATCATAAGGATCAAAGACTGAGAACTGGAAGGACTATTAATGTTTATCTTAACCAACTCCCTCAGTTTACAGATGGGAAAAATGAGGCCTTGAGAACTTAAATGACTTGCATAAGATCACACAGGTGACAAGCAACAAAGCTGGGACATGAAGTGAAGCTCCGTGACTCCAGATTCAGAGCTTTTTCCTGTGTGCCATCATGTCATCTTATTCTTTTACTATTGTTATTTATCATATTTAAGAGAACTCACAGTATTAAATTATCTTTGTGCCTTTTGTTTTTTTAATTCCTTTACTATACTCCCTAATTAGTATCCTAGAGAGCAGCTGCTGCATCTTCTGTTTCTCAGAGTTCCAGGTGAAGTGCTGCAAACAGGGAAAGCCTTCAAACACTTGTCAAATGAAAAAAGAAGCCAATCTCAATGATATATGAAAACAAACTCTTGGGGCCAAAATACGCCACTGGATTTCCTAAATGAATGAGAAACTTCCCTAATGGCACATTAGTGGGCATACAACAAAGGACTCAAGCACGGAAACAGTACAAGACATAGATGCATGATTTGGCTCTGGGAAGAAGACTGCACATGATCAAGTGGGTGTTAAGGGCAGGTTCTACGACATGGCAGCTTGAAGAGAATGTCATTAACACATTTGTTTGCTGTTGCATCCAACTACCATCCCACCAAAAAGCACTAGAAATGAAGGCTTGTACAATTATTTATCTACTATACTCTACCTGGACAAAAACTGTTTCTTATCTAAACTTTATATCTTCTTTAATACCTTCACACAGAATATACCTACCAACCCAATGCATATTCATATTTGTACCCAAGTCATTTATTCCGTGTTTATTTGTTTTTTACCTCATGAACCGTAAGCACTTAGGAGAAAAACTCATACGTGGAAGCTCAATTCATATTTACTGGTGAAAACTAGAGGAGGATAATCCCACTAAAACTCAGGTTGCCCTCTGATAACCCATTTCTCAGGCTCCTAAGCCCTGGCATGCCATAGTCCTATTTCTACCCTTACAAAGAAAGGTGAGTGAAATACTCTTCAAAGCGACAGGTCCTGAAAAAATAATAATTATATACAGTGCTTTAAGGTTTGCAAAGTGCTCCATTTTATCCTCACAGCAACCTCTATTATTATCACCCCCATTTTACAGATGCAGAAATTAAGGATAAGAGAGGTAGAATGACTTGCTCAGATCACAAAGTGAGGGTCTGAGGTAGGATTTGAATCTATGTCTTCTTTGACTTCAAGCCCAGTACTCTAGCCATTATGCTGCACCGACTCACAAAGTCAGTCCTCAGCTTCACTTGATCCAGTGCACAGGATAAATCCCTCCATGTATCATAAAAAGGAAGGAAGAGAGCTATAAATGAAAACAGAATTATACTGTAAAAGGACACAAGTATTTTTCCTCATTCTCTTTGAAAAGACCAATAAACAGATTTGTAAAATGGGATACTCACATCAGCATAGTGACCTTTCATATCGCACCGTTCACAATGTTTTTTCCATGAAGGTCTTTCAAGGCATTTGTGGGAGTAACACGCAGGCAAAAAACAATCTAAACAAAACCGAGAAGGGCAGTCGTACTGCAGATGTCCTCTCTCAGCACACAGGCAACAAGCACGTATTTTCTGTAGGGAAGAAAATGTGATATGGAAAAACTTTAGCCCTCTGTATGCAAAAAAGGGAGGAAAAAACCAGAGTAAAACTGAACATAAAGTATCACAATAAATATGTTATATGTCTAAAGACTTATGAGAAGAAATCTTACAATGGTAAACCATGAGACATGAGGACCAGGTTGAGATTAAATTTTTAAAATGAATTTGACTGCAGTCTAACATACTGTTCCAAATCCATTTATACACGTGATTGTTTTAGGATATAAAATTTCTCAAGAGCGCTTTTATAAGACAGAATACTAATTTTTTCAGTTGAGAAACAAAATTCTTCTAATGTGACATTAATTAAATTTTTAGCATATTTTTAAGTCAAAAACTTTGAAAGATGTTTGATAAGAGTCATGTTAGATACGACTACTAAAAAAAGCTAAAGAAGTGTTCAGCTACATTGACTGAATCACAATATTAACATCCATTCACACAGGGTGTGGTGAGGGTGGTTAGACCAAGCTTGCAACGAAATTAACAGGCTATATCATCCATAGCAAAGTGACTAGAATGGAGAGTGGGCTGAAAACCATACTATAAGAAAGAAGTGGGGGAGCTAGAAAGTGCAGGGGACAGAATGCTAGGCCTGGAGTCAGGAAGACCCAAATTTAGTTGTGTGATACTGGACAAATCCTTCAACCTCTCTCTGCCTTAGTTTCCTCAACTGTAAAATGAGGATAACAACAGCACCTGCCTTCCAGGGTTATTGTAAAGATCAAATGAGATAATAATTGGAAAAGTGCTTAGCGCAGCACCTGGCATATAGTGTATGCTAATATAAATGTTTATTTAAAAACAATACAACAACTAAGGCTGTTTAGCCTAAGGAGAAAACTAAAGGGAGACATGATAGGTATTGTAATAATACTTGAAAGATTTTTATGCAGAAAGAGAAGACTTTGTGTTAAAGGGAGTAAATACTAGACAAGGAGCCAGGAAAACTATGACTGCATTACTAGCATCCTCATTTATAAAGTTACTAAGTTAGACTACTTAAAATCAGAGGTCATTAATCTTTTTTTTGTTTTATGGGCTCTAGCGAAGCCTCTGGGTCCCTTCTTAGAATAATATTTTTATATGCATAAAACAAAAGATGTAGGATTATAAAGGAAACTAATTGTATTTAAAAACAATCATCAAAATATTTTGTAAAAAAAGTTCAAAGCCCCAGGTTAAGAACCCCTGGACTAGATAAACTGTAATGCTCTTTTCTAACTCTCTAACTTTTTAATATCTAAGTGCAGAATTGGAATAATTTATTGAAAGTTTCAAGTATGCAGATTTCAGCTTATTATAAAAAAGAATTTAAAAAGCAAAACAAAACAAAACAAAAATCAGAGTTGTTCACAAGGGAGTAGGCTTTTTAAAGTAGTTAGCTCCCTATCACCATGAGAATTCCAGAAGATATTGGCCTACAGTCTATCAGGGATATTGTACAAGAGATTCTTACAATAATTGGCAAGATGAGAAGAGCTCAAAAGTTCTCTGACTATAACATCCTTGGAAGAAGTATTAGGTATTTTACCTACCTGTGGAACAGGGCAGTTTTTTGACAAATGACCACGTTTTTCACAATTTCTACAGATGACATTTTTGTCAGCTGAACAGTAATATCTACTTGTTCGTTTACCAGATGATCTTTTATTACTTATTTGGGCCTAAAAAATGAAAATAAAGAATTCTGTTATTTATTAAGATTTGTATCAGTCTGACATATGAACCCATCCAATTAAAAGATAATACTTCCTGGAACTGTCCATCATATTAAAAAATAAAAGGCAATCGAAACAGTGTAAAGTGAAAAAAATTGAGTCGACCAAAATCCCAAAGCCTTGACGAGAAAACAGAAAAAAAATCATAACAATACTGCTTAAAATAAGTGTGTCTAACAAGGCAGGTAAAAATTTATTTCCCTAAAGTCTTGAAAACCTAATCAAAAGAGCACTGAACTGAAATGGAAGGAGGAAGTAAAAAATTGCCTACATATATTTACCAAGCTAGATACAATATCTTACAATTTAAGAATACAACAAAAGTAGAGATTTCCAAAGTTTTAGTAAAACCTATAGTCTCAAATGTTCTTAGACAAATAATCAATAAGATAAAGCAATGATCCTAGGGCAACACAGAAAATTTGACTAGAAGTTACACTGTTTCTCTCAAGTAAGTAGATGAACAATATTTATGTGCTCTGGTAACGAAACAGGTTCAAAAAAGCTCAACTTTTGCCTGTTAATGGGATGCATGGACAACAGTTCTACTGAAAATATCTGAGGGTTTTGGTAGAATGCAAGTTATTAGCCCATTCTACTTTGAAACAGCTCCAATTAAGAAAGCTTGTCTTTTCCTCACATTAAGTAAGCATAAACCCACCTAGTCTTAGCTCTACCCTCTAAGTCCAAGAAGGTAAATTTAACTCTTTTTTCACAAGACACCCCTTCACATACTGGAAGAGAGCTAACCATTCATTCAACCGATCTCAAGCCTTTCAACATCTTGTTTATCCTCCTGTAGATATTCTCTTCCTTATCAATATTGTTCCTAAATTACTGACATACCCAGAACTCTGTGTGGCACTGTTGCCCAGTCACACCTCCCTAAATTTTTGCACTGTGTGAAGTGATATCGTGAGACGGCAGTCATTAATGTAGGCGCACTGTAACTGTCCAGGTATAGAACAGAACAGGCTGACTTGGGAGGTCCTGGGTAGCCCATCAATAATTGAGCAGCCTTTGAGCAAACTGGCCAGGTATTTTATGGTGGGGAGCAAGGGAGGAGCAAGGGGATGAGGCAGTGGATAGTGCCGGGCCTGGAGTCAGGAAGACTCATTTTCCTGAGTTCAAATCTGGTCTCAGACACTAGCCATGGGACCCTGGGCAAGCCACCCTGTCTGCCTCAGTTCCTCATCTGTAAAAATGAGCTGAAGAAGGCAATGCCAAACCACTCCAGTATCTTTGCAAAACAGCAACAACAACAACACACACAACAAAACCCCAAATAGAGTCATGAAGATTTGGATAAGACTAAACAACCAAACAACAAAAATTTTACAGGAAGAATCTTACTCAGTAAAGATTATTCTCTTTTTTTAAATGGTCACTTTACAAACCAGCAATTTTAGTGAAATGTTCTTTTTTCTTTCAGTCAAAGTTAGAAAGGGGAGGAATGACCATTTATAGCCTCAAAGGGCTGGAATGATGAGTTAGATTCTAACAATGTGAAAATTAAAGGAGAGAAAACACGCAATCCTATATGAAGATTTTTAAAAAACAACTGGACAAGAGGAAGATGCATGGCTTAATAGCAAAGGCCTAACAGGCCACAGAGAGCCCTAAACTTAATGAATCATTGTTCAATTTCCACTACTGGTCTGTCTCACCTGTACACTGGCTGCTTGGTCTCTTGGGGATCCTAATAGCTTATGTAAACTCATTCCTCAATTATCAACATCATACAATCTCCATCCTTTTGGTTCTGGACTCTAGGCAGTATTTAAACCCCCTTCTCTGCTCCCCATTGCCTTACTCTGATTCTCCTCACCTTCACCCCACCAATATCCCACTCCAAAGGTAGCCACCCTTTTCACTGCGCTCTGCAGAATGCCTACTCCATTTGTAACAAATGTGTTTTCCTCTTTAAACTTTTCCTTTCTCACTTCTTCTGTCTTCTGGTGCACACTGAAACCTGATTTCCTCTTGATAACACAACTTTCCTGGCCATACTTTTCAATACTGGCTGTACTTTTTCTTATAACCACAGATTCATTACTTATAGCGGAGGAGTCAGAATATTCCATGCTTCCCCTTGCCACTCACAGACTCTTCTTCTACCACCATTATTCAATAATCTCATCTCCTTTCAGTGTCTAGCTTACAGTCCTCTCTTCCCCAACTCATATTCTCATACTGGGGACTTCAACATAATAATGTTTTTCCTCAAACACCCTAACTTCCCAGCTCCCCAGCCTACTCATTTTCCCATGACCTTCTCCATGCTGCCTTGGCAATACACAGAAATGGTCAAATGACATCACCCATAAATTTTCTATTTCCATGTTCATAAGCTCTGAAATCCCTTTATGTGATTATAATCTGATGCCTTCTCACTTTTTCCTCTGGCTTGCAATCCCTAACCCTGTTCTTCATCCTCACCATCACCTCCAGCTTCCCCCCGCCCTTTCATATCTTTTCCAGAATATCTATCACCTTTGTACTGGCTATGCTCTCTTCTGTTCCCCACCTCGACTCTACACTACACTTCTCTAGAGTCCCTTGCTTCCTTATCCTAGCACTAATCTTGACAGACAATTCTCGGCTGTGGATAGCTCCTACCCTCTGCTGCCTTTACTACCACTCACATGCTGCTGAATGAAGTTAGAGAAAATCATGAAACCATGCTGAGTGCTGTTTTTCAGTCATTTTTTCAGTCATGTCTGACTCTTCATGAACCCATTTGGGGTTTTCTTGATGAAGATACTTAAGTAGTTTGGCATTTCATTCTCTAGCTCATTTTACAGGTGAGGAAAGTGAGGCAAAGAGGATTAAGTGACTTGCCCAGGGTCTTCCTGATTCCAGGACCAGCACTTGGTCTACTGAATCACCTAGCTGTCCCATGGGGACTGAGTACACTACAGGTTTGTTACATAGTTTCAACTGGCCCTTCATTGCAGCAAGTCATCCCTTCAGGCATCCCTAAACTTGCTCACTATCTAACACACCACTGTGACTTTTCCAGAACTTTTCATCTCTCTGCAAACTTCCCAACACTCCTTCCTTACCTCTGTCAGCTGAAAATTTTGCCTCACATTTCACTGAAAAAATTGAGGCCATGTTCCAAGAGGTCCCTCTTCTTCTTTCTTCCTTATCCAACGTCAATCACTCAGATGCCTTACGCTTCTATCTCCTTCTTCATCGCTATCTCACACAAAGAGACAGCCCATCTCCTTACTAAGGCAAATCCACCTACACGTATAAGTGATTCCATTTCAACCCATCCTTTCTAGCAGGTTGCCCCCTCTATCTGTACTCTCTCACTAATCTTAAGTCTACTAGATACTTCGTTAGTGCCTACAAACAATCCTATGTCTCCTCTATCCTCAAAAATTCCTAACTTGATATGTCCATTTCTGGGGATATGATTCTTCCTCTCTCCTCCCTTTCATGGATAAACTTGAGAAAGCCCTTTTAGGGAGGTTTATAGTAGAAAACTGGAATAGTGGGGAGAAGGGCTAGATTATAAAGAACTTTGAAGGTCAGAGGATTGTATACTTTATCCTGGAAATGACAGACAGCCACTAGAGTTTACTGGGTATAGGGGTGACACAGTTGGACTTTCATTTTAAGAAAATCACTTTGGACACTAAATGGAGGATAGACTGAAGTAGGGAGAGGCTTATGGCAGGTAGATCCACCAGTAGGCTTTTGCAATAGTCCCAGCATGAGGTGATGAAGTACTGTACGAGAGTGTGGCAGTTATCAGAAAGAGATGTTGCTATGGTGAAATCAATAGGCCTTTGCAGCATTGTTTAAAAAAAAGAAAAAGAAAAAGAAAAAAAAGAACAGCCAATAGGAGTAGCAGCAGCAAGAGGAGAAAAAGGGGATTTTACACTTTGGACTTTGTATCAGGCACTTAAATTGCTGGAGAGACATGCCATTCTGAACCAAAGGTGTGAAAAATGGGTTAAAAACATTATGAAATTAAGTCTAATAAATGGAATTTCAGCAGCAAAGTGGAGGCATAGATTCAGCCTCTACCCATCCAAATACACTGAGACACATTTTCTAAAATGCTCAAGACAACATCAGCAGCAGCAACGGCAAGAACTGTTCTGTAGTGTCTGTTTTCCTTATATGTTGTGTTGTTGACAGGAGGAGTTTCTGTGTCAAACTGAGAAGGTAACAAACTGGATGGTGTTGTGAGGAATCAAGGATGACACTAATGTTGCAAGCCTGGAGGAATGGAAGGATGATGGTACCCTTGGCAGTAATAGGAAAGTTTGGAAGGAGGTAGCCTTTAGAGGGGAAGATAATTAGTTCCGTTTTGGACATGCTGAGTTAAGATGTCTCCTAGACATCCAGTTCAAGACATCTGAAAAAGACATCAAGACAAACTGAAGGTCAGATGAGAGGTTAGGGCTGGAAAGGTAAACTTGAGAATCACTGGCATAGAGATGATAATTAAATCCATGGGAGCTGATGAGATCATTAAGTGAAATACAATAAAGGGAGAAAAGAAGAAAGTCTGTTACAGAGCCCTGTGGGACACCCATGGTTAGTGGATATGTCCTGGATAAGAATCAAGCAAAGAAGACTGAGAAGGAACGGTTGGATAAGTTGGAGGAGAACCAGGAAAGGATGGTGTCCCAGAAATGAGCAAGAAGAGGGTATCAAGAAAAAGAAAGTGATCAACAGTGTCAAAGGCTGCAAAGAGGTCAAGAAGAATGAGGATTGAAAAAAGGTCATTGGGTTTGGCAATGAGGAGATTATTGGTAACTTTGGAGAGGTAGTATCAGTGGAAGCATAATGTCAGAAGCTGGACTGCAGAGAGTTAAGCAGAGAACAAGACGAAAGGTGGTAGAGGCATCTATTGTAGATGATCATCTAAAGAAGTCTGGCCAAAGAGGCAGAAGAGACACAGGACAACTGTTAGTAGGGACAGAAGGATCAAGTAAGGGGTTTTTGAGAATGGGGGAAGAAGTGGACATATTTGTAGGCAACAGGAAGGAGTCAGTACACAGAAAAAACTGAAGATAAGTGAGAGTGGGGATGACTAGGGACAATCTTTTAGAGGAGACAGATAAAAAAATAAGATCATCTGTGCAGGTATACTTGGCAAGGAGTACGGCTACTTCTTTGTGTGAGATGGGTGAAGGGGGAGAAGAGGGAGCTCTTGGAACAGCCTCAATTTTTTGAGGCAAATATGGGCAAAGTTCTCAGCCAAGAGTGAGGAGAGGTGGAAGCCACAGGAAGCCCAGTTGAGGGTGTGTAACATAAATTTGTAGTGGACCCAGTTAGAACATTTGCTTGATTTTCTCCACCTTCACTCAGCTGCATGTTTAAGGAAGCCAGTGCTAACTTTCTGCAGTCAGGTTTCTGACCCATCATTTAACTGAAACCCTAATTTCCAAAGGTACCAAAGAATCCTTAATTGCTATCTAATGGCCTTCTTTCTTGATTTCTCTGCAGCCCTTAAAATTATCAATCATCCTCTTCTCCTAGTTACTCTTAACATCACAAAGTTTTTGTGACACTGCTCCTTCCTGGTTCTCTTCCTACCTTTCTGATGGCTCTTTCTCAGTCTCCTTTGCTGGACCTTCATCCAGGTTGTGTCTGCTAACTGTGGGTGTCCACCTAGGCCCTGTCCTGGGCTATCTTCTCCATTTATACTATCTTGCTTAGTGAACTCATCAACTCCCACGGATTTGATTATCATCTTTTTGCTGATGATTCTCAGATCTATTTATCCAACTCTAAACACTCTGCTGACTTCCAGTTTCATATTTCCAACTACCTATTGGACATTTTTAATTGGATAACCAACTGACATTTTAAATTGAACATGTCCAAAATTCAACTTTTTATATTTCCCCAGAAACTTTCTCCTCCTCTTAACTTCCCTATTACTGTTGAAGACAATACCATCATCATCCCAGTTTCCCAGGCTCACAACAGGTATCACTGTTGACTCCTCATTCTCTCTTACTTCCCATTATCCAATCAGTTGCCAAGTTCCATAGTTTCTATCTTTCCCAGAATTTCTTGTAATTGCTCCCTTCTCTCCTCTGACACTGCCAACTGCCCTGATGCAGGCCCTCAACACTTCAATGTTAGGTATACTGCAATAGCCTTCTGGTTAGTTTCCTTGCCTTAAGTTTCTCTCCACTACAGTGCATCCTCCACTCAATTGTCAAAGTAATTATCATAAAGTCTAGGTTTGACCATGTCACCCTGTGCTTTTCAATAAACTCTGACAATTCCCTATTATTCCCAAGATAAAATATAAAATTCTCTATTTCGCTTTCAAAGTCTTTCATAACCTAACCCTCTCTGGCCTTCCTAGTCTTCTTACATCTTACTCTCCTCCATGTACTCTGTGATCCAGTAACTCTGGCGTCCTTACTGCGCCTCCAACATTCCATCTTCTGATACTGGGCATTTCCCCCCACACTCCCCTTCAGTTTGAATTCTGTCCCTCCTCATCTCAACCTCTTGTCTTCTATGGCTTCCTTCATGTTTCACTTAAAATTTCACCTATCAAAGAAGCTTTACCCAGTCCTCTTTAGTGTCTTCCCTTTGATATTTTCTCCAATTAATTCTATGTGTGTATATGCATGTGTGTGTGTGTGTGTGTGTGTGTGTGTGTGTGTGTGTGTGTGTGTGTATACACAATTTATACCTAATTGTTTGCATGAGATCTACTCTGCTGGACTATGAACTCCTTGAGAACTTGTCCCTTTATTTTTTTGCATCCTCACTGCTTAGTACACAGCCTGGCACATACATATTGAGGCATTTTTTATAAACATCTGTTGCCTTGACTTGGTTAGGCAATTAAAAATTCTCACTGTTCTTGACCTTTGTAGCACCTGAATCTACTGAAAAAGGCCATCAATGAGCCTAGGGAATTGGTTGTACCAAGAGCACTGACATCTGTTCTGCCCTGTCCCATCACTCCTTCAGCTCCTCCTAAGAAGCAGCAACAGGAGGAAGCTGAAGTTGATAGAGACTCAGCCTAGCATCCCTTGCTAACTGGGAGATCTGCCTTTATCAAGGTCTTTGGGCAACCACTACGGAGTTCAAATCTGGCCTCAAACACCTTAATAGCTGTGTGACTCTGGGAAAGTCGTTTTAACCTTGTTTGCCTCAGTTTCCTCATGGGAAAATGAGCTGGAGAAGGAAATGGTAAACCATTCTAGTATCTTTTCTAAGAAAACGAATGAACAACAATATCCTTATGGCAAACACTTTCCAATTCCATTTCTCTATCACTCTATCCATGTATAATCACTGTCTACATAAGAGCAACCTGTCCCCAAACTTAACCTCAAGGAATCATAGGTTTATGGGTAGAAAGGACCTTGAAGGTCTTAACTAAGTCAAATTTCCTCATTTTCCAGATGAGAAAAACGAGGCCCAAAGTCACACAACTATTAAGTGTCCAACTCTTCATGATGCCATTTGAGGTTTTCTTGGCAAAGACACTGGAGTAATTTGACATTTCCTTCTCTAGTTCATTTTACAGATGAGGAAACTGAGGTAAATAGGGGGAAGTGACTTGTCCTTGGCAGAGTCACAAAGCTAGTAAGTATCTGAGGCCAGATTTGAATTCAGTTCTTTCTGACTCCAGGCCTGATGCTCTATCCACTGCGCCACTCTCCGGGTTTCTAGGACCCCACTCTCTCCTGGTTCTTAGTCACCTCTGCTGGTTTATCATCCATATGATGATCCATATCTGTGTTCCACAAGGATCCACATCAGGCTCCCTTTTCTTCTTGATGACCTCATCATAAGTTTAATAATCATCTTTAAGCTGCTGACTCACAGATCTATATATCCAGCCTCAGTATCTTTGCTTAGCTTTAGTCACAAATCATTTAATAGACAATCCAAACTGGATGTCCTGGAGACACCTCAAATTCAACATGTTGAAAAACCAATTCATCTTTTTTGGAAAAAAAATTTACATTTCTCTACTATGCAGAACTGATTTTTTTTAAAGTATGTAACAAATTCAATATGTAACTTTCAAAACTGTTCTTGTCAATGATTCCTTCCATTCTCTTTTGTGAATTTCTTTTAAATGCCTCAATTTTCTTCTCTCTCTCTTTTTTTAATCAACTCTATCCCTTTCTCTCTTTCTTTCACACCTCTTCCTCCTGCACTGGAAAACAAAACAAAACAAAACAAAACCTGTTAACAAATATACATGATCAAGCAAAATAAATTCACACATCCGTCGTGCCCATTATGGATTCTGAGTTTATCATATCTCTGTAACAAGGCAGACAGCATGCGTCATCTTCAGTTCTCTGGAGTAGTAGTTGCTCATTACGTTGATCAGAGTTCCTAAGTTTTTCAAAGTTATTCGTCTTTATAATGTTTTTATTGTATAAACTATTCTTCTGGTTCTGCTCACTTCATTCTGCATCAGTTTATACAACTGATCCCCTGGTTTCTCCAAAATTATCCCTTTTATCATTTCTTGCAATGTGATAATATTTCCACTACATTCATATACCATAATTTATTCAGCCGTTCCAATAGATCAACACTTTCTTAGTTTTGAATTCTTTAACACTAAAAAAAAAAGCCACTATAAATATTTTTGTATGGATGGATCATTTACCTCTTTTTGAGCTCTTTGGTGTATAGGCCTGGTAGTGGCATTATTAGATCAAAGGCAAAGCAGAATTAGTAACTTTTGGGGCAAAGTCCAAATTGCTTTTTAGAATAGCTAGACCAATTCACAGCTCCATGTTAAATGTGTCTGTTCTCCCAGAGCCTTTCTAACAATTGATTTTCCTTTTCCATCACTTTTGCCAATCTGATGGGTATGAGGTTGAATTTCAACACTATTCCAGTTTGCATTTCTCTGTTATAATTGAGGGTTTTTTCATATGGTTGTTGATAGCTTGTTTTTCTTTCTTTGAAAACTGCCTGTTCATATCTTTTGATCATTTATTTACTAGGGAATGACTTATTATTTTTTGGAATTACTTCTTCAAACATCTTGCATACCCAACCTTTACATCAGAAAAACTTACTGTAAAGTCCTACTCACCCTGATCAGTTTCTCTTTTAACTCCAGTGATTTTTGTATGTAAAAGCTCCTCAATTTTTTATAACAGAGATTGTCTTTTTATTGCCTATGATTCTCTCTAGCCCTTGTCTGGTCAAGAACCCTTTCCCTTTTCCACTACATTTTCCCCAAACTTCCCATTTCCTGTTGAGGCTATCATTATCTTTCTAATTACCAAGGCTCCCCACCTCAGTGGGTCATCCTCAAATCCTGCATTATTACTCATCCCATATATCCAATCACTAGCCAAATCTTTTATCTACTTTCACAATATCTCTTTCACATGGCTCCTTCTCCCAAATTAACATAGCCACCACCCTAGTTCAGACTGCTAATTGGTTTCCCTCATTCAAGTTTTTTTCTAGTCAAATCCACCCCCCACCCCAAACCACCCACAGAGACTAGTGATTTTCCTATTGATGTGATGATGTCAGTTTCCTACTCAATAAACTTCAGTGGCTCCCTATTACCTCTAAGATCAAATGCTAACCCCTTTGATATTTAAAATCCTTCATAATATGGCCTCATCCTACCTTTCCAGCATATTACATATTACTCTCCTTGACATATTCTTCGGACCAGTCAAACTGGCTTTTTGTAGTTCCTCTGATAAGATACTCAATCTCCTGTCACCGTGCCTTCACACTGCGTATCGACTATTCCTGAAATATAGTCCTTCCTCACCTCCAACTCTTAAGACTCCCTAGTTTCCTTTTAAAGTCAGCTCAAGCACTACACTCCAAGTGAAGCTCTTCCTGACCAACTTAGCTGCAAATAATTTTCTCTAAAAAGTATCATCATTTTATAGCTGAAATGATGTATGTGCACAAATTTATGCAAGTATGTATTTATCATTATCATTAACAAAGATCACAGGGCTGAAGATATGGTTTTGTGAGTCAATCTCTCTAGGACTCAGTTTTACCATCTCTAAAACTGGGATATTATTTGGCACTGTTTACCTTCAAAGAAATTTTGTGAGTATAGTATTTCGTAAACCCTGAAGTAAAATATGAATGCAAACCATCATTAATTCTAAGATTTTATGAATCTTCAATTAGAGATGGTCACCAATAATTAAACTGTTTATGTAATTTGAGAAAAATCTCTTTCACAACTTCTTGTCCATTCGCTTTTTTTCTCATTTGTTTTCTCAATTCTTTCTTTACGCCTATCAATGCCATGGACATACATGCTTGGTTCTTTTTGTGGCACATCATCAAAAGAGATTACTGTCTTCTGAATATTACTTTTTAGTCCTCTGATTCATAGAGCAGTCGTTAAATTACAAAATTTAAAGATATCTTCCATTTTTATATTACCTATACTTCCTACAGTTATCACTCCACCGTGACCCTTCAGTAGAGCCATCCTTTAAAACAATTAAAAAAAGAGGTAAGCAAAACTAACTAACATATTGAAAGACCACTATATTCAGACTTCCATATTTATGGTCCTTCACTTCTGCAAAAAAAGGGTTGGGAGGTGTTATCTTATATCTCTTCTTTAGCCAAGCTTGTCTGTTATGATTCTGCAGTATTTAGTTTTGATTGCTTTGTTATTCTTTCCATTTACAGTGTTGTAGTCATTCTATATATTGTTTTCCTGGTTCCATTTACTTTACTTTCCATGCTTATCTATATTCATCCTGCACAGTTTCTGTTACCACAAAAATATTTAGCTACATTAATGTACCATAATTTGTTTGGCCATTTATCATTTAAAGAGTTTTGTTTACAGTTCTACAAAAATGCTATTAGAAACATTATGGTGTACTTGGGGCCTTTTTTTTTTTTAAATAAGTGACTTCCTTGGGATATATGGCCAGCAGTGAAATCTCTGGGTCAATAGGCACTGTAATCATTCTTACAAAAATTCTATTTACTTTCCAGAATGGTTAATTTAAAATTCCACCAACAATGCAGTAGCGTGCCCATCATTCCCACTTGGCTGCCTCCCTTCTTATCCTAGTTACATTAGTTTTACTCATGAAATAGCCTTTCAATATTACATATTCAAAATTATATATTTTGTCTTTTGTAACTGCCTCTAGCCCAGTTTTTGTTACCCCCCATCCACCCACCTATACCTATAGCTGTGAAGAATATATGATATGCTTCTCTAGAAGTATATCCTCTAAGGTCTCTTTTTTTATAAGATTGAGAAACTTAATGACAATGTCGTGGTCTGAAATCTTGGTCTCACCTGAAGGAAAAATCTTATTAAGGCTTAATCAATGGCAAGGAAGGAATACCCTGTTCTCAATCCAGGGCTTCAATTTTATCAGACATGCTAAGTTTTTGTAACAGAAACGTCAATAGAGTACAAGAAGGAAACTTGATTCTTTGAAACTAAGATGACAGTGGTAACCAACCTTTGTTCTCTCTTGACCAAAATAAAGAGTTTCAGGAAGATACTTTTTTGTCTCATTGTTCAGGGAATCCTTAAGTTGTCTATGGGTATCCTGTATTTGAGGTCAATGACTCTAGCTTATACAGATATGATATGTTCTTTTAGTGTGGTTGCCATTTTCTTTTCTTTTGCCAGATTTTTCAAAATTTCAGTATTTTCAGATTCCAAAATTGTTCATCTTTCCATTCTTGGGAAAAACTCATTACCGTGGAGAATGTTGTTTGTAGTTTTTTTCCCTCTAATATATTGCTTTTATTTCTGCATTGAGAGCTACAACTTCTAACAAACATTAATTCCTAAATTCTTCTCTTTTTTAAAAATTTATTTATTTTTAGTTTTCAACATTCACTTCCACAAGATTTTGAGTTCCAAATTTTCTCCCCATCTCGTCCCTACCCCTACCCCAAGAATGCAAGCATGCATTCTGAATACCCCTTCTCCTAACCTGCCCTCCCTTCTCTTATCCCCTTCTCCTTCTATTTTCCTGTAGAGCAGGATAGATTTCTATACCCCATTTCCTGTATATCTTATTTCCTAGCTGCATGTGAAAACAATTTTTTAAACATGTGTTTTTAGAACTTCGCGTTCCAAATTTTCTCCCTTCCTCCCTCCCCACCCACCCTCATTGTGAAGGCAAGCAACTCAGTACAGGTTATACATGTGTTGTCATGCAAAACACTTCCACAGTGGTCATGTTGTGAAAAACTAAGTATATTTCCCTTAATCCCATCCTTCCTCACCCCCCACCCCCCATTTATTCTATTCTCTCTTTTGACCCTGTCCCTCCTTAGAAGTGCTTTGGACATCTCTTTCAGGAGGTGATTGGTGGATTCTTTCAATTTCTATTTTGCCCTCTGGTTCTAAAATATCAGGGCAGTTTTCCTTGATAATTTCTTGAAAGATGATGTCTAGGCTCTTTTATTGATCATGGCTTTAAGACAGTCCAATAATTTTTAAATTCCCTTTCCTGGATCTATTTTCCAGGTCAGTTGGTTTTCCAATGAGATATTTCACATTGTTTTCTATTCTTTCATTCTTTTGGTATTGTTTTACAGTGTCTTGATTTCTCTCTCTTTGTTGTCTTCTTCTGGTTGTATGTTTTGATCTTCTTGGTCACCAAAGTAAGATTCTATGGTCTGACTCTTTTTGTGCTGCTTGCTCATGATCTGAGCCAATTATCTGAGTTACAAACTTTTTGTTAAGGTAGCAGTCTGCTTCCAGTGTGGAGAATGTACTGTTCCAAGCTTCAGGGATTTTGTGCAGCTGTTTTCAGAGATAGTTCTAGGGACCTGTAAATTTTCAGTTCTTCCAAGGTGCTATGATCAAGTGCGAGGTGTTTATTCCTTTCTTGGCCTGTGCTCTGGTCTATGAGTGACCACAAGCACTCTTTTCTGTTTTGGCACTGTGAGGAGGATTTTCTCTCCACGACCACTACAAGCTCGAACAGGCTAACGCTCCTCCTTGCCCCAGGACCGCCACCCAGAACTGTGACCCAGATCCAAGCATGGGCAAAGCAAGAGAATCCTGCACCAGCAAAGAGATCCTTGCAAAATCCCCCTCTGATCAGCCACTCCTCAGTCTGTGGGCCGGATATTCCTGAGGCAGCCACTGCCCCGGGGGCCAAGCCTGGGGACTAAGGCTGGCTCTGAGCTTCTCTCTCTCACCACAAACACAGACTTTTCCTACTGACCTTCTAAGCTGTCTTTGGCGTTCATGGGTTGAGAAGTCTAGAAACCCGCCACAGCTGCCCCGATTCAGTTCTCTGAGGCCTGCGCACCCAGGCCAAACTGTGCTCCTCTCCCAGCCTGGCATAATATGCCTTTCTGATCAACCACCCAGACTATCTTTGGCTGGAAATTTGTTTCACTCTGTCTTTTTGTGGGTTCTGCTGCTTTAGAATTTGTTTAGAGCTATTTTTTAACAGGCATTTGGAGTGGTTTGGGGGATCAAGCAAGTCGCTGCTTTTACTTCGCCATCTTGGCTCCGCCCTCCAAATTCTTCTCTTATAGAGTAAACTTTTTTTTTTTTGGCTAGGCAATGGGGTTAAGTGATTTGCCCAGGGTCACACAGCTTGTGTTATGTGTCTGAGGCAGGATTTGAACTCAGGTCTTCCTCAATTCAGGGCTGGTGCTCTATCTACTGCGCCACCTAGCTGCCCTTAAACTTTTGAACCATTCTGGAATTTTCTGTTGCCATTCCATGCTCTCTTGGGATTCCAAAGGCTTCTGTGGAATTCTTTTATCTTATGATATTTGTTAAAAGAATTTTTAATCTTTTTGCCCATTTAGTACTCATCCTTCCTTCTAGTTTGTAGCATCCTCTGTTAATTTATTTGCTTATGATCTAGGTTTTATTGAATTTTTTCCTCTTAAAATCTTTGTCTTTACATTAATTTATCCTTATATTTCCTCCTGTAACTCATTTTCTGACTTCTCTCCCTTTGCTTGTGTGTAATACCTCCAGAGCTGTATTGCAAAGCACATTCAACCTCCTTCCACACTGGCTGATTTAGGTTTCATTTGCCTTGGCCTCTGCCCTGAGTCACTTCTGGAAGCATATTATGGTTCCAGATAGGTTTCAGTCCCCTTTCCTTCAGACCTCGAATAGTCATTCATACTGATCTGGTTCCTTCCTTGTATCTCCTCTTATTTCTCTAGCTAAACTGAGTTAGCCTCTGTCACTTTTTTCAAGATTGGATGATGGCATTCCAGACAATCTCTGCAGCCCTGGGGGTTCTCAACCAAGGAAACACCCCAGACAGTAAGCAGAATGCTTTCCTTTCTCCCATAGCTGGGGGAGAAATTAGTGCTACTTGTTGGAGTGCTAGGTGTGCTAGCAAAGTGCCTACAGCAGGAACAGATCCCAACATGGGGACTATGGATGAGTCTCTAGGTAGCTTTGCACATTCTTACTGAGTGTGAAGGCTGGTGAAGGAGCTTTGATGAGTAATGCTTTAAGAATGAGCATTCTTTTTGTTTCTGGTAATGTTCTCTATCTCCTGTTTGGTCATGAATTCCTCTGTTCTCCATAAATTTGCACAAAGTTAATGCAACTAAGATTAGAAGGAAGGTAGAAAATTGGGAAGGAATTTTTACAACCGGTGTCTCTGATAAGGGCCTCCTGTCTAAAATATATAGAGAATTAAGTCAAATTCATAAGAATACACATCATTCCCCAACTGATAAATGGTCAAAGGATATAAACAGACAGTTCTCAGATGAAGAAATTAAAGCCATCTATAGTTATATGAAAGAATGTTTAAATCACTATTGATTAGAGAAATGCAAATCAAAACAACTCTGAGGTACCACATCACACCTATCAGATTGGCAAAGATGACAAAACAAGAAAATGATAAATGCTGGAGAAGATGTGGGAAAATTGGAACACTAATGCACTGTTGGTGGAGTTGTGAAAAGATCTAACCATTCTGGAGAGTAATTGGGAACTATGCCCAAAGGACTATAAATAGCACTTCTAGGGCTACATCCCCAAAAGATTACACAAATGGGAAAAGGACCCACATGCACAAAAATATTTATAGCAGCTCTTTTTGTGGCAAAAGAATTGGAAATTGAGAGGATGCCTATCAGTTGGGGAATGGCTGAGCAAGTTGTGGTATATAAATGTAATAGAATACTATTGTGCTATAAGAAATGATGAACAGGCTGATTTCAGAAAAACCTGGAAAGGCTTGTGTGGTCTGATACCGAGTGAAGTGAGCAGAACCAAGAGAAAGTTGTACACAATAACAACCACGTTGTGTGATGACTAATCCTGATAACCTTAACCCTTCTCAGCAATACAGGGATCTAAGACATCTCCAAAGGCCTTGTGATGGAAAATGCTATCCACATCCAAAGAAAGAACTATGGAATTTGAATGCAGATTGAAGCATACTACTTGCTATTTTTTTTCCCTCTTCTGTTGTGTTTTGTTTCCTCTTTTTGGTGGTTCCTCCTATTGGTTATAATTCTTACTTACAACATCACTAATGTGAAAATATGTTTAATAGGAATATATATACACACACACACACACACACACACACACACATATACATATATATATATATATGGAGAGAGAGAGAGAGAGAGAGAGAGAGAGAGTGAGAGCGCGCGCCTATATCACATTGTGCACCATCATCTTGGGGAGTGTGGTCGGGAGGAAAGGGGAGAAAAATTTTAAACTCAAAAGCACATGGAAATGATTGTTGATAAATCAAAATTAATTAATTTAAAAAAAGAAAAAAAAGAACAAGCATTCTGTGGTCTTAATTCATAATTTTACACTGTTGCTGCTCTGTCTTATTTATTGTTAATTCAACTGAAACTGCTCTACATGTACTGCAAAATTTCTCTTTTAAGGGTTTCTGATAGTTAGCAGGGCCTATGCAAAGTGCCTAGTTTTCCACTTTGCTAGTCTCTTGACCCAAATGTCAATGTGTTTCTTTCTCTGAGGATTTTGTTAACAATTCCCTCTATCTGCCATACGCTCATAAATATTATTGAAAAATTTAAATGTCTCTAATGAAGATTGCTTCATGTTGCCTTCACACTGACAACATTCTTCTCTTTCCATGATTTTTTTTCTCTTTTAAAGCAGCCCAAACCAACTATTTTGAACTAAAAAGTGAGTCAAATACATTTATGACATCACACACAAACTCTAGGAGTTTTAATTCCCGCCTGCCACCCTTCTTCATACTATTTAGTAAAAATCCAATTTTTAAAAGACTGTATTTATTATTCAAATCTACAAAACTGAGTAATCTTCTTTAATCTTTCTCCTTCAAAACATAAAATGATTCTACCATTTAACAAGATGAATGCTATTAATCTGAAAGTGACAAACACCTGTCACACCCTAAATATAGGCTAACCATTTCCTTCCACTGAAGAAACAGCTATTTCCTCTGTCAATCTTGTTAAAGTACTAAGTGCCAAGCCATGTAGGCACATATACAGTCCATACCAACATGTATACCAAAAACCACAGAATTATGTTCCATTCATCAATATGCTTAAGGAAAAGAGCCTCAATTTCTCAATTTGTAAATGAGAGGTTTAGACCAGAGAAACAGGATCATAAGATTTAGAGCTGGAAGGGTCCTTAGAAATTATTTAGTCCAACTCCCTCAATTTGCAGGAAGGAAATGAGACCCAGAGAGGAAATGATAACAAAGTACAATATTTAGGGTCCCTTCAAGCTAAAAAATGTCTATGGTTTTATTGTAATTCAGTTACTGTTAGGGAAAAAAAGTTGATTTAATTTAGAGCTATAAAGGTAAATATGATTCATGCAAATAAACTTGGAATGTTATTTACAATATTTAAAAGAAATTTATTTTACCTCAAGATCTTTATCACTGATGAACCAGTTCACATCATTTTTTTCTGAAAAACAAAAATAAATATATGATTAATTCATTACACACTTTTTAAAAATACCTTTACATTTTAAAAATAGGTTGATAAATATGGAAGCTTAATTTTCTAAAAAGAACTTGTTAAAATGAATACTTGCTTATGCTATCAGTTCTCAACACTAATAAAAATCCTTTGGCTCTTCAAAGCATTTATACAGATACAGTGCCAGGAACAGAACTCATTTAAATTAAAGATAAAACCAAGCTTGCTGGCTTCTAACTGGCTTCCATTTTGAATCGCATATGTATGCACTTAAAATCAGAATTGTCTCTGATCACGTCAGGATTATCACCTTGCCACTGGGAAGTATGTAACTTAATGCTAGCACTACAGAACATCAAATCTACTGTATAACAGAGTATAAAAAGAAGCAAAACCCTTCAGTAAGTCACTGGCTAGCCTTTAATTTTAATAAGTAAAACCTGAAGGATGTAGGGACAAAATCTGCTTCTTTATATAATACCTTTCTCTCTCTCTCTCTCTCTTTTTGTAGTCCCATTGTCAACTGTAAATGGCTGTTACTTCTTCAGATCAAGTCTGCTGGCAACGTGTTAGAAGGGTACTATGGCTAATGCAGAAGCTGGGGTGTAAACAAAGAGCTGTTGCAGAGTTGTTGTGTTTTGGGTTTTTTTTTAAGCAATAGAAAGATTCTTCCACCCCCTACCTTATTCCTCTATCTCAAATATACCAATCCAGCCTGACTAGTTATTTTATTTTATTCTATTGAAAGGAAATTTGAAGAGCCATGAAGTAATCTACATTTCTCCAGGCCTGTGAGCAGTAAAAAACGTCTCATAGATACTTTCTAAAATAAAGTATTTCTACTAAGAAAACCAGACTGCTTAAAAAAAAAAACACAATTCAGAGGAAGGCAGAGATGTTTCCCTGATGATTATGTTCTTTGTAAGTTTGGAAGCAGCAACCACATAGTAGAAGGAAGAATACATTAAAGACTAGCTCTTTTTATTTTTCCTGTCATAACCACCCACACTAATCAATAGTCAAAGGATCCATTTGGCCTGGATACCAAGTTATGATGTTGAACATCATCTTTGTTATCTCAGGGTCCTCAAGCTTCCACAATATTTGCAAGGAATTTAAAATTTAGTTAGCTTAAGATTATAAGAGGTAAAAGAAAAAAGGAACCTGTTATTTTGGCAAACTACCTTCACCAGCAAGAATACTGTAATGAATATAGGATAGTTTCTAAAGGTCAAATGCACTCTATTTAAAAAGTTAACCCTGAATTTAGTAACATTCTAGGTTATAAACTGGCAATTCCTCAATAACTTATTGTATATTTTTAATAAGTATGATGGAACTAGCAAATTCCTTCATGAGGTTTTGACTATTCATTGGACTGACAGTGTTTCTTAACCAGTACATTAAGGAAAACATTTTGGTGGTGATGCAAGACAAGTTAGTCCTTTCATAGCTCCAACTTGGCTTTTCTTTTATTCAAGAACCCTGAGTTCCTTCCCCTTGTTATTTCTACTCCCTCCTGGATGCCAAATAATAGGACACAAAGCAGATGCTTAATAAATGTTTGTTGATTACCTGACGGCATTTTAATGCAGCACAACCACCAATTGATTATTTCCCCCTGGTTCAGACTGGCGGGAAAAAAAAAAAACTAAAAGCCTCAAACACTACATTTTATGCTCTGCTTTTCTTGCTCATTACTACCCTAAAAGGTGTGCGTCCAGCACAGAGTCTAAATCAAATAATTCCCTATAGATATTGAGACCCTCAGATGTTCGACCAATCCAAGAACACTGCTAAGCCTTCTAATCATAATGAAGTTAGAGGAGTGAGGTAGAGAAAGAAAATACCTTTTTAATCTGCATATCTAGAATAGAGGAGGAACTCACGACCAAACAAGTGATAGAAGTGATAGAATCCCAAAAAATTAAATAGGCAATTTTTATTATATAAAATTTTTTTAAAGTTTTTTCACAGATAAAAAACAATGAAGTTAAAATTAGAAAGGAAATAGGTAATTGGGAAATAAAATCTGCACTGAAAATATTTCTGTGATAAAAGTCTCACCATAATCTATAAGGAATTGATTCAAATATATACATCATAGAGTTATTCCCTAATAAATCTAAACAGGCAACTTTATAAGGAAGAAAGCCAAGCTATCAATGATTATATGAGAAAATGGTCCAAATCCCTAGTAATTAGAGAAATATAAATTAAAGAAATTTGAGGTTCTGCCTCATACCATCAGATTGGCTAAGATGATGAAAGAAGAAAATAATTGTTAAATAGGCTACACTACTATAAATACACTTATCCATTGTAGATGGAGACATGAATTAGTCCAGTCATTCTGGAAAGCAATTTTTAACTATACCCAAAAAGTCACTAAATTTTGACTACCCTTGAACCTCGTCTCTAGGTCTATACTTTAAAACGATTTTTTAAAGTGGAAAATTACCCATAAGTGCCAAAAATGTTTATAGTACCTTTTTTTTTTCTAGTTGAAAAGAAGTGGAAAATAAAGAGATGGCCATCTATTGGGGAGGGGGGTTAACTGGGAAAATTGTGGTTTATGAGTGTAATAGTAGTTCAACATAAAATGTGATGAAAAGCAGCATTTCGGAAAAACCTGTAAATATATTTATCAGTTGTTGCAGGGTGAAATGAATAGAACCAGGAAAACGATTTGTAAACAACATCTTTGTAAAGACAAACAATTTTGAAAGGCTTAATAATTCTGGGCTTTTTTTACAGACTACTAAAATACAAGGTACAAAATAATACTTACATTTTTGGAAATAGCCAATGGGGAAATTTGTTTGGCTATTTGGAGAATTTTTTCTTTGATCTGGAAGCTCTGGATTTTGGTTATGACTTTCCTGGGAATTTTCAATTTGTCATTTCTTTTAGGATGTCATCAGTGGATTCTTATTATTTTCACTGTGCTTTCTTGTTCTAAGAAGTTTATGCAGTTTTCTTTTATAATTTCTTAAAATAATGATATCTAGGCTTTGGGGGGGCGGGAGGAGGAGGGAGTGGAGTCATAGTTTTCAGATAATGCAATGATCCTTAAATTCACTTCCTTGGTCTGTTTCCAGGGCAAGTGCTTCTGATGAGAGAACTTATTTTCATCTATTTTCCCAATCTTTTCATTCACTCTTTCTCTCTGCGTGTGTGTATATGTTTGGTCCACTTAAACTTTCGATTACTTATGTAAAGTTATGTATTTCTTGCACTAAGTTGATAATCTTTTTCCCAAGTCTTTTCTCTGTAGCTCTCATTCATTTTTCAGTTCTTTCATCCAGCTCTCTTATTTTATTTCTAAACTCTTTTCTTTTAAAGATCTTTTATCAAGTCTTCTGGGTTTTCTAATTTTAGCTTTTCTTTGAGGCTCTGCTTGCAGGTGTTCTAATTATTTTCTTTTTCTTGACCTGTTTGTGCTTTCTTGGCCCTAAAATATTTTATTCGTCTACCTTTACCTTCTGGAATGAGACTTCGTGTTGGGCCTTGCAAAGCTCTGTACTCTTTTGGTGAGACATAGCACCCTAACTCTCTCCGAGGACCTCCTCTCCTCCCTTGAAATGTGGCGTCTTCTGCTCCCTCGGGACTGGCTTGGTTGAGAGGGACAGTCTAACTCTGTTACACAGTTCCTACCCTGGTCATTGGCCTATGGGTCAAATTTGTGATCTTGTGCTAGAAAGATGACTCACTATAGTTTTCAGAGTTTGAAGCTCTTCTGATATCTTCCTTGGAACAGTTATTAGAGGAGTGGGAATGCACTATTTTTTCCTATTCTGCCCTCTTGCCGGTACTTCCCTCTTTTGCCTCTTAAAATCCCATATCCTGTCTCCCTATCCCCACATATTTTACAATTGAATATAATGTATTTCTAACCTATGTTGTTTCTCTTGGTGTGAGAAAATGTGTACATGAGGGTATTCTACCTTTCTTTATCTGGATCAGATGAAGGTGAGTCTCATGAGATGCGTTCCTCCCTCTCTATTTGTGTACTTTTCATCTCAAGCATTCCCATTCTGTGAGATAATGAGTTCCAGATAGAGGAGTTTATGGCTGAATTCTCTTTGGTTCTTTATTTTTCACTGCATTTCATAGCTTTAATGGGGTATTGGTAAGGGATCTGGGCTCCTCTAGCCCCTAAAGCTGCCATCTTCCCATAATCTTTTAAGAGCTTTCCCAAAGCCCTGTGCTACAATGTAAAGAAAACTGGTTCTTGAGTTAGAAGACCTGGTTTCATTGCCCATATCTGATGATGCATACTACCTGATTCACTTTGAAGAAGTCTTTTAAGTGTCCTGGGCCTCATTTTCCTCATCTATAAAATGAGGGTGTTGAACAATGGCTTCTGAGGGCTCTCCTAGCTTTTGCTCAATGACCCAGTGTTTTCCTTAGATACTCTTTCCTTCCTTAGCTTCCATAGACACTGTTCTCTCTGGGTTCTCCTCCAACCTTTTTCAGTCTCTTCTTGATTCATGATTTGTCTCTAGTCTGCCAAACAAATGTATTCCCCAAGGTTTTGTCTTAGAACCTCCTCTCTCTTATTATCATCTGCTCTTCTAGGAGCAATGATCACAAATGGTTCATGCATTACAGGGGCAGCTCTAACCTATGTAAACTCCAGTTCAGCCATGCCAACTGGCATAGTGGATAGAGTGGGACTTAAAATCAGAAAGACCTGTGTTCAAACCACGGGTAAATTACTTACCTCCTCTAAGCCTAAGTTTCCTTGCTTGGAAAATGGGGATAATAACTCCTGCCTGCCAGGATTGTTGTGATAGTCAAATGAGATGATACATACACAGACAAAGACACAGATACAGACACACACAGACACACACACACACACACATATATATGTCTATTGTACAAATGTATACATACACATATGATGATGATGACTTTCAAAACAGAACTCATCATTTGCTCCCATAAACCAGTCCCTCCTCCATGTTTGCCTATGTCTACTGAGGGGCCTATCACCTTCTCAAGCATTCAGTTTTATAACTCTGGTTCTTCCCTTACCCTCTATTCTGGGTCAGGACTAACTCTGGCCAGACTGGAGATTCAAGTTCTACTTGAAGTACAAATACTTACAGAATATACAGTGCAAGAAAAGAACTGTTCTTGTAAGAAAGAATTAAAAGAATACAAGACATTGCTTCTCCCCATCTCTGCATGCCTTAGGCTTACAATGCTGGATCAAAAAGATGCCTTGTAGGGCAGTAAAACTTCTGCCAGACTTCAAGAACATCAACTCCCTGAAGGCTGATCTTTTTATGCTATTTTTATTCCAGACCAACAAAATCCTGAGAATGGCTACCTTAAAAGGAAACCATCCCAGGCTACATAAAATAGCCCTCCCTACCACATCGTTCAATCTAGTCAATTGCCCAGACCAGAAGTGGGGAAGCTGCAGCCTTAAGGCCACATATGGCCCTTTAGGTCCTCAAGGGTGGCCCTTTGACTGAATCTAAACTTCACAGAACAAATCTTCTTCATAAAAGGATTTGTTCTATAAAACTTGGACTCAGTCAAAAGGCCTCACCCAAGGACCTAGAAAGCCACATGAGGCCTCAAGGTCACAGGTTCCCCACCCCTGGCCCAGGCCAACTGATTCTATTTCCAAAACATCTCTTGATGAGCTTTTAATCTAGCTAAGTGGTAATGTAGTGAGATGATAATAGTGCATTAGACAATGTAAAGTGGAAAATAGGAGTCCTAAATTCTAGTTTTAGGTGATATACTAACTAACTAGGTAACTTCAGGCAAGTTACTCAAGGTTTTTAGGTCTGTTGACTCTATAATATCAGTTAGATAAAAAATTTCCATTCTGACAATTCTGTCCAAGGCACTGTGGTAAGTAACATAAGAAACACAACGATGAAACAAGACAGTCTATACCTTCAAGAAGTTTATGACCTATTAAGTGGGCTCTAATGTATATCTATAAGATCAGTGAAGAAATGGTCAAAGAATTAGATAGAAACTATTAATAACATGAAAAGATGTTCATCTATAGACAACTTTAAAATACTACCTTAAAACTGCTAGTGGGGAAACATGCATTCTAATAAACTGTTAGTGAGACTTCAGGACAACAATATACAATACACAATACAATAATATACAAAAAGTCACAAAAATGATCGTAACTTTTTACTGTTAGATCTTTGTCACTTTTTAAAAATATTATTAAAAGGCAAAAAAGGGTTATCTGTACATAATTATTCATAACTATTATGTTTCTAATACTAAAGAATCCAAATCAACCTGCATGTTCAAGAGCCAGAAAACAGAACATTACGAAGTGATAAAAATGAAACACACACATTAATATCTATATGAAGTGGTGCAAAGTAAATACAGAAGAACCAGATCTATCTAAACACAGAACACAAGAATATTTTTAAAAAAGAAAAGAACTTCAGGCTGACTTTCAAATTTTCTTTAGCCATGTGGTGTAGTGGAAAGAGCACTGGATTTGAAGTCAGAGAACTTAGATTCAAATCTGAATTTGGCCATTTGTCACTTTGTCATCCTGGGCAAGTCACCAAATGAGGGACTTGGATTAGTTAACTCTCAAGCTCTTTTCACATCAAAAATATGTAATTCTCTGATCTTATATTTTTAAATCCTGTTATCTTAAAGAAAGAATGAAACTAGGGCAGAAAAGTAACACAGTTTTGGTGAATCTGGAATGGGACACAAAATAAAAGCATCTAATTTGCTTATTTTGTTGTATGTCAATTTTTTTTTTGCTCTGCCTTATTAAAGGTAGGGAGTTTAGGTAAGAGTTTGCTCTTTCTTTTGTATATTTAATTATTTTGATTAATAGTTATTAATGGAAACAATTGTGACAAATATCAATAATAAATAATCGTACTGGAGAGGCACAGAAATAAACATAATACAAGGACTAAGATGTTCAGTGAAAAGGTTTGGTCTAACCAAAATGCAAGAAATTTGAAAAAGAAGAGTACATTTTCAACTAGAGGAATAGAGAAAGGTATCACAGAAGAGCTAATATCTGAGTGGAACCTTGAAAGGAGAGAAGAATACATTTCAGGAAAAGGTCACCACAAGAGAAAAGGCACAAAGTGTAAAAAGTATCTCCGTTTGGCTAGAAAGAAAAGGAATGTGCAGCATAAGGAGATTACTGTCAATGGGAAGAGGATGAAAACAGATAACCTCTAAGGTTTCTCTCAGCTCTAATTTTTATTGATTCTACGAAAACTAATACTCTGGTGAAAAATCATTACATTCTTTTCCAATAAAAGTTTTCAGACTGAAAGTCTTCACAAGTAGCTTCTAATTTTGTTATTGCTCAGTTGTTTCAGGTGTGTCCAACTCTGTGACCCCATTTAGAATTTTCTGGACAAAGATCCTGGAGTGGTTTGCCATTTCCTTCTCCAGATCATTTTACAGATGAAGAAACTGAGACAAACAGGGTTAGTGACTTGCCCAGGGTCACACAGCTAGTAAGCATTTGAGGCCAGAACTGAACTCAGGAATATTAGTCTTCCTGACTCCAGGCCCAGTACTCTGTTCACTGTGCTGCCTAGCTACCTCAGTTTCTAATAGGATAGTCTTTTTAGTGTGAGTGCTTTTTAGGAGTATTTGATTTCCTGTTTATAGCTACTGTATAACACATCTTTTCCAAAGCATCTCGAAATCCATGTTGTAGTTGAAAGAGCACTGGATTGCAAATAGAGGACCCGGATTCAAATACTGATTCTGCCATCTTCTGTGTGAGCCTGGGTGAGCCACCTAACTTGTCTGGGCCTTCTTTTCTTCCACTGTAAAACCAAGTCTAAGTCTGCAATCCAGTATTTCCAAATGAAATCTGGGATTTCTACTACCCGATTAGGTTCATGTGGAAATTCTGAAAATAAGTGCTATACAATGCAGTCTAAAATATGAAACTTGTGCTAATTTTCCGTGTCTCTTTTAGTATAAGGAAATAATATAGACTTGAATTTTATTGATAATTTAAAAGTCTATTAATTCATTAAAAGCTTCTATCAAAGCATACAATGTAGTACATAGATGAAGACTGTTTTTGGTTTGCTGCATTGACTCATCTAGATTTCATGGAAATAAAGTAGTACCACAGTGAGGAGGCAGATGGTGCACTAGATGTGAAGACTCAAGACAATGGGCTCAGTTCCCAGGACACACTTGGAAAGTCCTAAGCTCAATGTCTTCATCTAAAACACAGAGATTATATTATTTACAGAGGATCATGGATTTAGGGTTGGAAAGGACCAAGGAGGTCTTCTTCTCCTCCAATACTTTAAATTTACAGAAGAGAAAACTGAGATCCAGGAAGAGGTCACATTCCATGCACAAGAACCCAAAAGCAAACAGCAGAGTTGGCATTTGAACTGAGGTTCCAGGACTCCAAGTTCAGAACTGTTTCTACCACACAAACAATGGTACACGAAAGTAACTCTGTATTACTGTGCAGTAAAAAATAATATGAAAAATTCAGAGGAAGGTGGGCAAACAGCATAAACTGATTAAGAGTGAAATCACTAGTACTAGGGGAACAATTTATACCATGATCACAATGAAAAGAAAACAATGAAAGTCTGCAGCATTCTGATCACTCAGTAAGCCATTATGACCCTAGGAACCAAATGGCATACTTCTACCTCTAGGCAGGGAGTGGTAATTTCTACATGTGAGATGAAGCATAATGTTGTTGTTTAGTCATTTCAGTCATGTCTGACTCTTCATGACCTCAATTGTTTTCTTGGCAAAGATACTGGGGTGGTTTGTCATTTCCTTCTGCAGCTCATTTTACAGATAAGGAAATGGAGACAAATAAGGTTAAGTGACTTGTCCAAGATCACACAGTTAGTGTCTGAAGCCACATTTGAACTCAGGTCTTCATGACTCTAGATCTGGCACTCTATCCACTACACCACCTAGCTGCTCTACATACTAGACCTCTACAGAGTCCAATATACTCCAAAGTTATGAGACAAATGTTTTGTGATCCTTAAAATTTTATATGATAGCAAAACATTATTAATAAAATAATGGAAAAATCTTAGTAAGTCATTGATAATGCTTCTTATATAACCCTTAAATTTAAATCTCAGTTAAAATTATTACTGGAAAGCAAGTTAAACCACTATGGATCTTCCACATGAGTTCTAAGAATTTGTTGAATGCATGTTCTGATGTCAGTCAATAAGCATTTATTGTTTACCATGCCAGTCACTATGTTATGTGCTAGACAAACAAAGAAAAACAAAAGCAGAATCAGTGACCCTCAAGAAGGGGAAAAGACCTTTAATGAAGAAGTACACATGGAAATGGCCCTGTATTTAAAAATATAGACAGTGAAAATGAGAGGTGAGCTCAGACAGAAGGCATAGTGGTGGAAGAGACTGGGAAAGGTCTTCTGTAGCCACTGGGATTTGAGGTAAGCCTTGAAGGAATCCAGGAGACTGAGTTGAGGAGGGAGAGAACCCAGGCACAGGGGACAGACACTGAAAGTGTATGGATTAAGGAAATGAGTATCTTGTGCAAGGAAAAGCCAGAAAACCAAAGTCACTGGATTGCTGAGAGTGTGGAGGGCAGTAAGGGGTAAGAAGACTGTAAAGATGGGTATGGGCTAGGTTGTAGAGCCCTTTAAAAGTTAAATTGAGAATTTTTATATTTGATCCTAAAGGTTGACAGTCATTGGAGTTTACTGAGGACAGGGATAACGTGGACAGACCTAAGCTTTGGCAGCTAAATGGAGGATGGAGAAGAACAAAGAGATCATGGAGTACATGGAGAACAACCAGAAAGCTACTGCAATAATCTGGGAATGAGGTGATGAAGGCCTGCGCCAGGATGTTGGCTATATGAGCTGAGAGAAGAGGAATATACAAGAGATGGAACGAAGATGGAAATGTAAGACTTGGCAAGAGACTGGACATATGGGATGAGAGTGAAGAAATGAAGAGGACATCTAGGTTTTAAGCCCAGGTGACTGGGAAGATAATGGTGCCCTTGATAATAGGGAAATTTAGAAGAAGGGAGAGGAAAAAAAGTGTTCTTTCCACTACCACCTATCAGTCCTTGAGGGTAGGAACTGTTACTCATTTTTACCTTTGCAGCCCTAGGGCCTAGTAAAGTCTCTTGTACCTAGCAGGCATCTTGTACAAAGTAGGTTGTTTAATTAATGCTTGCTGAACTGAAAGTTTGAGACACTGTTGAAGATAACCAGATTAAGAAACCTAACTTTGCCCACTATTTTGTTCACAAAACTCTTTAACTGCAAGAGTTCTTAACCAGGTGTCTATGAACTTAAAATATAGATAGATAGATAGATAGATAGATAGATAGATAGATAGATAGATAGATAGATAGCCATATTTCAATGTAATTGCTTTCCTTTGTAATCCCATATATTTTATTTTGTGTATATAAAACATTATTCTGAAAAGGGATCTATAGGATCCACCAGATTTCCAAAAGGATCTATGACACACAAAAAGTTAAGAATCCCTACTGAAGAGCTTCTCTTCGTTGAAATGTCCTAGACAGCGTATTTATAATCTGTACTGACTAGCAACCATTATTGAATATGGTGTATCTATAAACCTCTATGAGTTTTGGTAACTTTCAAAGGGCTTGGAAGTTGCCATCCACACTGAACAGAAAAAAAAATTAAGAAGTATTTCTGTTTAAAAATGAAACAAAATGAAACTTCAATATAAATCATACAAGAATAATGAATGCTTTCAAAAATTTAAAATACTAAGTATTTTTAAAAGAAATGCACTTCTATCAGTAACAAATTGGAATTAGAAACTTAAACAATTTACTATCCCCTGGGAATATCTCATACTAACTGTCACCATAGAAAAAAGAAAAAGTCTGACAGTTGGATCTATGACATGGAATTTATAATCCCTATGCAGCATGCTCTATTGAGGGCTACTGCAGAGTTAAAGCTGAATTTTTCAATAAGGTTCACAAGTCCCGAGGTTAAATACACATGAATTAAGAATGTTTAATCCAACTACAGATACCATCTTTTCATATTTAAAGTAGCTTTCTTTAAACACTATATATGCAAAAAACATGAGCTGCTTCTAATAGTAAATACACAGAAATCTCCAGCATGGTTTCGGAAAAACATAAAGTCAAATTAAAACAAAAACAAAACCAACTTTCAGCACATGTTGTCTTTCCTTTAAACAACAACAACAAAAAAGAACTATGTGTAAGGTGTATTACCAAAATCATAAACCTTTACTGAAAAATAAGAAAAGTATTATTTCAGACTGTCAGAAAAATAATAACCATTACTTGCAATATTAATGCACAAAAATGATAACACTGCCACGCTTTTACATGTGTATAAGCATACACATAAATATGTATATACACACATAAATAAAAGTTAAACAGTTTCTACCTGTTTTTGTGTACTCTCTTTCAGATATTGTTCTCCTAGAGTAATGGCCTCTGGTGCTGTCTAACATGAATTCACAAAACTCAATGGCTCATGCTTTTTCAAAGCTTAGTGCTAAGTTTGCAGAACAAAGTAGCCTTTTTTCTCTCTTTCTCTCTGTGTCTCTCTGTCTGTCTCTGTGTCTCTCTTTTTGGTGGGTACAAGTATGGGGACCACAGGAACAGTTAAATTCATGGCATGGTTGGTCTACCACACAGTCGGGGGAATTCTTTAAATAGAGCCTGTCACTCTCTTGGCCCATCAATGGGATTTCCTTCTCAAACTGCTGATTCGTTCAGGTACACAACAGAGGAAATTTCAGTTAACCTTTGTTTCACCCCAGGGAAAAATCTGTCTGAAAGTATAAAATGAATAGATTAAAAAAAAATAAGCAGCTCAGCCACAGGCCTATTCTCCCAGTCCTCACTGCAGCTTAGGTTAAATAGAGAAAAAGGGACAGTGGAATGTTTCATTCCTAATGGGAAATTAATGTATAATATGGTACTCAGAAATCTGGTTAGTCACACTTTTATTTTGATGAACAAACCAAACCATCTACACTTTTTGTTTAAGGATGGCCAACTGTTGCCCTTTGATAACAGAAACTGGGGAGAAATGAGCTGTTTACATATAAAGCGTTATTAAGACGATATAATGAGGTTATTATAAAAGAGGCGGTATTAGTGTGGTTAAAAAAAATGCCTGAACTTGTGGAAAAGGGACTGAATTCTAGCTCTGTGGGCATAAGGCTGCTCCTCCCTGACCCTCCTTTTCCTTATATAAGAAAATGAACAGAATAGATGATTTCCAAGTTTCCCATAATTCTAAGCTGTCTATAAAATTTAAATACTTGATAATCAAATTTTAAAATAAATTCCTCCAGTGAAGAAATAATTATTGATTTTGATGTTTCAAATGAGATATCTAAAATGCAACATGAAAGATTTCAGGTTAAGGAAAAATGTAGAAGCATATGGTGGAAAGAAGACCTCTTAATTGAGAATTTATATAGCATAAAGGTAAAGGGAGTCATTCAAATTTCTATTTGTAAGTGTTCTCTTTGCAAATAATGGAAGGACAGTAGTAAATGCAGAGGTTATAGTTGCGGAAGAGAGGTTTTTTGGATGATTTTTTTTTTGGTTATTCTCTGAAAAGTAAAGCTTTTTTATACTTGTTCTTTCTTTGTAGTAACATATGTTTGAAACAAAATAACCAAGCTGAATTACCTCAAAATGATTCTCCAAAACTAAGCAAAAGACTTTATGTAAAATTGCCTATAGTATCCTATCATTATAATTCCTGTAAACAATTAAAGAAGAACACTGTAACTTCCAAATAAAACAGGAAAATCTATTTCTCTTTATGGGAGCGCTGGCATTTTCAAAATAGAAGATAATTTAGTGTCTACTTTGCTTGAGAGTGTCCTCTTTTTGATTTTGTTTCTGCAGGGTAAGGGATATTGCTCCTGCACTTAAAGGTCCCAGGAGAGAGTGGACAAGACATTGGCACCAGTATCTTTTTTGTTCCTTCTAAAATTATAAAGATTTTACTGCCCTCTTTCTATTCAACTGAATTCAATTTTTTAGCCAAATCAGGGATAAAAAACCAAAACAGTCCTCACCTTCAAAAGTCTTACATTATGCTGGAAAAAACAACAAGCATATAAGTAAACTTTCAAAACATATAGACTATATTTACATACACATGCACACACACAAAGTAGTTGGGATAAGGTGGCACTAACAACTGGAGATCAGGAAAAGCTTTCTTCAGGAGACAGTACTTGACCTTTGTTTTGAAGGAAGCTATGGATTTTAAGAGGCAAGGGAGGGCACTTCATGCACAAGTAAAGGTTAAAAACAACAATTAAACATCTATATAAGTCCATTTATATACATGTATACATGCATATACTGAGATAGATGTCACCGTACCAAAATTCAATCTCCAAGCAATATGGAATAAAAAAGCTTTCTAAGTACAGACATAACAGACCGAAATGGAGTGAAAATGGCCTGTAGTCCTATGTCATCTCCATCATTCTATGTTTCTGGAGTTGATCCTTAAGATGTTTTCAGTAAGCCTACAGAAAATGAGCTTACTTTCAGCCAATTACCAAGAGAAGTTATTTTATCTACCATTGTGGTAATTAGCAGAGCATTAAAATTAAACAATAGCAGATTGTTTATCTCAGTTATCTCAATGCTGTTTCTATTTGAACACCCATTGAAAAAAGAATGAGATTATTATGGTAACAATAACAGCTACTAAAACTTAAAAGGGAAAACATGAAGATCTTGAGATCATTAAAAACTTAACAGATTCCAAAAATTATACTAATATAATGAAACAGATGACAAAAACAGTACAAAAATCTCAGATTATTTTGAAAAGGAAATAGGCATACTTAGATTGGAATTATGAAAAGTTCTTTTTGATGACTTGGTACTGGTTAAAAAATAATCAAGAGAACAGATGAGGTACAAAACATAAAGAAGAAAATGAAGCTACAGGAGTAATGAATAACTATTCAACAAAAACTGTTGGGAAAAGTAAATATCAGTCTGTCAGAAATTATCAAAAGCTCAACATTTCACACTATATACTAAGACAAATACCAAATGTATATACAGCTTAGACCTAAAGGGTGACAACATAAGCAAGTCAGAAGAGCAAAAAATCTATGTCTTGGGGAAGAGTTCATGACCATACAAGTGATAGAGAAGAACCCAGAAGACAAAATGAACGTTTTTGGTTGTATAAAATTTAAAGGTTTTTTTGAGAAAAAAAACCAATGCAGCTACGATTAAAAGGAACCATTTAGCTAGCAAAAAAAGGTAATAAGTCTGATAAAGTTCTTATTTCATTCATACACACATGTGCATACATACATGTGTGTATATATACATATACATATATATATGCACACACACATATAACAAATTCAAATTTATAAGAATAAGAGCCATTCATTCCCCAACTGATAAACAGTCAAAGGATATGAACAAGCAGTTCTCAAAGAAATCAAGTTATTAATCTTAGCTTTACTCCAGCTTACTCTCCAGACTGCTCTACTTCAGGACCCCTGCCTGGAAGCCTGCTCCCAGACTGTGGGTTCCTGGTCAGGACCGTCATTTGTTGAGGGGGCTCTAGCCACACTGCTCATTCCACTCCTACCTCAATTCATTATCCAGTCTGCTCCAGCTTTCCACCAGCTACCTTTCTCTTTACTTTATGGATACCTTTCCCCTATTCTTCCCCTTCCAGTTTCCCTTTATACTGTTTTTCTACCTACAAAAATTCTCTTTGAGAGAAGGGATGGTTTTGGTTTAAAATTTTTTATTTTTCATGGTTGTATCCCTAACACTTAGTAAAGTACAGGCATACAGTAAACACTTAATGTTCTGTTTATCTAACACCATATTTTAAAATGTTCCAAATCACTAATAACTAAAGAAATGGCAACTCTGAGATTCTATTTCATACCCATTAAATTGGCAAAAATTATACAAAAGGAAAATGTTACGTATTGGTGGGGTGCCAAGAAAACTGGCATATTAATGAACTGTTGCTGAGGCTATGAATTGGTAGTCATTCAACAAAGTAACATGAAACCATGCCCCCAAAGTAACTAAACTATACATACCATTTGATGCTACATAACCACTAATACTGAGTCTATACTCCAAAAGAGATCAGAGAAAGGGAAAAGACTTACATGTACAAAAAATATTTATAGTAGTTTTTTAAATTAAATAATGGCAAAGAACTGGAAACCAAGAGAATATGCATCTATTGGAGAATAGCTGAATGAATCATTCTATATGAATGAAATGGAATAGTAGTATGCCAAAAGAAATGACAAAAGTGATGAAAGGTATACTTTCAGAGAAACCTCAGAAGACTTGTATAAACTGATATAGAGTGAAATGAGCAGAAACAGAAAAAACAATTTATACTATAACCCTACTGTTAAAATGAACAACTTTCAAAGACCTAAGAATCTGGTAAATGCAATGACTAAGCAAGATTCCTGAGAGCCAGGGATGAAGAATAAGAATGTTAACTTACCTCCTGATAGAGAGGTGATGTACTAATTTGTAGAGATACACATTTTTGGCCATAGCCAACACAGAGATTTGTTTTCAATGACTGCGTATATGTTACATAAGTTTTTTCTTTTTTATTTTATATAGGGAAGTGAAATGCTTTTTAAGTGAAAATATTTTTAAATGGTCCTTTTTGAGTCTAAATTTAACTAGCAGACCAATTATACTTATTTGGAGCAATTTTCTAAAGCTATTATCTGTCATAATCATCATGAACAAATGTATTATCCCATATTATTTGTCAAAAAGTATAAAAATATTTCAAGATCTACGTCCAAAAGTGTTTGCGGCAACTATTACAAAAGTAAGAACCTTAGGAGTAAAGGTAGAGTCATCAAGGAATTATAAGGACAGACATCAAACATGACTAAAATAGAAACAACTTGAAACAGCTTTTAAAATGTTGTGGTAAGGCATAGACTATCATTATCTAGCTAGTATGTGCTGTATTATAACTTCAACTCTTTTTCTCCCAATTAAAGATAACAAAAAAGAAACACTGAAAATGGAATTGGGAAAACAAAAAGCATATCAGAAATTCTAGATTCTTTTAATTAGGGGAAAGAAAAGGCAAATGAGCATTTACATAGCACCCACTACGTGCAAGGCAGTGTGCTAAGTACTTTTAAAATAATACCTCCTTTGATCATTAATTAAATTATTTAAATATTAGTTAAATGTAACTAGTTACTGAAAGGAAAAACTCAAAAGATTAAGATGGCACAAGGAGTCAAAGAAGCACAAAAATTATAAACAATTCAAGATCACTCAAAAGTTTTACTACAGAGGCTTGAGAAATAAATCAGAGACAAGAGAGAATCTCCAAAGAAAGAGGATGTGAAAATATAAGAGGTCCAGCATAACAAAGAAAAAAGTTAGATCAAATGAGAAACAGAAATTTCATTATTGATATAATGAATGACAGAAACTATGTCAAGGCAGCTGATATAACTCTAGTCTCTCTGAGGGAAAAAAAAAACAAGGAAAGCAGAAGAAATGAGTAAGATCCAGAATTGTTGATTCAAGGGCTTCACAATGGGACATGAATTACTAGCAAGGCACTTTAGTAGCTTCTTAGTAAGTCTGATCTCATTTTTAAAAATATAACACATTACACATATTATCAAAAGATTAAGAATACTAGTGTCCCTTCCAAAAATAGTCTGATTATGTGTTTATGTATTTTATGCAAAACACACAGCTTTTACCATGAAAAAAATATAAGCACCAATAACAAAATGATATATTGTTTGAGGAGCAAAACGAGCATACCAGAAAGTTCTAAAGATGCAAAACCCAACTTCTTATTGATTCTATCATTTCAAACTGCTCCAAAGTGCTATTTTTTACACACACACACACACAATGTGTGTGCATGCACACTCTTTGCTGCTTATCAGTCAGTTCTGTACTTCTGTACTTAGTTAATTCTTGTACTACAAATATGTAAAATAGAACCCAGTATAATGAGAAAACTAAATATAGTGTCCACCTGGAAAATTATTTTCTTTCTACAACATGCCACCAATATGTTAATGTCAAGAACAATTCATAGAAAATGTAGCCTTTTGGGGAGACAGCTTTCTAAGACCATCATAGCTCTACCTAGCCTTAAATCCATTATCACCTCTTCTAAAAAGAACTATATGTAGCTTCCAAATTAAAGGAATTTTAAACCAAAACATCTTATTAATCACTTTATTCTGATATAGGCTTGACTCAAATCAGGACTCTGGTAGTTTTAGGTTCAATATTGCAACATAAGATATTCATAGATCATACAACAACAGTTAACAAACATAGATTTACATAGCCATGGCAGGAGAAGAATATTCAACACATTCGGCACTGAGGATACCTGAAGTTGTTTCAAATGAGCCAAGAATGAAGGTTGCCTGCATCTCCTCTATTCCCTAGATCCTAGTGGCTACTTTATACTCGGGTGATGAGAAAGTGATATTAATAGTCTGAATCTTTAGTGCCTTGAGCCAAATAAGTCTCTAGGAATGTTTCAGTATCTTTCTAAGGAAAAAGTAATCTAACTTATAAGGGGAAAAAGAGTTTGAATATTGTTCCTAACACACACTTGATGAATATGGATGATATTAAACTATATAGCTCCAATGAAAAACAAATTAAACAGCTCTTGTGTGATTTTCGTCAATGATACTAAAATATTATTTGGACTCAAGTGTAAAATTCTTGATATATATTAAGGAACAAGAGACTCTTGAGATTTAGTCCAGAGGTTACAATAAACCAATAGAAGAAGGTGATACCTTGTGTTCTCTTCCAGGCAAGATGTACAGTCTAATGATATGATAGAGAAAACTGACTATATTAATTTTTTGTCATCCTGAGATCAAATCTGAATGGGAAGAACATATTTAAATCAATTAATACCTATACAATACCATTCTTAATGTATACTTTTGGAATAGTAAAATATATCATAAAAGATTCAGGGAGCATGTTAACAAAAACCCTGCATAATATTAATGAAATATAAGACAGTGGTTAAAAGGGGAATGATTCCATGACAAAAACTGAAATTCTTACAGCAAATAACAAACAAATCAAAATATACAAAAAGACTTCTGGAATAAGTTGAAATCACTTCATCAAAGTAAAGGCTGATAGCAGGTACGTGTCATTCTATTTATCAATTAAAACCAAACGTGGCTTACATATGGATGGAGCCTGTGAGCACATTAAGATCCAAGCATAGTTCCTCCATGATCAACACCAGTATGAATTCATCCAACAAAATATTGACAGATAAACACTGATCAAATGGCTAAGTCATGTGTATTTGTCTGTGGAAATGGAGTTCAGGGTAGTCATTTAGGGCCAGATCACTGATACTGTCAGTTACAAAAAGCTCATCTGAAAGGAGTTCACATTTAACAATCAATATGGATTATTACGCAAGGAAAGGATGGAGCCGGGTGCAACACATTAATGTAGTTCATAAAAATTTAGCACCTACAAGATACCTACCAAGACATGATCTGATGGTTAGAATTATCTACCTGTAGCTTATTATCTTTCATGGATATACAACCTCAAAATATCTCTAACCTACAATGACCTAGCTATAACAATGATTAAAAAAAAAAAACTTAGAACAGCATTTTAAAGAGATGCTGTCATTCCAAATGCTCATAATTTCAAAGCTACTTTGAACTAAATGCTTTCAAACTACAGTGACTAGGGGATGAGCAAACTCATGAAGGAACAGGATGAGGGACATATCACCCCTACTGCCCTGTCTATGACTTTAGTTGTAGTAAGGGTGCTTTCAGAGAGAGTACAGTGGATGAGCTTACTTCTGAATACTTTTATTCCATTACTTTAAAAAATATATATTTTATCTGCCTGTGCAAGAGTCTCTAGAACACAGAACTTTAGTAAAGAAAATAATAGCAGGATAATGACTTGTTCCAAGGCCATTTCTAGCTGACCTCCATGAAAAACAATGAGAAAAGGATCTTTATAATACATATAATAACAGCCATAGTAATAGTCTTATTAATGTGAAGAGTGGACCTGTTGCAAGGCACTTCACCTCTCTGGTCTCATTTGTTAAATAAGAGGGCTGGACTTGATGACCAATGGTTCCTTCTAGTTCTAAGTCTATAATCTGTACAACAGTTATAGGTAAAACTTATGTAAGATATAAGATATTACAAATTATTAAGCTATGTATTGCTTCATTGATAAATCAAATAAATCTTTATTCATCTAGATACCAAACATAATGACTTTTGAGTTCAAATGCTTGCTTTATTATACTATAAAACAAGTCCACTAACTGTTCTTGATTACATGGAGTAAGGCCAAATATAATCATCCATATATACATATACATATATAAATTTAAAATGAAATTTTAGTTTTATTTTAAACTGCCTTCATAGACTGGTTAAATGATTAAAAGAAAGATCTTTAGTTTCTTCTATTTTATTTTCAGAGCAGGTACTTAATTAAGTTGGGAACTATTATCAAAATAATATTTTGAAAAATTGTTACCCAGAGTTTTCCCCAAACACAGTCATTTTATCTTTTTCTGATCAGAGTGCACACTTAAGGACCTTGCACTGCCTTATTTACAGTATTATAGTACAAATTTCCACCAAACACAAAAGTTTCAGGAGGTAATTTCTTCTGTACAAATTGTTCACTCATACTATCATTAATAAAAATGCTGATTTTTCTTTAGCTCAATTTAAGAGAGAAAGCTAGACCTCTAATTTCATTGGTACAAGAAATAATTAGTTTCCAAACTATCTTTACCTACACAGATCAGCAACTTGTCTAACTAGTCTTAGAGAGCTGCCTGGGGGACAGAATGGTTAAGTAACTTGCCCATGGCCAAAGAGCTTATGTATCAGAACACAAAACCAGGGTTAGTCCTTCTGTTAATTTGGCCTCCTTGCCTCAAGCATCTTTACTCTCCAATCCATTTTCCATTTAGCTTCCAGTGTAATATTACTAAAGCAAAAGTGTGGCCATGTCACTCCTGCTCAAAAAGTTTCAATGTCTCTGCTATTACCTCTAGGATCAAAAACAAACTCCTCTGTGTGTCATTTAAAGCACTTAACAACTGGGCTCCAAACTACCTTTCTAGACTTATTACCTGTTCCTCCCCTTCCCACACTCTTATCATCATGGTCTTCTTGTAATTCCTCAAGTACGGCATTCCATTTTGCCTGATACGCATACTCCATCTTCACCTCATCACAGGTGATCCAAAGCTTCCTTCAAAGCTCAGTTCAAGGGCCATTTCTTATATAAGTAAGGCTCTTCCTGCTTTCCCCAGCTATGAGTCTCTCATCCCTACAAGTTATCTTGGAGTTATGTTCTATATATTTAGCATACAGATGCTGTGGATGTCCATGCTGTTTCTGCCACAGGACATTAAGCACTTTGAGTGCAGGTACTGTTTCATTTTTGTCTTAGTATTCCAAGCACTCAGAACAGTTCCTGCCCCTATTTAAGAAATATTTGTTAATTGGTTGATTGCTGACTCCAAGGTCAGCCCTCTATCCTGCTCAGGAGGCTGCCTATGTGCAGGAAATACAATGTGTGTTTAACAGAAAGAAAGAGCTCAAAGTGGCTATAACTTAGTTTGGCTGAAATACTCTTTTGTCTTTTTGCATAGATTAAAATGCATTTTTATTCCACAGATCATGGATTTACAATCTATGCCAAGCAGAGTTTTTTTTGGCTTACAATACCTGCTCTGTGTGTGTGTGTGTGTGTGTGTGTGTGTGTGTGTGTGTGTGTTCTTTTTGGCTAGGCAATAAGGTTAAGTGACTTGCCCAAGGTCACACAGCTAGTAAGTGTTACATGTCTGAGGCTGGATTTGAACTCAGGTCCTCCTGAATCCAGGGCTGGTGCTCCATCTACTGTGCCACCTAGCTGCCCTCCTGCCACCAATATTTAAGTCAATGACATGAACCCTAAATCAGGATTCCCCCACTGTGATCACACTGGCTACAGGTCTCAGATTCCTTAATCGTTTTTTGATGTCACCCAGAATAGGTGGCTTGAGAAATGAAGTAGGTCATGTTTTCTGCCCATGCCATCCAGGGATTATAAAGAGTAAGAAAAACGCTACCCTAGCTATAGCCCGTGCCATTCAACAACTTTGGCTAGACTTGTAAGTTTTTCACATTATAAATCACATTCCAAAATTTTCAGTTTGTTAATAGTTGCTATCTTTAGGTTTGGGGCTATATAATAAGTTTCTCTTAACAATGATCTCATTTAACACCTAAACTAGAATCTAATTATATGTAATGGGCAGGAAGGTTGGCATATACAAATATTTGTAAACACAGAGCTTTTTAAATCTATCTTATTCATTTATTCATTGTGGGTGCTAGATTTCCCTCATAATAAAAATGTTAAAAAAAAAGGCAATCTTATACACGATAGTTACAAAAATAAATTTAAAAGGTGCCAGTATGATAACTTAACAAATTGACAGTATTATGATGGGAGGATTTCATCCTTAAACCATGACTATGAAAATCAAAGAGTAATGCTAGGATCTTCTTTAAGGATGGTATCAAGAGTTATTCTGAATATTCATTTCCAAATAATTAATTCTGCATACTTCTACATATCATTCCAATACTTCAAGTGAACCATGGATTCAACGGTGTGGGTACTCCCTTCATTAACACATTATACTTTAAATGGATGGTCTTCATCTGTGGCTACGGCCAAAATAGAAATCATTAGTTAATGGTCAACCTACTGGAGACAAGTCTTTCTGAAAAAAGATATGCTGGTTCTATGACCAGATCAATCTTGAATGCCTTTTCAGTGTGGCAGAACTTACCACAGCATTGATGCTGATAACACAGCCATCAAGAAATTATCTTGTGTCTCAATTCTTACCTAACCCTTAGTCATTGCATGGGCTTTGCCTCAGACAAACTGAGACCTTGGAAAGACCTTAATTTAGAAAGGCCAAGGTCACCCACTGCATCTCAGGTCATCCTCAGTCATCTTGACTTCTATATTGCCACTGGACTTTGATGACTTATGGAGGAGAAAGTAAGCCTGACAACTTTGCACAGCTCTGTCTCACTTAAATACAATCCAGGCAAATCAAGATATCACCCTCATGATATTTCTGGTCCTCTTTAAGAACAAAGGAAAAACAATAACAACAATATCACTTCCATAACATGATAAAGCACCAGAGTAGGGAGATAAACTAGCAACAATCCACAACTTAATAGGAAAGGATAATCAGAAATTGTTTTTAATACAAAACATAAACCCAAGGTTAAGACATTTTACTATGTAATATGATAAAAGGCAACAGCATAGGGAGGAAGGGTTGCGTCTGGAAGAAAAGAGTTCAGTAAATCACTGCTCCCATACATCCTGAACACTGAAGCTGATGCAAATGACGTACGGGATTGAAAACAAGAGTATTAGAGAAATCAGCAAGAATAATTTCTAATAATAGCTGAAAATACAACACACAGCACCTAATCTAGATACTGATACTTATTATAATCATATGTATTATCTGATGGGGGGGGGTTTATACCTGTGTGAGGAAATAATTCTTTATCTTCCATTAAAATAAAATCTACAGACCAACTTACTTACTTGAGATCATTTAAAAAATAATGCTTTTCTATAAGACAATTCTGAAGGAAATAAACCAAAGTACACCTTACCAGAGTAATAGCCAAAGGATTCCAAGGGTAGAACTGACAAAAAGAATATACAATAATCCTAGTAGAAAGCACCATTTAAGAGGACAGAAAGGGAGAAGCTGCCCTACTTTAAACATTTCTCAAAAACCAAACCAAACCAACAAAAACCAGGAAAAAATACTGATATAGAGAAGGACGCAAAAGATAACTATAAACTGTAGGCTGACAGAAAGAGTAGACAAAAGGACCATCCTTGATGGTCAAAACCACAGCTGTTTCCATGAATTGTTAATTCATGGAAGTTTGTAAATATATCTTAAAATCAATGTAGTGTTCTGTGTGGTAGAGATGACCAGGAGGGGGCAGCTCACCACTGTAACGATAAAGAAACTCTGAAGAAAAATTCCTACTGCCTGCATCAGAAGAATCGACCTCATCCTCTACCCTCTCAACTAAAGAGGAGTTAAAGATATTTCAGATAAGAGATTTTTTAATGAAAACTTAGAGCTACTACAATAAAAGCAAATGGTTAAAAAAAAGTCTCGTTCTTTTCAAATAGAACCTAATGCTAATAAGTCATTGTAGTAATTTACACTTATTTTTTCACATTTCAATATCCTCTTGAGACACAATAAATTTGCCCATATCAATCAATCTACCATCTGAAATTTTTACAAAAATAAATTAATAGCAATAAAAATGTAGCAAAAATAGTAAATAAAGTAATAGATATAAAATAATAAGCAACAATAGCACCAAGGTTGTGGTCTTTATTCCTGTTCTGGGCCACGCATAAGTAGGACCAGTATAACGTTCAGCTTGCAGATTAAAATGCAATGAGACACTTATGGGCCATAAAATACTTAGTTTACCCTAACCACAAATCAAAAAGGATACAAATGTTGTTTCAGGTGGATGAAGTTCTCTTCTGACTGTTTACAGCAGCGGCAGAACCTGATCAGAATTATGTTGACTCTCACAGAAGCAGGAATAAACTCTTTACAGGTTGTGCTTTTTATACCTCAGGTGGCTAACAAGCCACACCAACAGGACAGCTTCCTTGTCCCTTAAAAAAAAAAACCTAGGGAAAAGAAACATCACTTCTACTACAATCCACCCACAGGTGGCAAGGTACCACAAATATAAGAAGGGACTGTATATCAGTTAAACGGTCATAGGGCTTCTGCTAGGTAACCATGCCTTTAGGGATATGAAAAGCCTGACTCAAGCTACACCAGAGATTTTTTGTTGTTAAGTTGTTTTTTGGTCAGGTCTAACTCTCTATGACCTCATTTGGGGTTTTCTTGGCAGACATGGGGAGTGGTTTTCCATTTCCTTCTCTAGCTCATTTTACAGATGAGGAAACTCAGGCAAACAGGGTTAAGTGACTTGCCCAGGGTGACAGAGCTAATACCTATCTAAGGCAGGGTCTGAATTCAGAAAGATGAGTCTCCCTGACTCCGGGCCCAGCACTCTATGCACTGTTACACCTAGCTGCCCCTACTAGACGAGAACAAATAGAAGAAAAAGAAAAGTGTGAGATGATGCTGTGGAAATATGGTTTATAAAAGTGTCACAACTATGGCGGCTAGTAGTATGAACCAGTTAGTCATGGATGGGAAATATTAGGTCCTACTCTTCCCACTACGTAAGTCTTTGTCATGGCAGCAGAAACGATAGCATCAGCCAATAGTCCTTCCCTTGACTATCAATCATTCATACCACAAACATTTGTTAAAGAATCTACCATGTGTCCAGGCTCTATGCTCGGCTCTAAGTAGCTATACAAAATAACCCTTGCCCCCCAAAACTTACATTCTACTAGTGGCCTGAGGAGAGAGAACACATATTAACAAATAAATACCAGATATATACATGCCAAATTCAGAGTAACAGTAAGGAGGTGTGAGGGCATTAACAACTCAGATAATCCAAAGGGGCTGGCTCCAGAAGCAGAAAATCTCCTGAATTTAAGCTGAAGCCTGAAAGACACTATAAGTTACAAGAGGCAGGGTGAAGGAGAACGGGAACTCTAAGAATGGGTCCAGACTATGCAAAAACATAGAAACAGGAGATGGGATGTAAAATACAGAGAACAGCAAGCAGACCGGTTTTGCTGGGATATAAAGCATGTGAGAGGAAGTAAACAGCACCAAAAGATATTCTTCAGCCAGATTATGAAGGCTTTAAATGCCAAAGGAATTTGTACTAAGGCAACAGAGGGACCTTGAAGCTTCTTAAACAGCAGAATTACATGATCAGACCTGAGCTCCAGGAGTATCATACTTTAGCACCTCTGCAGAAAATGAACAAGAGAACACAGAATTTAGATGCAGAGAAGCCAATTAAGGGCAGCTAGGTGGAGCCGTGGGGCATGGAGTGCTGGTCCTGGAGTCAGGAAGATTCATCTTCCTGAGTTCAATTCTGGCCTCAAATAGGTTCTAGCTGTGTGCCCCTGGGCAAGTCACTTAACTTTGCCTCAATTTCATCTGTAAAATGAGCTAGAGAAGGAAATGGAGCGTCTACAACTCTTTACCAACCATTCCCTCTTGGATCAAATATAAATTCCCTTCTTGTGACATCATTTCTCTCTCCCTCCCTTCTGCCCCTCTCTCACCTATTAAGAAGGCAAGGAAAAACAAAACCCATTACAAACATGTATATTCATGCAAAACAAATTTCCACATTAGCTATGTGCGGAAGGAAGGAAGGAAGGAAGGAAGGAAGGAAGGAAGGAAGGAAGGAAGGAAGGAAGGAAGGAAGGAAGGAAGGAAGGAAGGAAGGAAGGAAGGAAGGAAGGAAGGAGGGAGACACTTCAATTTGTACTCCCAGTTCACTAGTTCTCTAACTGGAGGTAGAAAGCATGTCTTCCATGAGATCTTTGGAGTTGTGATTGATCACTGTGCTGACCAGAGTTACTAAGTCTTTCAAAGTCCATTACCTTTATAATATTGTTGTTACTGTATAAATTGTTCTTCTGGTTCTTCTCCCTTCACTTTGCATTAGTCTATATAAGCTTTCCAAGGTTTTTTTGTGCAGTTTAAATGACACCAGAGAAGGAAAAAAAAATACACACACATACATATATAATTTTCCCAAGATTTATTCCTTTGTGATCATTTTGGGAGTGTTTTCTCATATTTTTTAAAAGACTGTACACTCAGTATACCAAAATTTTTTTTTCTATCTAACCTGATTTAGCTATGCCCCTCCAGGGTCAGAGTACTTGGAAAGTCTGCCTGTAGATTCATGCAAACGTTATTCAGCATCTCCCTTTCTAAGTCCAGGCAGCTTTTCTTTGAACTTGGGACAATTTTACAGGATGGGTTAATGATAGTGGCCAGGGGAAGATGAGTCATATGCTATGTGGCTGGAGAGCTGGGACAGAGTGAGGCAGGGAAATGACCAAGAAAAGGAGGAAGTGTCCAGGTCAGGAACTACTTTGGTTAAGTACCAATGAGAAGAGAGAGTCAGTGACCTTCAGTGTCTTCAGCATCAAGACAGAGAAGACTGGAAAGGCAGCTTGGGAGGAGGACCAGACTGTGCTGTTATTCCTTCTCTGTCTATTCCTCAAAAGCTGCCTATAAGTATCTCTAGCTTAGAAACAGTTACTTACTCAATTCCAGTTCTACCAGGAGAAGTGGCTGCTGAGTATCAGCTTTGTGTTCTTGTATATTGCTTTTAATTGAGATTTATTCATCTACCACAATAAAACATGATAGCCATTGATTCTGATCTTGTTTGAGTGTTGTTCAAAGCTTGGGAAGGATTGTTAAAGTAAAGACTTTTCTAGGGGAGTTTGTGAGACTATTCAGATTGAACTAGGCTGAGGGTGGGATCAGAGAATTTCTAAACAAGGAGAGTTATTAGTGCTTCTGAGCTTTTTGGGGATCCACAAATATATCTATACCTATAGATATGTAGATATAAATAACTCTCTCTCTCCTCTCTCTTTTTCCTCTAACTTTCTAGTCATCAAAGTGGAAGGGCCATGATGGCAATGGGGAAGCAGTCACTTAGCATATAGCAACTTGGCACCTAGTTTCTATCTGCTATCACTTTTAAGCTAACTTCAAGAAGGAAAGAAAAGCAGTCCTCATATATACCACCCCCTACCCATAGCCAGTGATCACCTCTTCTGCCTGGTAGTTAGATCTATTTTGTCAAGAAAAGTTTTAATGAGATAAATTTTTCTGACTTTTTTTTAGTGTATTCTATGTTTTGGTACATTGTTTTATTATCATTCTCTATTATAGAGTCTATGACACATTTATTGATTCTATGATTCATTTACTGGCCCACTCATTATTAAAAATACCATTACTTAGTATCCATCTAGGTCTGTATCTTTTGCCCATATTTCCTATATTAATTAGGTTTTTTAATTGCATTTCTTTTTTGTTCTGGATCTATGACTTCAGTTGTAAAAGGATTTCATGGTAAGTACCAATGCAGAACAGCAAATGTTGCAGCTGAGTCCAAGAATTGCCTAGGAGCACAGAGAGGTTAAGTAAATTTCCTAAGGTCACACAGTGTCACAGGCTAGACTTGAACCTACCTTTTCCTGACTCTTAAACTGAATATAGTCAGTTTAATCCACATAAAGCATGATAAATTTTGTTCTATCCTCTAATTTTCTGAATGTTTTAAATGTGTTGTTTGCAGAAAAAAGAAAAGAAAAGGAAAGGAAAGGAAAGAAAAGAAAAGAAAAGAAAAGAAAAGAAAAGAAAAGAAAAGAAAAGAAAAGAAAAGAAAAGAAAAGAAAAGAAAAGAAAAGAAAAGAAAAGAAATCAGTTGGGACTGAAAAGAAAAATCTATTTCTCAAATCTCTTTCCCTCCTCCCTGGAGAATTGAAAATATCCACATTTAGGATAATTGATGTTTCTTTTCTTCCATTTTTTTTACATTCTCTTCACTCTTCTTTTACTGTTTTGCTTGTACAAATCTGATCCCAGTTTCTTCTAATCAAATTCTTCCTCTTACCTTGCTCTTCTCAATCCCAAATTCCTTGAGTTTACCTTATTTGTGTCTATCTCCCTCTCACATCACTCTTTCTTTTCCCAGCTCAGATAAGAGAAACAAATCCTTCCTGTCTCCTGACCCCATTCCACTTCATCTATTCTCTTAATTTCAGTAATATTAATTTTTAATGTCCCCTTTCTAACAAAATCTTTAACATTCTACCCCTTTTCCTTATCCCATCCTTCTTCTAAGATATTCTAGAACCTAATCTCCCATTCATGAGTACTATGTTTACATAATCCTTCCGGCCTTCTTATCAGGTACAGCATCTGGTGGATATGAGCTTTGCTCTTATGCCTAAGGAGCCCACTCATTAACAAAATTCAAAATCCATTTGCCACCTCCCATCCCCACCTTCCCACCCCTTTATTTTTGGAGGGGCCTAATTCTCAGAAATATGTATCAAGTGGGATGTTGAAAAATCAGGCCCTAGGGCTGGAAAAGATTTCAGATTATCTGGTCCAAACTCATCACTTTAGAGATGAGGAAAGGAAGGTGCAGGGAGTCAAAAGTGATTTGTCCAAGGTTACACAAGAAGAGATAAGACCACAACCTAAGTCTTCTGACTTCAAATACTGTGCCCTTTCTACTATATCTGCACTGAATATGGAAGTCCCAAGTATAACTCCGATTTGTTGCAAGTAAACATTGGACAACTAAATGGCTCAGTGGACACAGCACTGAACCTGGAATTGGGAAGATTTGCATTCAAATTTGGCCTCAGACACTTACTAGCTGTGTTATCCTAAGCTAGTCACTTAACCTCTTGTTTACATTAATCCAATGAAGAAGGAAATGACAAACCACTCCACTATTTGCCAAGAAAACTCCATGGGCTGTATGGTCCACGAGGTCATAAAGAGTTAGACATGACTGACTGACTCAAAAACAACATACGGTATCCTGCAATCATAGATCTTGGTGTTTCCTTGGTTCAACATACAGTATATCGGAATATGCTATGGAGTCAGGCAACAGAATAAGAAAAAAAATTAGAGGAATCTCAGCATTGGCAGGGAGCTCAGAGGCCATCCAGCTAAAAATCTTACCTGAGTAGTAATGCCCTATACAATACCCTTGTCAGAGTAGTCATCCAGGCTTCTGAAGCCTTCTAGAAATAGTGCCCACCATACACAGTCACAACCCATTTCACTTGGAACAATTTAAACTATTAAGAGTAGTTTCTGACATTTCCTTATATCTGACATTCTGTAACTTCCATATATTTCTTACTATTTTAATGCTATGTAAATAAGCTTATGTTTCTATTTGATGAGCTTAGATGCATACCATATTCACATTAAGGTTTTTTTGAGAGTTCATTTTCCTCTCTCACTACCCAAAATACATGTTGTTTGGCTTTGCAGTTCTGAAGTGTAACTACAATATTTTGGAAAATTGAAATTGATGCTTTATTCTGTTGGTGTTCTATAGGTTTTCTCCACCAGTATTTTGCCATCTATTTTCAATATTTATGGACGGTTTTTATATATGGCATAGAGAGTTTTTCCATCATAATATTCTTGAAGACCTATAATTTTAATATTATCTTTTCATAAGACTTATATGAACTGATGCAAAATGAAGTGAGCAGAACCAAAAGAACACTGTACACAGTAAAAACAATACTGTACAATGATCAACTTGCATGACTTAGCTATTCTCAGCAATACAATGATAAAAGACAATGGACTTATGATGAAAAATACTATCCACCTCCAGAGAAAGAACTAACATAGTCTGAATGCAGATTGAAGCATACTTTTTTACTTTACTTTTTTTGGGGTCCATTTTCTTTTGCAACATGACTAATATAGAAATATGCTTTGTATGACTACATATATAATCCATATAAAATTGTCTGCCTTCTCAAGAAGTTGGGTGTGGAGAGAGGGAGAAAATCTGGAACTCAAAATTTTAAAAAAACAAATGTTAAAAATTGTTTTTACACATAATTGAAAAAAAATTTAATAATTACACTTGATTATCTACTCATAAACTATAATTTAAAATATTCTTGGTTTTTAGAGCTATTTCCTATGTACTTTAAACAATTTTTTTCAATAATTTTTCTTCTATCTGCATTTTTGTGTTCCATTGTTCTAATTCAGAGCACCTACTCTTTCGCTCTTGTTCTAATCAATTCACTCCATTGTTAATGATTTCTTCTTTCAGAGATAAAATTGTCCCTATTTTATTTCTATGATATCTTTGCTTAATTTTTTTGTATTATTCTTCTGAAATATTATTTAAGTTCTTGGAATTGTTTCACTGTGACTTCTGGAGGCTTACACAAAATTTACTGTAGTTCTTTTATGTTCTTTTGGTGATATGACTTAATGTACTTTGCAGTAATGAACTTGTTTTTTGTCATGGCTCTTTATTTTGATTGCTTACTTATTTTTTCCTCTTTGTCATGTTTCATCTGTCATTATCACAATTATTTTCCTTTGGTGTCCTTGTTATAATTGTGTTTATTACAGTCAATCCCTTCTCTGCTATGCTGCCTAGACTCAAGACAGTCCAAAGACTATTTCTGCCTCCATTCCAGAAATTGCTGCGGGTCCTCAGAAAACTGAAGTTGAAAAGGATCAGCAGCTCTTCGGAGGCCAGGTCTCTGCTACAGCAAGGTTCTGACAAGTCACTGTGACTGGATCTGTTCTCTACCCTCTTTTCCTGGCTCCTCCTTTCTCTCAAGAATTAACTTTCTGCTGTCCCCAGGCTGTCCTCAGGAGTCCAGTCAAGAAACTGGCATGAGGGAAACTCTTTTGCACTTGAGCTCAACCTTCATCTTCAACCACTGTCTTTCCTTTGAGTTCTGGGCATCAATCTACCCTGGGCACAGGGGATTCCAAGGATACTCTATATTAAAGGGTCACCTCTAAAAACTGATGCCTAAAATAGGCATCTGAAGCTGCTGTGAGAAGGTATGGGGAACTGCCTAAGGTCAGTATTGTTGGAGGCTGACACTGACTGCAAGGATGGGAGTAATTATGTGGTAATAAGGCAGTTTTCACTCATTTTTTCTAGAAAAATTATTTCTGGTGACATTTCTTTTCTTGTTTTCCTTCTTGTTTCTGCTGGGTTGTGGAGGTACCTTTCTAAACCTAGACTATCTTTTTTTCCATCATCTTCCCAGGATTCTCCAAGCAGTTTCATCCTCTAAGAGCAGCAACACTTCCCTGAGGTGGCAGCACCAGTGATAACACTTGAACAAGAAGGAAGTTCCTGGCTCACAGAGAGCTGGGGAAGGCTCACCAAAAGATGAAGCTTCATCAACTAGACATCTATGAGCTCAGGCACAAATCTTTTAGTTTTCTTTGTTCTGTGTAATAAATTGATGAATAGTGGGTAAATAGAACAATAAGTATAAAATATTAATGAAAAGTACATTTAAATGAAACTGTAAACTATGTAACTAATAATGACCAATCTTTGCCCTCCTTCCTTTCCTAGAAGAAGTGGGGGACTAAGTTACAAGGAAAGGCTCACTGAGTCAGGAGCGTGGAAGTAGAAATTCAATCTAGAAGTGACAAAACATAAAAATACAAGATTTCACTAAACTTTAAAACATTTTTTAAAAAAGGTACGAAGATGGGAAGTGAATAGGAAAAGAAATATTGCTCTATGTACAATAAATATGTATTAGCATAAAAGCAAATCCATCTTTCTTACTTTTACTTTTTGATTTCCTAGAATTTTGGACCTAAGTAAAAGCAACTAGTTCAATCTAGTGATGATAAAGCACAGAAGCAGAAAAAGAACTCATGCATGACATATTATCATTCAGGGCATCACTTAAACGTTTTATTTGTCAGCATGTTAATAATTCGTCCCTCTAATGAGAGGAGCTATGTAAATATATGTCTATCTATATATATAATATATAAATACAAGCTATATAAATAAGTCACAAAGAATAAATAAGCATAGCACTCAATACCTTCAGTTACATATGAGAGGTATAACAAGCTTTAGGGGCTGTCAAAATTTCTTTTCTTGTACTAAGTATTGCTGAAGCCTGGCAATCTTTTAGTTATACAAAGATGTTTGTTGTAATGGTATTTGACTTGTATGATAAAGCTGTCACAAAATGCCTTTGGATATAGTATGAGTCAAATCCTGCTCCTTCTGCATTTGTTACTATAACATAGAAAGTTGATACCACAGGTACTATAAACTTGTCCCTTTCTAAATATTATGTACTTTGCAATTTTTAACCTCTAAACATTACTCTCCTCACTTTGTGGAATAAGGAACTAAAAAAAAGAGAGGAGGAGATTTTTGGAACTGTTCAAAATTTACATAAAATCCTTGCCAAAAAAAAGATTAATATTTTGTATTCTTGGTTCCCAACCTTAAGTAACAACTAAATTCATTATAAATAAATTTGTGGGTGTTTCTCACCATAGTCTGAACTTTAAAGACTGGTGTATTAGGCACAGCTCGTGTGTAAAATCTCTAAAAACACTATACTGTACTTAAGTTATTTTAACAAACTAAAATATTATTAATACATGTAGATTTAAAAAATAATTGTTAACTAATTCTCATTGAAATAGCTACCAATGGTTATTGGCATTTTATATTTACTTTCATATTCACTTCACCTGCAGTGATTTAAAGGCAAAAAAAATTGGAAATCTCTGTTGGAGTTTAATATAAATTTATGATGTCAATCCTCATCCTACTATATAGATTTTTTTTCATAATGCACAGCAAATTTAAATGAAAATGCATGTGATGCAAATTTAAAATTTGTTCTTTTATTCTTCAGCCACATTGAGTTTTCCCATGTGTTCAGTGAAATCCATATAGTGTACATAAATAAAGAGTAATAAAAACAGTATCAATAGCACAAAAATGATGATAGGGAATAAATCGCAATGGTATTAATGTCTTTTACTCACTGAGGTTCATTAAAGCAGTAGTGTAATTAAAATCTGCTACTCAGCTGCCATCTTTATTCATAAATTCTAGAGACCCAACTGCCAGCATAGTGAGGAAAAGAACATTAATATTTTTAAATTAATCTTATAGATAATCATACCATAAAATAAAATGAACTTGGAAAAAGGAACAGATGGAGTAATTTGGTTACTATCCTTCATTTCTCACAAGACAAAGGGAGACAATGCTTTGCTCTTTGTTTTTAATAACAATAAAATTGAATTTTCCATTAAATAGCCAATCAGGTAATCATCCTTGTAATTTTCTAGAATATTTTACCTTTTGTCCTGATTCTTAATGTCAATATGCCTAACTTAATTTTGTATTACCATAGCTTTTCTCATTTCTCATTTTGGGAGAAAAATTTTCACTATAAAAGCAAGCAATTAATTTATATGTCTAAAAAAAGATGATCTCTTCTACTTTAATATATGGTGGTTTCAATGATTCGTATCACAATATATTTTTAAGTAAAAATTTAAAACTAATTTTCATAGAGTCCAAAATAGGCTCACTCTTGGATCTTCAGAAATCTGACTCAGCTTTTTTAGCATTTTTAGCAGCATTTGGTAAAAAGTCTGCTAATTTTAATTTGCCTCTAAGTAAATCTGTAGGTGATTTATGAATTCTCTAACACAAAAATGACAATATTACAATTATTATCATAATTCTCCACAGTTATGTTCCTTTTCTAGAAGGGCTGTGCCAGCAGGGGGGGTGATACATACTGAGCTGTAGGTTCTACTGGACTCACAATGAGTGCCAAGAGAATGGGGCTAGTGTAATTTGGAGGGGCTGGTAATTAAATTTTTAAAAAAACCTGCTAGCAAAGATGTTGGAGTTTATCCTGGATTTAAGCAGAGGTTAGATTTAAATTGCACCATTATGGTGATTAAAGAATTATATATTCTTTGCTACTAAGTTTGTGTTTTGTATTTATTGGGATGATTTTTGTGACTAAGTAGCTTTATATTTCTCAATGTAGAGAGAAGCCTGAATTTGGGTCTTTCAAAATGCAGTTTGTCTATTAAAATTGTATTCACAGTATATTAAATTAAGATCAATTATTGTTATGCTACTCAGCTCTCATTCATTTGGGATGCATACATTTAACCTTTGCCTTAGGTTAAAAATTAAAGCTAAACAGAGGTTTCATAAATATCTCCAAGCATTTGGTCATGACACATACAGCTTTTAGATAAATGTATCTAAAGATTTTGTCATAAGTTTAAAAAAAAATTTATGCAAAGAACAAAATTGCTCCCCTCAGGGATCATTTGGAAGTATTCTTCAGAATTCTGGAAAACCAATTTCAGGCTCTGCAAATGGAAAATAGCGGATCCTGGTATTATAAATTAAACTTATTCTCAATTTTTAAAAAAAGTGTAAACATCAAACAATATTATAGTTTGTACATTGCTGAGTGACTCTATTCTTTAGGAAGGTAGCTTCTCTCAAATTAATAAATGCAAATGATCCTACAGTTTATGCACTTCCAAATAAATAGGGGGAAATGAGAAGAAAAGGAAAAATTAAATTAAAACTAATGTGGGATAATACTGCTTACATATGAACATCAAGATGCCAAGGGACCCAATACAATCCTCAGTCTAACATTTTCAATGGCACAGACTAGGGATCACACGATACTGGTGATACTCTCTAGTTACCCCTGGCAACCCTTCTCAACTGTAACGATGCTACCCTACAATAGCTTTCACTGGGCAGCTTTCTCTTCACTTAGCTGAATGCTTTGGGACCATCTGCAGCGGCAAGCATAAAAGGCCAGCTTGCCTGTGGGCCCGTCACTCTGAACACCACCTCTCTGACCCTGATTAAATACAACTTTCAATCCTTTTTGTCCTCCCTGTTGACTTCTCCTATTAAGGGAGCCCTTTGACAAAGAAAGCGGAAGAGTGGACTAACTGCCCCCAAGAAAGGTGATGTCTGATACTGCTCAACACAAGGATTAGCAAGCCAATACATAACAAAAGCAAGTTTGGGGGAGGGGAGAGGAAAAGAAAAAAAATGGCTTTAGCCAGGTCTTTGACTAATTCAGTAGGTACACAATTCAACAAGTAACTATACAAGAGGCTGGCTTTGAAAGAAATAAGTATAGCAAGACAATTTGAAGAGATACCTTTCAGCATCTTGACATGAGGCTACAACACTGACAAAAATACCAGAAATGTGTTTTCTACTTATTTTTTTTAAATGAAAAAGAAAAACTAGAAGCAGCTTCCCTCAGGGAGGAAACAAACCAAACACAATATTTGAACCCCAACAGAGGAATCTAAAGCAAGGAACAGACAATGCCACTTCACACTAGCATTTCTCTAATGTTTACAATAGCCTTGATCACCAAATCACTTTGTGATTCTTTGTAGTTAATGAAATTTCAAAGAAAACTAACTTCACTCAAACGCTTGGGTTCTTCTGTCAAAATGTACTTTTTAAATTTCTCTTAAAATTTTGGAGATGGCAAATTGTCTGTCCAAAGTGGATTAAGTTTAAGGTTTGCAGATTATGCCTATATTGGGACTTGGCATTTTACTAGCCCTCTAAGGTAATCTAGACCCCAGAAGCAGGTCAGTAGGTCAAAATTATCACCTTCAACAAAAACAACATTTACAAAGAGCATTAAAAGCGCGCCCCCCCGCTCCCCCCCCTTTGACTTCTGCCTAACCAGACCTAGTACGAAGAGGGTCAACTCAGTCAACTGATCAACACTCAGCAATACAATACAATCTTATTGACTCCACCTTGAGAATACTCCCCCCACACACACACACACACATAAAAGGCTTCCATTTATGTAATGTCCATAAGCTATATTATTTTTCAGCACAGTGTGGCCTGGAAATCATTAGGAGCCAATCAATCAACCAATCAACAGGTACTTACTGACAGGCACAAATACATACATACACACACACACACACACACACACACACACACACAAAAGTGAAACAATCCCTACTTTCAGGGAGCTTACATTCTAACAGGGGAGGAAATATGTAAATACAGGTTTAACAAAAGTTTGGGAACTGATTAGCATTCTGGAATTTGAAGCCAAATCTACCCTACATAGTGTTACTGACCAGTGCAATCTAATACATATAGAATACACATGTACAAGATAATTAAAAATTAAATACAAGTTACTTAAATAAAAGGTAGTTACAGAAGGAGGGCATAAGGAGTTGTAGTAATCAAGAGAGACTCAATTACAATAGTTGAGTACTACAAAGGAGTACTTTAGATGCCTTTGAAGGAAGAGACCTATTCACTTACGAAGTGAGGAGAGAGTACATTCCAGGGTGCCTTCTATACAAGGGAGAAGCCAGAGAAAAAGCACAGAGATGGCAGATAAAAATGAGAGGAACAGAGAACATCAGTTTGGCTGACTGCATTTAGGGAAGTAATCTATAAAGAGAATGAAGAAATGGGAGCTTTAAAAGTGAACAGTTTCAAGGTCCATATACACCAAAATATTTATAACAGGATGTTTTGTGGTAGTAAAGAACTGGAAATAAAGTTGATGTTCACAGATCAGGGAATGGCTAAACAAATTTTGGTTCTCATTATTATTGTGTTGTAAGAAACTACAAACCTATTGAATATACTGAAGCATGGGAAGACTTAAAATTAACAGATGCAAAGTTAAGTAAATAGAGCCAGGAAAACAATATACAAATGGCTACAACAATGAATAGAAAGAACCGCTACAAAACAATCAAAATTGAATACTGAGTAATTGCAAAGGATTAAGCTTGGCCTCAAAGAAGTGAGATGACATTTCCCCAACTTTTTTAAAGAGGTGGAGGTCACACATGTGGAAAGTTGCATGTAGCATCAATTTTTTTTTAACGTGGTGCTCTGTATTAACATTTTTTTCCCTCTTTTAAAATTCTTAGTTATAAGTGACTCTCTGGGGTGAGGGGGATATAGGAGGAAATCTAGATGATGCAAAAATGAAAAAAAAAGCAACAAAAAACCACAACCTTTTTTTAAAAATCAGGCAAAGATTTCTTGAGTTTTCCAATGACCGGCCTCATCCTTTTGTTCAATGTTTTTAAAAAAAAAAGTTATTGTGTGCAGAATACTTTGCTAGGTGCTTTGGAAGATTAAAAATTAAAATAAAATAGGGTCCTTGTACTAATGGAATTTATAAGGAACAAATAATCATGGCATTATATCAAATGACATCTTTAGAAATACAACAGAAAAACCTATCATTCTCTTATTTGTGCGCATTGAGGGGTTCTCTCAATCATGGAAGGAAATATACCAAAGTTGTGGGAAGATAAAAAACTAAGGTTTTACTGCTGCCCCAAAACCACCAAAACTCCATCAATAACTATAGACTCACCTATATAAAATATTTATGAGAACAACCTAAACATCTACCGAGGGCACTCCCGATAAGGGCATGAGAAAGGAAGAAAAAAGCTTCCCTAAGCACATATCTGACTAAAAGATGTAAAGAACACAAGACTCCCTGTGCTTATTGTTTATTGACCAAAAATCAAAACAAAAAAACACAATTGACTTATTAAAGGAAAATGCTGCCTTAACGGCATCTTCCCTGAATATATCAAAATTATACAAGATTTCTTGAAAAATGTAACAAGTATGATCATTCTCTAATCATTAATATCAAGGGAGGCATAAAACAGAAAGATGCATATTTTCCAATGGTACATGTCATTTTCCTGGACCAGCTCCAAGGCAGAGTTCAAGTCAAAGAAGGATTCCATATAAATGACAAGGTCCTCCAGATGGCTTCTATTTGTGGATAACATTATTCTGATTGCATCAAGTCCCAGAACAGTGCAGAAACCTCCATAATCACTCTAAAGCAGGGATTATTAACCTGAGGTCATTGGGTTCGTGGATGGTTATCAGGAGGTCCATAAAATCAGATGGGAAAAAAATTATCTCTTTATTTTCATTAACCTCTAAATGAAACTTAGCATTTCCTTCAATTATAAATGCAGGTGACAAATCACAGTAGTATTAGCAGCGACTGATCAATAAAAATCACAGATTTTCCTAACACCTTACAAATGTTGCAGATTTCAAAATATCACTTATACTGATCACTACTTTGAAATTCCTTTTGTTATTAGCACTGCTGCTAAATCACATATTTTACTATCAACTATTTCAATAAACTGGTTTCCTTTGTAGTCCTATTATTTTATCTGTGTATTTAAAAACATTATTCTGAGGATGAATGAGAAATAGTCTGTAGACTTTACCAGTAAAGGGGTCCATGAAACAAAAAAGGTTAACAAAAAACACTGTTCTAAAGAGTTTAGCCTATCTAAACAGACAAAGTAGATGAAAAAGAGCCCCTCTCTCTAGCCAAAGACACATAATCAGATAAAGAACTTGTCCATTGGCAATTATACCTTGGACAGTAACTGAATGGACAATGAGCTGGGACAAGAATGGAAAAGGGAAAATATGGAATGGATTGCCTTTGGGAAATTGTACAGTTTTCTCAAAAAAACCCAAGCTTCTCTCTGAAACAGAAGCCCATTTTAAAATACTAATATTCTTCCAATGTTGTTACAGGATTTCAAGTCAAAGAACATTACAATTTCCAAAGAACTAAAACTGGAGATCATCCAGATGTCAATGAAGAATATCAATAGGCCATCACACATTACAAACAAGGAATTACTCAGAAGGGTTTTTTTTTTAGGTGGTGTGGTAGGATAGTGGGGGTCATAAAGTTCTTTTAAAGACCTCCTAACTTCTTCCTGAAACTAAGATCAATATTTTTGTTTTGTTTTTAATTGAATTTTATTTTGTCCACATTCTCTCCTCTTCCCCCCCAAACTGAGAAGGTGAGAAATATGAAGTCATGAAAAACAAATTTCTGCATTAGTCACATTCTGGGGAAAAACAAAACAAAAATAAAGAGAAAAAACCCACTTAAATCTGCATTCTGAGCTCATCAGTTCTCTCTGTAGGGGTTGATGGTATTTTTCATCATGAGTCCTTTGGAACTGTGATGGCTCAACATGTTGATCAGAGAGTCACTAACAGTTGATTATCTTTACAATATTGCTGCTATTGTGTAAATTGTTCTGGTTCTGTTCACTTCACTTTGCATCCGTTCATATGAATCTTCTCAGGTTTTTTCTGAAACCATTCCCAACATCATTTTTTATAGCATAACAGCATTCTATCACATTTGTATACTATAATGTGTTGAGCCATTCCCCAATTGATGGCATCCCCTCAGCTTCCAATTCTTTGCCACCACAAAAAGGGCTGCTATATATATTTTTTATATGTATGAATACTTTCCCTCTTTCTTTTATCTCTTTGTATGGACCTACTAGCAGTATTACTCAAAGGGTATATACAATTTAATAGCTTTTCAGTCACAGATCCAAATTGCTTTCTAGAATAAATGGATTAGTTCACAGCTCCACCAACAATGGATGAGTATACCTATTTTCCCACATGGCCCCCAACAACTGTCATGTCCTTTTTGTCATCTTAGCCAATTTGATAGGTGGAGGCAGCACCTCAGAGTTGTTTTAATTTGAATTTCTCTAATTATTCAGAAATGGTTTTATAGAAACTGATGTTAAAAGACGTCTTTCCTCTCACATTTCAACCCTTTCCAATTTGACTTCCTTTTCTCCTAAACCTACCCTCCTTCTAAACTTCATTATTTCTATGAAGGGCACTAGCATTCTTCAAGTCACTCAGGTTTGCAACCACGATATGATTCTTCCTTCTTCTCCCCAAATCTAATCAATTGTTAACTAACTGTCTAATCAACTCTTATTTCTATCACCACAACATCTCTCATCTGTCCCCTTTTCCCTACTCTCATACACCATAAGTTCAAGTACTCATCACTCTTCCCCTCCACTATTCAAAGCCTCCTAATTGGATTAATTTTCTACATGGGCTCCAAAGTGATTTTCCTAAAGTGCAGTTGTGATCATTGCTCACCCTACTCTGTAAAGTACAATAGAGTTCAAACTGCATCTAGGACCAAATAAAACTTATGTTTAGCTTTTCAAGTCCTGCACAATCTGGGCCTCCTCCCAAGCTACCGATCCAGTCTTATTAACCACTGTGTGTCCTTCTCTGTGCTCTGGCCAAAGTGGTTTTCTGACTGGTCCTCCCACTTTCTCCTCCTTCTCCTTTCTTGGTGGCTTTGCACTGGCACTCTCACAAGCCTGGGATGAACTTCCATCTCACCTTCAGCAAAGAAACCTTTGTTTTCTTCACAACCCTGAACAAGCAAAATCTTCTACATGAAGCCTATCTCAATTCTCCCTGCTACTGGTGGTCCTCTTCTCACTATTTACCTTGTGTTTATTTGTATAGACTTGTCCCCCATCCCTACACTCCACATGATAATTAATTAGGCTTTCTGAAGGCAAGGACTGTAATTTTTTTCACTAAATCAACAGCACCGAGCTCAATTCTAGAATACATTAGGTTGCATTATCATTTTAATACATCCCTTCTGACTACTAATGGATTATAAATTAAGGATCTACTATGTACTAAGCCCTGTACTGGACGCTAGGAGACAATAATTTTTAAAAACTCCTCCCTCCAAGAAGCATCCAAAAAATTAACATGTGAAAGAGGTGAGCTAGTCACGTCTTAAGAGTAAGCAACCAATGAATAGCCCACATTCTCAGTTACTATCCTCTTGATGACTAAAGACTCTAGCCCATTGGAAGGACCCCCTATGGCAAACTCATGGAAGGGCATAGACAAGAACTGCACAGGGTAGGCAGGTACAAATTGACTGTGATCCTTAGAAAGAATACCTGTGTGAATTAGATCAAAGATCCATTTTAAGTAATGAGTAACTAATAGTATAGATGATAAATGCTAGTATTCAAAAGAGGAAAAATCTGTGGAAACTGCTTTTTTGGAAGATAGGATGAGCCTTGAAGGGTAAGACTCAAATAAACACAGAGGGAAGGAAAGAAGGAAACAAGCATTTATTAAGCACCTGCTATGTGACAAGCATTGTGTTAAGTGCTTTATTATCTCATCTGATCCTCACAACAATCCTGGCAGGTAGGAGGTATTACTATTGCCATTTTTATAATTAAGGAAACCAAAGCACAGAGAGATTAAGTGATTTGTCCAGGGTCACACACTAGTAAGTGTCTGAGGCCAGATTTGAACTCAACCCTTGACGACTTCAGGCCCACCACTAGCCGAATTGTGCCACCTTAGATGCACAATAAAGGCAAGCAAAACACAACGAGCAAAAGTTGTAGGGCATTGTCTTTAAGATAAATTTCATTTTGTAGCTCTAATTCCACCCTACTCGTCAATCTCAAGAAGGCATCCTAGGGAACTATTAAGCATACATGGCAGGAAAGGGTGGAAGAGGAAATAAAAAGATACATAAAGTAGTCTGAATAATGAAAAGCAGAATGGAGCAAGTCCTAAAAATAAAGGAAACAAACTCATGATGGACAGAAGATAGAAAAAAATGAGATAACAATGTTTCATCCTAGAGTACAGAGGGCTGGGAAACATCCCTTCCACAAGGACTTTCCAGATTAGGATTGAAAATTTAAGTAATAAAAGAAATTAAATCACTTGCCAGGAAAGAAAGAAAGAAAGAGAGTGTGCTCAAGAAAGAGACAAGTATTCAAGGGGGTCTCAGACACACTCTAGAACACTCTGGAAATAAAGAATGATATCAGGGGAGCTTCTTTTGCACTCATTTCTGAGGAATTAAGATGCAGTTGATGGAATACAGCAAGAAGAACCCCAAAATACAAGCTGAATACAAAGACCTTGTTCTTGCCGTAGCAAATGAAGCCAGTTGAGGGAGCAATCAGAATGAAGATTCTCCTGAATTATCCTCAAGTCATTCTCAAACATTCTCTCTCTTGTTTATTCTCTTCCTAGATCTTTCCCTGACAATTACATACTGAATGAATAAATGAATAAATGAAAAAGCATTTACTAAGCATGTATTTGTTAGACAAAGAGGGAGAGCCATGAAGAATCTAATCACCACTCTCCCTCTAGGGACTTCTCTCTAGTTATTTGTAATCTGCCTAAATTCATTTATAATCTGCCTAAACTCAATGGTTAGCACACTCCCACCCTGTCATACTCTGCTCACCCCAGTGATTCTGAACCCCTGTTATTTTAAAAATCTCACACTCCAATCCTATTGACCACTTCCTTACTGTTATCCCTCTCAACCTGATTGGTCCTTCAATATCTCACTCCACATCCACATCTACCCATCTTTCCAGTGTTCTCTCAGGAATGCCTGCTTCACAGGAAACGAACTTGCTTTCATCTTAAAACATCTTTCATATTCTTGCCATGTTCTGGCACTCAGTGAAACATGGCTCCCTCCCAATGACACGATTTCCCTGGCCACACTTTCCAACATTGGTTGCATTTTCATTCACTTCCTAATCACTGGTCAGTGGCATGGGGTGGGAGGGTGCAAGAGAAGCCCAAGTTGAAATAATTCTTGTTCACTGCTGCCACTTATAAATACTCCCTCTACCACCGTCAGTTAATAACATCTCTTCCTTCAAGGCCAACCTGATCCATATTTATCACTCAGTCAAGATTATGGTAGCTGTTATCTAATGATACTCTCCTTCCTTCCTCAATGAGTTCAGTCCCTGACTCATAGTCTTTCTCTCCTCTAACCCATGCTGTCATATACTAGGGATTTCAACATACATAGTGATACTCCCTCAAACACCCTAACTTCCCAATTCCTCAATTTAATCATTTTCTACTCAGTACCAACTCCACTCATCTCAACTACACATAGACACAGTCAAAATCTTAATCCTGCTGTTTACTCACAAATGTTCCGCTTTCACATTCATGAACTCTGAAATTTATCTGATCACTGTCTTTTCTCATACTACTTTTCCCTCTGCTTTCCAACCTGTAATCCTGAACTTCCTTCACTATGCTCTCCAAACCCTCTCCCCACTCCACATTTTTTTCCCAGGCAATTACCTCTAAACTAGCTACAATCTCCTTTCCCCACCATGACACCTTGGTGAACCGGTTCATCTCTGGTTCATCTTCTATACTCAAGTTCCTTACCTCCTCATCCTTTTCTCCCTACAAAGCCCAAACTTTGGATAACTCCTATGATTCACTGTGGCTGCCCCTAGTGCCAAGCTGAACAGAGCTCTAGAGAATATCGCGAAATTGTACTGATCGGTTACACTACAAATTTATGTTACATAATCCCAACTGGGCCCTCACTGTAGCAAAGCAATCCTTTTACACTGCTCTAAACTGATTCATTGTCCCACTCACCAAAGCAGCTTTCCATCCCTCCTCAAAAGTCCCAGAGCTCCCTTATTTTCCATACACACACACACACACACACACGCACACACACACACTCGCACACACACACACACACATATATACACACACACACACACAAATGTGTGTGTGTATCCTTCTCCAAACATAATAGCCTTTTCTAATATTCATTTGTCCTTACTTCTCTGCAGTCATCTTCTCCTTTTCTCTGCATTATTGTGACATTATGCTCTGTTTCTACTCTTATCTCTCTGACCATTCTTTCTCAGTCTACTTTGCTGGATTTTCACATTCAGGTCACCCCCATTAATCAAGGCTGCCTCCCCAAGAACCTGTCCTGGACTCTGTTCTCATCTTCCTTTACACTGTCTATCTTACTAATCTCATCAGCTCCCATGGATTCGATTATCTTCTCTACTGAAGATGATTCTGTGATCAGTTTCTCCAGCCCTAACCTCTCTTCTGACTTCTAATTTCCCATCTCCAACTTTCTACTGGACACCTCAAATTGGATGTCTTGTAGACCTCTTAAACTCAACATGTCCAATAACTGAAATCATTCTGTTTCGCCCTGGCCACCTCCCTTCAACCATCCTATTACTGTCAAAGGCACCACCATTCTCCTAGTCATGCAGGTTTGCTACCTGGGTATCATCCTCAGTTCCTCACTCTCTCCTCCCTACCATATCCAATCAGTTGCTAAGTTTTATTGATTCTACCTTCATAACATTTCATCTCCCTTCTCTCTTTGGACACTGCCACCACCCTGATAGACACAAATTGGACCATAATGACAAAGTAGGGCATCAGAAAGTAGGGACAAAGAAGCATCTGTCTAAATACAGAAGGGTTCCTCTTTTTTGGGAAGGTATAAATGTTAGAGGAGGGAGGCTAACTTTAATACAGTTGTTACTACATCCACCTTAAAACTATCATCTTAATGTGTAATTTTCCAAACTTAATTCATATAGAATAAATGAGGTTTCAGAACTTAAGCATTGAAATTGATTCTCTTTGAGTTTATTCATCCATTTAATAAATATTAACTAGCTAATAAGGCAAGATATTATGCTAGACCTTATGGGGGATTAAAAAAAATTGGACCCTGACTTCCAGAGTACATTGTTTAGTAGATGAGATGAGCCCTATCCACAAATAATATGTGGAATATAAAGGAACAAAATTATATTAAGATTAAGAAGAAACATTACTTCTAGCTAGGGTGATCATAGAATACTTCACAGAGGAGGTAATACTTGAGCTAGGTTGTGAGGATAGGTAGGACTTTGAAGATGAAACAGAGGTGGAGGAGAGGAAAGAGGAGAAAGGCATTCTCAGAAGAGATTCCATAAGCAAAGACTCAAGTGGGGAGAATGGCAATCTATGTTTGGGAAAAAGCTGTATCTCCAAATTTAGAATTTTGCTCTAAAATGCTTCTCAACTTGTTTGATGTGCGTATGTCTTATTTGGCCAAACAAAATCCTTGACCTATTTTGTATAATTCTTTCATACTCTTCCAAATACCTGAAACAAAAATGGAAATACAATAGATGTTCAATAAACACTTGCCAACTGAATGTTTTAAATCTAATGCTTTTCAAATGATGACCTATGAACTATTTAATGGTCTGGCAGAAAGGTTAGATTATTAATGTTGTGAAAGATCATAGAATCTCTGAAACTCCAAATCAGAAGACACCTCAGGGGCAATCTAATCTAACAAAACACCTGAACAGTTTGAAAACCCCCTCTACAAATTACCCTGTTCTTACCACTCATTTTTACAACAATGCCTTCTACAAAATTCTTAATGCTGCTAAATTTGTAAACTAGTCATAATAAAATTCTGATGTAAAAACTAGCTTCTAAGAGATGGTACATCCCTGTAGGATAGATATGTTGTGCTCATACGCTAGAACCCATATTTCCTGGGTACTAGACCAACAAGATGGCAGGATATAAACTTTCTCCAATTCCCATTAACTTACAAAAAAAAATCATCCAAAAGATGCACCAACTGTACCAGCTGAATCCATTAGGTTAGATATATGCTATATATAGGCACAAGGCAGCAGACACTATCTTGAACAACCTTTCCCCTTTAGTCCTGCAAAAAACCAACCAACCAAACAAACAAACAACTAGCAACCAGAGAAGGAAAGGAAGGGAATAAAGGAGAAAATATAAAAGTGGGGCAGCTTGAATGGCAACAACAAGCATAAAGTGAACTACAAGCTGGGACCAATCCTGTTTCCCAAAGGCTACTGAGAACAAGAATGTGGCCAATGAATACTAAATCTTCCAACATGGGAAAAGGCTGAGGCAGCTTTGTAGTTCATCCATGGAAAAGTTAACCACCAACAAAGAGGGAGGAGTCTTAAAGTAAATAATGAGTGGAATATGGCAAAAAAAAAATGCTAAGACACCAAAGATCTGGGGAGGAATAAAACGCAACAAAACCCAGAGTACAGATAAATCAACACAGAACATCCTAAAAGTAAATGAAAGGATATGTACTAAATTCTTAAAGAGATTACAAAGTTCTCTGCACAAATATTACAAAACAAAGGAAAGTAAACTAATAACTGATGAAATATAGAATACTGTGGAAAACCAAGAGAGGTTGGGATAACAGCAGGAAATTCCAGAATGGTCCAAATGAGAAAAGAAATCAACAAAAGAAAAAAATGAGCAACAAATGTCAGAACTTATATTTCTCAATTGACAAATGCAAAATTCTAATCAGAAGATTAGAAAAAAATAAATTCATAGTGTAGGATTTTCTCCATAGAAGAGAGAAATGAATAGATTTGAAAAAATCAGATTATTTAATTATGTTGGATTAACATGAACTATAATTATGGAATAATAAATTATTACTATAGAATAATATGAAATATTATATAATATTATACCATATAATTATATAATGTCATGGTACGGTATCATACAATATTAAAAAAACTAAGGCAGAAAAAAGTTTTGGCAAAAGAGAAACTATATTCCAAATTGACTTAGCCTTATAATAGCTTGCTGGAAAATAATACAAACTGAAAGAATTTTATAAGAAAACAAGCACTCATGTTTCTGCCTATCCTATAAACCTATTCTGTTCTCACATCAGACCATTTATTGCTATCCACACAATTTCATTTTCACTAAAGTTAGGCTATTACAGGTATCTTGTAAAAAATATCACTTTATAATTCTTTTTTGGAAACAGAACAACATATTGGTATGTACACTTAAAAAAATGTTTTTTAATTCAATGCCTATATAAAGCCTTTTGGTCAGTCTCTTTGACTCAAGGCTCTCCCTTTTTCTTTATTTTAATTTTTAAGTTAATTTATTTTTAGTTTACATTCACTTCCATAGCTTTTGAATTTAAAATTTTCTCCATCTCTCTCCCCTACCCCCTCCCCAAGACGGCATGCAATCTGATATAGGCTCTACATATACATTCTTATTAAACATGTTTTCACGTCAGGTCATGTAAAGAAGAATTAAAATGAACAGGAGGAACCACAAGAAAGAAACAAAAAAAAAAAGGAGAGCAAATAGTATGCTTCGATCTGCATTCAGACTCCATAGTTCTTTCTCTGAATGTGGATAACAATTTCCATCATAAGTCTTTTGGGGATATCTTAGATCCTTGCATTGCTGAGAAGAGCTAAGTCTATCAAAGTTAGTCACTGCATAACGTTGCTGTTACTGTGTACATGTTCTCCTGGTTCTGCTCAATTCACTCAGCATCAGTTCATATAAGTCTTTCCAGGTTTTTCTAAAGTCTACTTGCTTATCATTTCTTACAGCACAGCAGTATTCCATTACATTCATACACCACAACTTGTTCAGCCATTCCCCAATTGATGGGTATCCCTTCAATTTCCAATTCTTACCCACCACAAAAAGACCTGCTATAAATATTTTAGCACACATGGGTCCTCTTCCCATTTTTATGATCTCTCTGGGATACAGCTGCAGAAGTGCTATTGCTGGGCCAAAGGGTATGCACATTTTAATAGCCTTTGGGCATCGTTTCAAATTGCTCTCCAGAATGGTTGGATCAGTTCACAACTCCACTAACAATGTATTAGTGTTACAACTTTCCCATACCTTCTCCAGCATTTATAATTTTCCTGTTTTGTCATGTTAACTGATCTGATAGGTGTGAGGTGGTACCTAAGAGTTGTTTTTGATTTACATTTGTCTAATCAAGTGATTTAGAGCATTTTGTCACATGATTATAGATAGCTTTAATTTCTTCATCTGAAAATTATCTGTTCACATCTTTTGACCATTTACTAATTGGGGAAGGCTCTCCCTTTTTCAATCCATCCTCCACTCAAATGTCAAAGTGATCTTCCTTGCTATTCCTCATGTAAGACACTATACATTCTAATTCTGTGCCTTTTCAATGGTTGTCCCCTGTGCCTAGAATATTCTCTCCTCCTTACTTCTGCTTCCTAGTTTCCCTGGCTTACTTGAAAGTTAAGCTCTAATCCTACCTTCTGTAGAAGGATGTTCCCAGTGCCCTCTAACTGCTAGTGCCTTCCCTCAGAATAAGTTTCTAAGGGATACTTAACAAATACGAAAAACTTGTTATGTTTTTTAACTGAAAGAAAATGAATGGGTTTTATATTTCACAATTTTGGCTATGGGGAAAATTCTTAGCCAAAGAAGGAATACAGGGGATCATAATATCATAAATCTAAAGCTAGAAAGGCCCTCTGACGTCACCTCAAGTCCACCCCCTTTATTTTACAAGGCTCACAGAGTTTAAGTAACTTAATGTCAAGCAGACAATAAAAACACAAAAGACAAAAAACTTAATTTTGATTAAATGAAATTTGAAAAAAAATTTTAGATGAATAAAATCAATGCAAGTAGGATAAAAAAGGAAACAGTTGGGGGAAAGTTTTGCATCAAATGTCTTTGATAAGAGTGTCTGATTTTGGTTCAGGTGGGACCTTAGCACAAGCCTGCCACACAGTACAGATTTAATAAACTGTTTGTTGATTGACTGAATGATTGATCTGTAACTTAACTGGCATAGAGAACTCCTGGTGAGGAAACTCCCTCTACCAATTCAGACTGGCAATTATTTTGCAATTTTTAAATAATAGAGTTACCTAGAGCACCAAGAAGTTAAGTAACTTGCCCCACTGCACAAAGCCAGCATGTGTCAGAGGAGGAATGTGAATCCATACAGGCTCTCTGTCCAGTATGTTATACTGCTGATATCTATTACACATATGTATGTGTGTATATATAAAATGTAAATATATTATATGACATATCATATTGTAACATTATGTGAATATACAACTACTATATGAAAGACAACTGTATAAAACACTGCTCCTAATTACTAATAAAAAGGGAAATGAACATTTAACTTCATACCCATGACACTGGTAAAAATGACAAATGATGGAAACAGTCAGTGTTAGAGGGGCTACAGGAAAATAGGCTACAGTGCTGATGAAGCTAGCTCTCAATCTGTCTAACCATTTAGGAAAATAACTTGGAATTACTCTAAAAGGAAAATAATTTGGAATTACTAAAATGGGTGAGCTAAATGGTCCAAATGCTTTAACCTAGTGATCCTACTGGCAGGCGTATATATTCCTAAAGAGGTAAAAGACAAAAATAAAGGTTGCATATACACAAAAGTATTCACAGCACGAATTTTTGTGGTGGCAAAAAACTGGAAACAGTAGGTGTTGATTTGCTGGGAGCTGATTTAACAAATTCAAGTACATGATTATAATGGAATATCACTCTGCTATAAGATAATGGCAATTATAAAGAATCCGAAGAAGCACAGGAAGCCATTCTGATCTGTTTATTTTAGTTATCATGTATATTATTCCCCTGGTTCTGCTTACTTCACTTTTTGCTGGGTTATGTAAGTCTTCCCATGCTTCTCTGAATTCCTAAGATTCTTCATTTTTAATAGTGCTTAAATATGTCATTACATTCATGTATCACAATTTGTTTATACATTCCCCAATCAATGAAGGGTGCCTGGGACACACCTTGGGGTGGGAGACAGGGAAGGAGTGATTAGGAGTAGAAGAGAGCAGTGTCAAGAAAAGACAGAAAGGAGAGAATGTCTTGGAAAAGAGGGTGGTCAACCATGCCAAATGAAGGAGAAAGAAGGATGAAGACTGAGAAAAAAATTTCAAGTCTGTCAATTAAGAGATCACTGGTAACTTAAGAAATCAGGTTCCCCCCCGCCCCCCCCACCCCATTTCAGTTGAGCAATGAGGTCAGAGGGCCAATATAAAGGGTTGAGGAGTGAGAAGTGAGTAAGTAGAGGTAGAGAGGGTAGATAGCTTTTTAAAGTAGTCTGGCTGAAAAGAGGAAGAGAGCTATGGGGTGATACCTTGAGAGAATGACAAGGACTAGTGAGGGTTCTTTAAATATGGGGAATAATTGGGCCCTTTTTAAAGACAATAGTGAGGGAACCAATAAGCAGAGAGGGGGAGAATGATTAAGGATGCAACATTTGAGTTGACCAAGAGTACATGCACTGTCCAACAGGACATCTTTCATGTATATGTTAAAGAACAATCAGGATCCCCTTTTAGACCACAAAATTAAACTTCTGAAATGGTTTTGTGATTATCAGTATCAACTGAGGCTGAAAACTGGGAGATATTCACTGTCCAAAGATGTCCATCAGTGTCATAGAGGATATTTACACAAAATCCAAATGCAAGAAAATTCTTTATCAATACTGAAGCTCTCCAGATGCTCCTCTTTACAACTGCAAAAAAAGATACAACAGAACCTTCTCATTGAGATTCTGAGCCACTTAAAACTGTTCAGTCTATCAATTTACACAGAAAAATCTAGATGGCTAAAAACGCATCAGGCTCAAATGATAACATGCAGTTTATTGAATTGATCTCAACAAATTCTCTCAAATATGTCCCGTTCTCTTCACTAATACTGCCACCACCTTAGTGACACCATCTCTTGCTTGCACTGCTGCAACATCCTCCTTTAGTGGCTTCCTAGCCTCAACTCTTTCTTTACCCTATTCCCATCCATCCTCCACACTTTCGCAAAATGATTTTTCTAAAGCATAGATCTGATGGTGTCACACTCCTTCTCCCACTCCATCCATTCCTGCCCAAATCCAGTAACTCCCTACTATCTCTAGGATCACAAATAAACAAGCCCTCTGTTTGGCATTTAAAGATAATCACAACTTGCCCTTTCCTACCTTTTCCTTTTTCTTATACGTTACTCTCTTCTGAACACTCTACAGTCTAGCTATAGTGATCTACTTGCTCCTCCACACACATATGATGTACCATCTACCATCTCTTCACTTTTGCATGGGCTAAATGCTCTCCCTCCTCCCATCTGCCTCTTGGGATCAATGGTTTCCTTCAATATCACCTTTTTTAAGAAGTTCTTCCTGGTCCCCCAACAGCTAGTATCCTTCCATCCAATATTACTTTGTATCTGATTTGTATGACAAGTACATCTATCTATTCTGTCTTCTCCTTTAGGATATAAGCTCTTTGAGGGCAGGTACTATTTCATTTTTACCTTTACATCACCTAGCATTTAGCACAATGCCTGACATATGTATTTAATAAATACTTGTTGAATGACTAAAAGTCAATCAATACATCTTATACAAGCATTATGGATGATGAGGTGTCCAGAATTAAGTAGAAGGATTAACGTTTGGGAAAAGGTAAAATACTGTCAATAATCATGTGCTGTTCTATTCCCTAAAACACAGATTACCTTTTTGTCTCCAATATTCTTCTAAAGATGTTATATGCCTATAAATCATGACATTCATTATTAACAGCATAATACTGGAAAAATCAAAGTTGCAGGTAACCAAACATGCAAGGAAAAATTCATAGCAGGTATAAGTAGGCAACAGCATTTCTGAACATGACAAACATTATAAAAGATATCATCAAGGATATGTCTGACTAGAAAAGAGGGTGGCTTGATCACATAACAATTGTAAAGAATAATAAATAACAGATTGACAGCCTAAGTGATGTACTGTTATCCACAAAATACTAAAAGACTTAAAGGAATGTCTCCATTGAACTGGGTAGATTATCTATAGAAGGGTTATGGAAGGACATGAACAATGATCACATAGGATGAAGGGGCATGAATGAGATTCATGGACTCCACCTATAGCTGGGAATCATCTTCCTCTTGCAGTGTGAAATCTCAGGGGGTTTAACTATTATGGGGCAAAAATTCTCTGCCTATAGGAGGATGGCCCCACACACCACCTCCCAAAGTATCAGGCAATTCACCCTTACATATACAGGGCTGTGTAAAGCAGATGTAGAAATCAATACCTGAGGACAACTAGAAATCCCACCTTTTGCTATATATATTAGACATCTGTGCACTCAGAACTTAGGAATGTGGCAAAAGAACTATGCTACATGGTTACAATTAGAAACTAAAAGCATCACAAATAATTAGGAATTTTGATTATGGATATAACTTAAAGAAAGCTTCTGGAAGCAGAAATTCCAAAGGTATTCTACCACTTAATCCTTTCTGAAGTCAAAGTATCTTTCTTATAGTATAATTAGTTACAAAGCTACTGAACTGGCTGAATGTAAATTATAACTCTAACCATAGCTCTGCATGGGCCTAGTAAACCCTTTAGTCTAATACTACAAAGAGTCACAAACAAGTGACTACTCATCCTAGACACGAGATAATTCCTTCTCAGTCCACCATATCCTAGAATCAGTCAGGACTTTAATCAAATCCTATTATAATTAATATATTATAAAAATAAAAAAATTTTTACTGTACCCAACTATCTCTAAAGCCCCGACGGTGGCCATATATACTGTCATACATAAATATATTAAATAAAATTCTCTAACAAAGAAGTAAAATAATCAATTCAATATTTAATAATGGTATACTGTAGAATATTCAGGTGCCCTCTGTAATACTTAAAAAAATATCCCTTCCTGTTAATTTAAAAATTAATAATGTTTTCACCTGTAGATTTTTTAAACTTTTGACGTGCTTCCATAGGTACGGTTTCATTTTATCCTCAACAACGCTGGGAAGTAAAAGTAGTTTAAAAAGTACTATCATTTCCATTTTACAAATGAGGAAACCAAAAGGTTTAATTTCATTAAAGAGATTTAATCTTTTTTTGAACAAAAACCATCAAAAAAATCTGTTTTGCTATTGCATGCCCAGGGACAACCTGGATCATGACTAAAAGCTGATACTTTTATAGCATAATAGTAGAGAGGGTCTAAACAAACAAAAGGCTATATGTTATTCTACTACAAAATATAGTCAAAAAAGATTTGAATGCTTCTCAGTGGAGGTTATTCTGTTTAAAATACTACCATTCTTGTTTGTCAAACAAATTCCTATGGAGAGCTCATTTCCACAGCACTTTAAGATCCATATTATCTAATCTGATCCTCACAAACCCTCTAGAAGGTAGGCAGATAGTATTTCAATCATTATCCCCATTATACATAAGGACATTGGAGCAAAAGAGAGCCAAAGTGATTTGCCAAAGGTCACATAGCTAATAAACAGAATATCTTAGATTAAAACACCCATGTCTTACAATGCAAATACTTTTTCTACTATCAGGCTGATTGAAAAATAAATATCTAATTTGCATTCATGTCGGGAGTATTATTTTGTCATAAAATTACCAGTGTCCCCTTTAAACATGTTGTTTTACAAGGTTTGATTTTTATTATGTCTAAATGACAATTATTTTCCTCATAGAAACATTTTGTCACTTTTATGCTTCACATTAATAGGAAAATAAGATCTAACATATCAAAATTTACCAAGGAGGTTTTATAAAGACCAACATTTTGATAGTACTTTTTTTGTTATGCATTCTTGAATTTCATATAATAAAATTAACTACAATGAATTATTCAGTATAATAAATGCATTATTCCATTCATCACTCATTAAAAACAATAATACTCCCACCAAAACACCCAATTTTGAATTCTGTGGCATAGCAAATGCATGTCAAAGAACATTGGCACTAGCCAATCTTGGAAGAAGCATCATTAAATGATGAGACTAGCATTATATGTTTATAACTTAATACCTCCTTTTTCCTTATAACCTGATGTCATTTTCCTTCTTCCCTTTCTTTATCAGTGGTACCACTATACTCCTTGGCATGTATGCTGGCAACACAAATCTGACCTTTTTTGTGATCTGCACGTTCAGCCCAAGATTAGTCTATCTAAGCACACTGCTCACATCCATCCCATCTTTACCATTTTTGATACCGCCACCAGCTTAAGTACAGGCATCCAGTCCCTCTTATCTGGCCTACTGAAACAGCTTCTTAAAATATTCCTAATTTTTCTTCACTCCAAAGTAAGACTATTCCTCCTAAGGCACAGGTGATGGTGTCATGACATTGGTCAAAAACCATCAGTGGCTCCTCAGTTTTTTTCCTGAATTAAATCTAAACTCTTCAGTATGGAAGTCAACTTCTGTCACACTCTGGTTTCAAGCTACCTTTCCAAGTATACCTCATGTAATCAGACTACCATATCTTACTCATTCCTACAATCTTTATTCTCTCCTTACCCCTCTTCCCAAGCCCCAATAACAATTTCCTGATGTAGCCTTACCCAATTTCCCCAGTTGGCAGTGCATTTCTACCTCATATGATTTCAGAGCAATTTGTGAACTTCCCACTTAAATAGTTAAGCTTTGATTTTTATTAGTTATCCTTATATGCATCACCATTCCAATTCAATTTTAAGTTCCTTGATGGCAAGGTCCATGCTTTATTTATCTTTGCATCTACCCCAGCAAATTACACTGAATATAGTAGGAGCTTAATAATGACAATCCATTTATGTTAAGATGAAAAACAGAAGTAAATTAGCTGTTTTGCTTTTTCACACTAATTCATGACAAAAATGAACCAAGAATATTCTTTTACGCACTTGAAAGTTTAAAGTCTACCTCACATTACATAAGTGGTATACCTCAAAAGCTGCTCTAAAGAAACTTACTATTTAAAAAAATGCACTCATGCAGAATCTATTTTGCAGCAAGTAATATTAGCAAAGCCCAACAAAAAAAATGAACATGACACGTTCATAGAGCTGATTTACTTAAAATGAGGTATATCTGCATTTGTATTATTTCTCTATTGTTATATCTATATTATCATAGTTACTTAAACAATTATTGTTTATTGGAATTTTGTATTTAGAGCTTAATTTGAAAATAATTCTTTATAAGGAAATCCCAATACAATGAAAGTATGACAAGATTTAACTTATATTACCAAACTTCCCTCTGACTCCATTCCCTACCCCTCCCAAACCACCCTATGATATTTGGTCTTTGCCCTGTTGCTAGTTTAGGGAACAAATTGAACAGAGCTAATTCAAGTTCAGCAACTACTACATTCCCACCCAAAATCACCAAAACCACTCTCATGAGGGCAATAGGGACACAAAGAATTATGTATAATTGTTTGATTTACAATGAATTTTAGCCAATTAGACTGTGATGCGGAAACAATGGGAATAAAAACTGATAGAAATAAAAAGACAAAACAGTCCAGATATTTCTGAAAAAGATATAATTTGCAACAATAGTATCTTGGCATGGTGCTACTAAAAATTGGGTTCAACTTGTTAAAATTCTCTATAATTAATACTGTACTAGAAAAATTTTCATTTGAACTTTGATCTGTGATACTTTGCTGATACAAATTTCATTAATCAGTGTGGACAAAGATTCTTTTTGTGTTCAAATCAAGCATATCCAAAAAAATGCATGCTTTACACAATGCCACCCTCTAACAGTCTTTTACTGTGTAGTCTGAACCTAATTGTTACATAATTTTGGACAGTTACATAGTATATGGATACGAAACAAAACAGAGTAATGATGATTCAAAATTCTAAAATCTGAGTTAATATATTGAATTACTGCTTGTTAATGGGAATAAAATTACATGTAAGAAATAGCTAGCATTCTTAAAATTCCATTAAAATGCAACAATATATATGCCTGAGTACCAGTCAATATTTTTGTTAAAAATTCTATTTTTGGCTTCTGTAGAAGAGTCAGAAGACAACTGGCTTATCAAGTTTCTAAAATAGTTGTAAATTCTGACAGCTTGTGTTACAAGAAGCTCTGGGTCTACATTTTAAAGATAATTCACATGATTTTACCATGGAAAATGCAATAGTAATTTCCTAATGTAAGTACGTGCTACATCATATATAGACTGATACAGAAACACAGAAGAGAAAAAAAAACCCAGCTCCCCAACAAAAAAACCCACACAATGTCAGTCAGATGATCAATTTATAATTTTTAAATTCCCAAATCATATGAAATTTCAACAAAAATACTTATGAGCAAACTAAATCTTTTAAAGTCACCTTCTCAAAATTCTGTAGGATAGATTATATAGAAAACTCTATATAACTCTGCAAAAATGAAGATAAAAAAATATATTTAAAGTTTTGAGCCATTTACCCTCTAAAAACTAGTATATTTTCATGTAATGAAAAGAATTTCTACGGAGACATTTCCTCAATGGATTCTTTCCAATGCATTCTATAAAAAGCTTTGATGTTGATGATGAGAATGGGAACATTGGAGCTTCTTTGACATATTCAGTGTGGTGGTGGCCAAAACTCATGTATAGTTTGGCTTTTCTTTAACATAAAAATCATTTAATACAATGAATTATTAATTAGGTTTTTGAACTTTATTTGGATATTTGTGTTCAAACATATTTAGGTCTATGGATTTAAAGGTGATTCTATCAAAGATCAAATAAAAGTAAACAGTAAATATGAAATATATGTTTCAGAATATCTTGCAGCAGTCATCTCAATTTACATTAACTTTTACTAGTATCTTTGTGATCATTAGTAGAGTTTTAATGAGTTTCCACTAAATTACTGTTTCATTTTGTTTTTATCAGTGTAATACAAAAAAAGTACTATAAGCAGTAATGGTAAAACCAAACCTATTCTGAACACAAAATTTCAGTAAGTACTTTGCCCTATGCAGTATTAGCCTAAACACAAACATACAGCATATGTATGAAGTATCACAGAAACACACCCTTGCCTTACAAATAACGGGAAGAAAAAAGAGGTGTCCTAACAAGAGCGTAATAATAATTGAACTAGCCCCAAAGCACAATAATAACATTTGTAATTTTCTCTACTCAGCTCCAAATAAAGCTCACACATATACAATACCAATTAAAGAAAAGTTTATTTTATTTTTTCTATCATTCTTACTGATTTAAAATCAGATAACTGTCGGAAAATATTACCTGATTGTATGTTTAAAATTTTAAAATCAGTTTGTTCAATATTGAGTCTTTAAAATTAAGTAATAATGACTATTTTCTCTACTGTTCAATGTTGAACATCAAACATAGTCTCGTCAATGAATGACAATCAAAAACCTTTTTTATTGTTTATTGTTGTTGGGTTTTTTCCTCAGCTATTTATATACCTCAAGTAACCTCACTATTACTTATTTAAAATTGAAACATGTTTCAGTACATGTAATAAACAATATTTGAAAAAATGCAAGGAGCATACTGGTTGGAATTAGGAAGATAACACTGTAACTTCTTCAGACACTAATTTTTAGAACCTAAAAAATAACAGATTCATGTTTCTGGAATTGTAACTATACATATGATCCTAGGCTGATGGGGGCAACTGGCTTAGTGGACAGCTCTATTGATATTAGCCATCTTCATTAAGTAGTCAGCACCTTATTCATCTTACACTGGGATTTAACATTTTATTTGCAATAGTCAATTTGGATGTTACAAAATTCTTTTTTGTTTGTTGGTTTTAGGAGGGGAGAGAGGGAGTGGAGCACAGCACAGAAAATCAGTGAAATCTCCAGAATGAGCAGCAGGGCACTTCAGTATCTCACAGAGCACCCAGGAAAGCAATCCTATAGAAAAGAGGTTACCGTTTATGATAGTTGTATTTTCTGTGTTATCTAGAGAAAAACAGGTTCATCCATGCAAAATGGACTGTTTTAGAAGATACTGCTGCTAAAATGAAAGACTTTTCAAAGAGAAAAAGTGATTATTCCAGATGAAATGAGGAGCTCCAATGTCAACCTTACTTCCTGAATCAGCAAAAATCAAAGCTTTGCTCAGAATAGGAAATTGGAGATTTTCTTTTATTTTATATATCTTTTTTGCTGAGTATGTTTTAGCTGAAATATGAGAGAACTCCTACGAGACAGCACTTCTCATTTCCAACAGGGCTTTCGCTATGGCATTATAAAAACTACTACTTGGAACTAAGAATACATTAATTTTACTAGTACTAGCACAGAAGAATCAAGAGCTTTAAGTCAGAAATAGCTTTCTATTTTTAATACTTTGTCCCACACTCATTAGTTGTATTTACACAATGTCAAATACTTAGATAAAAAGTAAAAATTTCAATCTATATCTGGATGCTTCCATATCATCTGGATGCCTAACATGTTACTGAAACATCTAGTTCATACTTTTCCTATTTTTATCCTGTGTTAGTATTGCACATATATAACCAAAATTTGAATGACTTTTAAAATAAATTGGGGAATGCTCCAAATGTGAACAATCTAATTTCAGAAATAATACATGAAACATAAATCAGTAATAGCTAAAACATGAAAATTCACCTGTTACCTTTATTCCTTAAATGTTTATATAAACACATTTACATTTTCATATACACATATTTCTTTATATTCTCTTTCTTGTAATATTTATAAGACCTTAGGATAACTTAAATATTTTAGGACTTAGTGCTCAATTTCCCATTAGGACCCTTCCCTCCAACTTTTCCCTTCCAAACAAACAAAAGCAAACAGGCAAAGTGATGATTTGTATGCTACAAGAATAAAATACCAATTATTTTTGAAAGGATATAGTTTTTCTATCTCATTATCTATCACTTCATTTTTTTATATCTCTTTTGGCTTATCAATAGATTCTTTTCTATTAAATTTTAAAATGAGTTGTAAAAAACCTGTATTATTTGGGGATATTTTTACTATATAAAATGTAAACAGACTTTTAAAATGTTATTCAAATAAGTCAAATAAGTGTGTCTTTTATTTTCTCTAGCTTCTGTACAATCTTTTATTGTCATTTTCTCTAATACATACTTGAAATTTTTATAAATGAAGTATTATTAATTATTAGCCTTCCAACAACTTAACTAGTAAGCTTAATTTGGCTAAAATCCCATATCAAAAAAATACCTGATTCATTGGTATCTATTCACTCCCTCCATTCTCCCTATGTAGGAATAAAATATTCCATTACTTAAAAGTATATAAAATGGAACATAAAATATCCCCAAAATAGGAATTTCAAATGTAGCTCTGATGCTTTTGATACCTATATTACTATAAGGGTTGCATTTTGTTTTGTTTTTTGGCAGTGACAGAAGATAATAGGTAAAATGACACTGTTTTAGGAATGAGTTGTATGACATAATCTGACAGAGTGATTTAGACTGGGGACAACAGGGAGATTCACAAAATAAAATACATAAAACAAAGCTGGAAAACGGAAAGGTTAGGGATATATGGATTTATCAAAGGCTTATTTGTAGTGGGTTTATTCAACATGAGAAGTCATAATAGTGAATATATTTGGTCATACCATGCATAGACTAATTTTTACAAAGTAAAAGTAATCAGACATTAATAATTTTTAAAGTTCAAATTAGTAGTCAACTTTTGAACTTTATTGTCCTTCAATACTATACAACTTTGAAATTGGGCTTATGCTGATTACTTATGCTGATTACTTTTCTAGCAGCTACTTATACATATTATTTCCTTATATAAGTACCTCAACATCATTTTTTTGGTTGCAGATACAACCCCTAATTAGCACAGAAAATCTCAAGAGGAATTTTTTTAACCCACTTTTGTTTTTAAGTTCCACTGTCCTAAATATGGCTATATATGTCTATGGCATATATCTTGTTTTAATACTTAGTAAAACTTTCCAATTAAATTTCTGTTCTTTTGCTATTCAGCTATGCTTTACTAGTATCACCCTTAAACACTTGGGATTTGTCTCTAATACTGATTTTTAAAGAGTAAAAGAAAACAATGATTTGGTCTGTTTTAGACTTAACATAGCAAATCTTACTCTGAAATATATTTTACAAATGAAACAGCAGAGTGAAAAGGAAGATTGTTAACAATAGTATAAATACAGAGGGAAATCCTCATGCAGATAGCCCTGCATTTCAAATGTAGGTTAAAACAGTCCAGGCACTTTCAATTATCAAGGAATATTTCCATCATAGTTCACTGAAGCTAATGAATAGCCAGGAACAATTCGGAATAACGTCCTGGTTTAACCAATGGGTGTATTCACATGCTGGGTTTGTTACACTTGTTGTTTTTTGCCTTTTTCCAGTGGCAATATTCTTTACTCAAAAACCCTCCCTTCTTGGTTTTGTTCATTTCTTTTGTGACAACCAAGTGCTTTAATTTGGTTCAGGCTAGCAAAAAACCAAAGGGCTAAAACATGAGGGTCACCAAGGTCCACAAGGTAGATGAACAAATCAACAAAGCAACACCACAGGGCAAAGAGCAAAGGAATTACAATACGAATCTAAGCCTAACAAAAAGAAAACACTACATACAGCACTTGTGACTGGAAAATAGTAAACACCCAGGGAAAGTTGCCTTTTGTTTTCTACTGCTTAAGTTCATTAAAAAACGTCATTTCAAATTAGGACTGATCCTCTCAGAAATTTGACATATATTATGAAAGCTGAGTAAACCCATCCAGAAGCATACAATCTTACAATGAACTACTGCTACTCAATAATTAAGAAATATTATGTCTGAATATGTTTAAGTGTAGTCCCAATCTTTTGGCTTTCTTCTGACAATAGTGAACTCCTTCTGAATTAAGCAGAATGCTGAATTATCCACACTAATACATTTTTCTTAAAATTTGAGTGCAGAAAATAGGAAGATTAACCATAAATATATGACTCCCAACTCACACTGAAGGAATAGCCTTAATTTAGAAGTCAGCCATGTAATTTGTTCTCATTCTAATTATATAAAGACAGGTTTAAAGATAATTTCATAATTACAGGACAGTCCCTTTTTACTTCAACATTCTCCCCTGCTACCTCTTCTTAACAGCATAACTGTATGCAAAGAAAAAAAAAAATCAAACAGGCTAACTTAAAAAAAAAAAAGAAAGGCTTAAAATACGATCATACTGTGAATTGTTGACAGTATATATTTTAGGACCAGTGAAAGTGTAATGATTTGAAACAGATAAAGTGAAAGGGCGGGGTGATATTACAGCATGAAAGAAAGAAAGAAATTACATAGCAGTAAATGCAAAACCAAACTTTCCCTAAAGGCATTTTTGTAAAGTTTGTCTACTTCTGTTTAATCAGTATCAACAGCAAAGCAAACTAAGTTATTAACTAATACTAATTTTATTCCTCTTCCTTCTCCCCAAAGAATCTTCAAATATGTGGGGGAAAATCACACCGTGAAGAATTACAGCCAAAATAACTAAATATTATTTCCATTTAAGGGAAATATTTAATGCTACCTTGTCACAGTAAAAAAAAAGAAAAAAGAAAAAAGAAAAGAAAGAAAAGAAAAGAAATTGACATTTCACACATATGTATGCTGATTAAGGATAATTCAACCACTTTGGACAAAGTTTCAGACTGGACAGACAGCACTGGGTAGTAGTGTACTCAGGTCAATAGTTTCCTTTGTTTTTTTGTTTCAACAGCTATGCTGAAACAACAATACCATATTAAGTGTAAAAAGCAGGAAAAATCTTTGTAGTAGCACCCTAACAGCCACACCTAGCACATTATCCCATCTGTTTGCCTACAAACAGCAACCCTCCTTTTCATCCCACAACTGAGCTACTAGTAATTTAAAAATAAAGTGTCAGGAAGAAATGTGTGGTATCATTAACATGTTGAAAAGGTAATCTTGTTTTTATACCACTTTGTTTTTATTTTACCCAGATTTATATTTCATAATGTTATAAGCTGGAAAATGAAATTTAAAATAACAACCTAGTATTTACACTGTGCCAAATCATTAGCAATATTTCCAAGTGTACTTTATATCGTAGATAAGCAAAAAAAGGGTGGGGGGTGTTTATAATCTCTGACTTTGAAGTGTTTATACACCAGCTAGGAAGCTTTCTTACACATGAAGTGACAAAGAACTTTCAAAGTGCAACATGTCCTAAGAGCAGTGGTAGGAAAGGGGTAGGAGTAGAGAGGGTTAGATCAAAGAATCCTGGGCTTAGACTCACAAGAGCTGATCCTTAAGTCCCAAGGATATCATTAACTGCATAATCTTGGAAGAAGTCACAACTTTTGGGGGCCTCAATTTTTTCTTCAATAAAATGATGAATCTAGAGGATATTTATGATGCCTTCAAGATTTAAACAGTTCTCTGATTCTGTTTGAATTATATAATACAAATTAGGTCTCTGAGCACAGGAGAGTCTTTAGCAGCAAATTCTAGGGGACAGGGAGTGAACGTGTGTTTTATTAGTTCAGGCAAATTCCAGTTGAGCAAACTCCCTCTACCAACTGGTAGTAGGTCAGCACCTCAGAAACTTAAAAGTCTTAGGGAGCTGCTGAAAGCACTGAAAGGCAAAGTCATAATATTTACATTTAAGGGAAATATTTCACTGCTACCTTGTCCAAGTCTTTAGCAAAATGTCACACACAAGCCCTTGGCCACACAACTGATATGTGTTGGTTGCAAGACTTGAACCCAGGTCTTTCCGGCTCTCTATTCATGATGACACTCAGTAAATGAACAATTATGAAATGAGTCATGTATTAAAAGCTTACTCTAGAAGTTTTAATAATTAAGTTTTTATTAAGGTTTGGAAGGCCAACAATCTCATGTCACAAGGATAAGGAAATAAGCATTCCAGGAGAGGGGAATGTCAGGTACAAAGGAACGGAAGGGACAATGAAGTGGTTGTGTTATGGGGTCAAAGAGGAAATAGACTGCCTATGCTTTGAGAATTGAGATTAGTGAAAATGAAAGGAACCAGAGATATAACAACCGGTAAAGGGTTCTTAAACATTAACCCAAGAAATCTGGACAGGATTCTAACAGCAATCTGAGTTAGAATATTGTCTCCAACTACTTTTACTAGCTGGTGCCTCATTTTCTTCATCTGTAAAATGAGGATAACACTCCTTTCTAACCTAACTTAAAGAATTACAAAGAGAGTACTTTGACAACCTTAAAAAGCCACTGAAATGTCAATTATTATCTCTGTTATTCTCTTCCATTAAAAACACCACCAATGAAGCCTGATTCTTTGCTAGTGGTTATGTCACTTGACATATAAACTGTGCAGTAGCCAAATATAAAACTCTAATTAAACTTAGAATCTCATCCAAATTTCTTTTTTTATTATTCAGATATGAAGGAAATTCCTAGTTTTGGTGATAAAGAAAAATTGGTACAGAAAAAATTTTTTTCTGCTTTTATCTTTTCCTAAGACACACAACAAAATTATTAAAATTGCATTTGATTCATACAAACAAGAAAGTCATGAATTCACAAACTCTGTACTTGACACATCTATACAGGGTCCATTCTCTATAGCAATGGTCTCCAAAATGGGGGTCAACTAAGTCATGCCATGACTCCAAGGAGAACCAATCTAAGAGTTATAGTCAATCAATAGTATGGCTTGTCTCCAACAGAATGCCACCTTCCTGTCTGCCCATTATCAGGAAACACTCCCCCGTTCCATCCCCACTGGCAGCATGTCTGTGCAAGCACCAAATCTCTCTACTTCTCTATCTATGTCTATCCCTCAGTATATCCCTTAATCCAGGTGCCCTAAGCAACGTACAGGTTCCACTGGGAAAATTTCCCTCCCTCCACCTAACATCACTCTGTGGCTATAACAGGTAACCTGTGGTGGGGTATGCTTTGTACTCCAGGGCAATGGGTAGAAATTCTGTCCCCACTTTTTTGTTTTCACTGGGGAACTGAACAGAGGAAAGTAGTTATGGATGGTTTGCAATTTCATCACATTTCTCTTCACATTTTCTTCTCCCCAAAATTCACTTTTCCAAACCAGATTCGCAACTATTCCTTATTCTTGATTGATCTTTTAACTGAAACTGCTCTATATGAAGTTATGAATGATCCCTCAATAGCTAAATGTAACGGCATTTTCTCAATCTTCCCTCTCCAGAGCATTTGCCACTACTGACCCTCCACTTCTCCTAGATACTCCTTCCTCTCTGGGTTGCTGAGAACAATATGGGTCACCTATAAAATCTCACATATCTGCACACTTTAAAAATATGGAAACGGGGGGCTGCTAGGTGGCGCAGTGAATAGAGAACCGGCCCTAGATTCAGGAGGACCTGAGTTCAAATCCGGACTCAGACACTTGACACTTAAACTAGCTGTGTGACCCTGGGCAAGTCACTTAACCATTGCCTAGCCAAAAAACAAAACAAAACAAAACAAACCAACCAAATAAAACAAACAAAAAAATATGGAAACAGAATTTTTTAACCCGCTTTAAAATTTTCCAAACAAAATTTCTGTGGATATTGAATGCATTTGTTAAACATAAAAATTTAAAACCTCTGGATTAGTTTATAAAAACAACTAATCTATTGGCAGGAATAATGAAAATTTACTACCCAAATTTCTACAACTTTTGCATAATTGGTAGATAGGAGTAAAAAATAAGTAGTATGATTTAATGATGCACTTCTTTTTTTGTGGATCTTTGTAAGGTATCTAAAACCTATGAACCATTAAAACCAAATACTAAGATAAACTGAACTAAGAATCAGACCTTCAAATTTCTATATCACAGTTAAAAATCAAGATTTTGGAAAAAAAAAGAATTAAATAATTTTCTCACTACAAATAACATTAAAATTATTTTAGTGAAAGCAAAAAAGTTTTGTACCATTAAAGATATTTTCAAAATGTTACTTCATCTTTGTCAACTTTCTGTTTTTGCAACTATATAATTTATTAATGAGTAAATATACATATATTGGGAGTGTATACTCTAAATTTTTTTTTTTTACTGAGAGTATATGATCAAAAAAGTTTGACTACTATTGCTCTACAGAGATAATAAAATAGGAGCAAAAGTCTCCTTCCTACATAGCACCTTCATTGCATACACAAGCCCAGGATTAACTGAAGTATATCTCATAAAGAAAGAGTACAAGGCTTTTTAGCTCACATTGGCCCTATTCACTTTAGTATGTGCTCTTTATGAAGAACTGCAACATGAAAACAGATACCCACATGTGATTTTTGACACACATTGACTCATACTAGCTTCCTCCTGAAAACACCCTTGGTTAGATTAGATTAGATGTCTCTCATCCAATCAGCATGGAAAAGAGGGAGTCTAAATAGGAGGGGCAAAATAGTTTCTGAAGGAAGTTCAGGGAGACAGAGCACCCTCTCAAAGATCAAATACAAGTCTGAGTGAAAGCAAGTCTATAAAACAACCTAAAAGGAAAGAGATTATGAAACTCAGGAGAAGAAGGATGTTTCTGAAGTAAAAATGTAGTAACTGAGCTGGAATTGATAAATGATTTTTCAACTTAGCACATCATCCTTCCAAGGTAGAAAAATTGAGTAACGTGCATAGTTCTGCGCATATGCCTTCTAGACGAGCTTAACTTTATGTCTTATGTAGCCATTTAAAAAATCCCATAGTACTTTATATAAATAAAAGTAAGGAAGATACCATTCTACCCCAGGTTAAACTGTATTTCAATGCAGCATTTTCCTCAATATTATATACTCAACAACCTAGTTATTTATAATTACTGAGATAAAGTTAAGGACAAATAATAAGAAAAAATTATTAAAAAAATAATCATCCTCTGAAAAGCTCAACATATCAGAGGAAGAAAAGACAGTGCTTTGTAAATGAAAAAGTGAGACATACAACCATAGAACTAAATTGAAAAAGGTGATATGAAAATGTCTTGAAGAAAAAAAATCCTTGAAAATTAGACTATATCCAAGGTCTCTAAGGAGTCTTCAGATGTTTCAAAAGGACTGTTAATATACACTCCACTACAGTCTTTCCTACAAATTAATAGAAGAGTACACAGGTGACATGGCTCTGCATTAAATAACATGTGGAAAATTTTAAACAGAGGTCAAAAACTGATAAACATGCCAAGCCCAAGACTCTATCACATTCATGGATCCTACTACCTCCTAACTAGGACTATCTACCAATATCCCAAGAACCCTGATTTTATCTGGTATGTCACCAACAACTCTGCTAGCCATACTCCACTTCCACTCAGGTAGCAAAATACAAGGGACACTTCTTTGAGCTGAGAATGCTTCTGGGAATCCCACTGTGGTCTGGCAAACCAAAAAAAAATATTATTTACATGTTACTGGCAGAAAAATACAGGTAAGTTATAGTATTTTCTGGCACAGATGAGAAGATTGACAACGAACAACCTAACCTTAAGCCATGTAACCTCAGAGAACCCCAGGCAATCCTCCAAGGCAAGCTGCAGACAAACTGCTGATCCCCTCTGGTAAAGTTTCTACACAACAAGTTCCCTACACTGATGAAATATCATGCCTATACCAAAACAAAAATAGAATCTACTGTGAAAGAGTTTGGGATCAGAGTCCAAAAGGAGTAAGTGCATGTTAAACACCTGTAAAACATTTTTTAGGATAATGTTTAAAATAAGTTATATTTGAAAGGAGGCCAAGGATATAAATTTTCAGTAGCATGTTTTGTCCATGGGCTTATTAGGGAATCCCAAAATGGGAGGAAACACTCAGAGAAAAGTAAGAAGAAAGAAGTCAAAAGGTATTCCAGAAGAGTTTACTGCTGATTATTTGCCACAGTCAAGACTAACTCTCAAATTCGTTATTTCTCTCAAACGAGGTTGGGCTCTAATGTGGACAAAGATCATCCTATGTTTCCTTGTACATTTCTTGAAATGAAGAGCGATGAAAATCATTTAGAATTCACCTAGGCTCTAATTTAAGGCATGGAATTCCTTGTCTGAATAGAAAGCAGGGGGTAATCAGAAGCTCATGGAGTCTGCCACCATGAATACTCAAATGGATCTACAAGCTTACCAGTTTGGAAATTCCCTCCAATGAAACATATCACAACCCTTGAAATACATTCATTCCATGAGACTCTTGGCCATGTCCTCCCATAAGTTTGGAACACAGAATGGATCTGATCAGTGTGGTAAAGGTCTTCCTTTCTTTCTTGGGAAATCACAAGAGTGATCACTTGTGCTTCACTTACTTTGTTAATGCATCATCACTCTCTCTCCCTGTGTGATCAGTCTATCTTCTCTTCCTATCACACAATAACTTGATAGTATCTTTTATTACTCTTCTTCAAATTTCTACACTGGTATATGCTGTAGTCTGCTCACATATCCCATGCACTTCTCCACTGTCTTCTGCATAATATTAATTTTTAATTCTTCAGAGAATGTGGTATTTTACATTGCTCTGCCACACAACAACACAGGTAAAATGCTGATATTAAGATAATTGACTTTTGCTTTCCATAGGAACCTTGGGATGAAGCAGATAGAGTACTGGGCCTGGAATCAGGAAGAAATGAGTTTAAATCGGGACTCGGATACTTACTAGCTCTGTGGCCCTAGACAAGGGTCATAGAGCTAGTAACCTCAATCCGTCTTAGCTTCCTCATCAGTATTATTATCCCATCCTCTGGGGATAATAGTAGTACTAACTTTCCCAAGGTCATTGTGAGGATAAAATGAGTCCACTTCTACTACCTATCAGTATTCCAAGCACCCTGATTCTATCTAGTATTTCCCAGATATATACACTAATATCCAAATTCTACCAAATCCAAATGCATATTGTAATCCGGGCAACAGGCACCTTTATCCCTTGGTCTTTCCTCCATGTGGACAGTCAGGCCAAACTCCAAACGACTCTAAATTTCTTCCAGGAGGTCCTACAATGTTCTGGGTCTTGATGCCATCAGCATGATGTCATTTGGAGGACTTGACCAACCACAGATAATCCATATTCAACTTGAACTTCATGCTGCATCTCCCCCATTAAGGTGGTAATCACGTCTCACCTGACGTTTATGATCAGATCATTGAATATGGTTACTTCTGTTACACTTTTTCAGGGACTGTTGGATGCTTTTAATGCATGAATTGGTGACAACACTATATACTCTGTTGGGGGGAAAAGCCTGTAAAGTTTTGTGCTTTTTGATAACTATCAATAATCATAACAGGATCTTATGTCTCTTCGTCAACGGTGAAATGGTAATGATGTTGCCCAATGTTGAATATTTATTGTAAAAGCCTGTCTTTTCCCTATTGATACCCTTACTGAAAACACTCTTAATTCACTTGTAGGTAGTTCACTGATACTTTATATAAATGGGAAAGTATGCAAATAGGCTAGTGATCATTCATATTCTCCTGATTGCTATTTTGGGTGCACTAAGTAATGAGGTCCAAAATTTTTCCCATATCTTTGTAATCTTTCCCTTCTTCAGATACCTTGTATATCAGTCCTTCAACACTCTTACAATTTTATCACATCTAGCACAGATCTATTTTATATATACTTGGATTCAATGCTTTTCCTAACTCTGTTTTCTTTACTAGTATCATTTCTAACTTCCCCATCAGCATGTCTGGGATTGTGACAATAGAGTCAAAATGTGGCATTTCCATTGCCCTTGATGGAGAAAACAGTATTATAATAATTTTCTAAAAATCTTTTCTATTTTTCTCCTGTTTATTGTCTTCTTTACATTTTTATCCTTAAAATTCCTTGCAATGTATGTTTAGCTCAAAGTCTTCCCAAATTTTCTTTAAAATGATTTTACCCTCCACTGCTTCTCTCTTCTTTATGAGATAATATTGCTCATAATTGTCCATCATCCTTCTCATTAAAGTTTTACAAACAAGTATATATATTCTAACTCAGTGCTGTCTTTGACAAACATCTCTAATCATTTGGCAAGTCAATCGATGTTTGCTGACTAAGGGGTTTTCTGAACCCCTTTGTTGGTCTCTTTAATGTAGTAATTAATTTACACTGTTTAAATATATAGATAAAATTAACTAAAGTTAGTATCAATGTAATTTATGTTGTCCATTTCTCATTTTTAATCGTAAATTACTTTTAAAAATAATTTAGGATTGATTATCTTCACTTGTGTGCCATATCTTTTTCCAGCTTTTTTACTTTGATCTTACCTGTGACAAGTTGATGGTCTAACTCTACACAGTCAGCTCAGTCATGGATAACTTCCACATCAATAACAAGTCCTTTTTTTATACGTTAAAATATATTTCATTTGTTCAATGTTATTTGGCACTCACCATGCCCAACTGATGCTTTTCTCAAAGAAACTGTTCATGATAAAAAGGTCATAGACTTTTGTGCAATCTACAAGCATTTGACCTCCCTCAGTCCTTCTCCCTGAACCATGCTCTCCCATACATTTCTTCCCATTCTTACCTTTTCCCACACTTGCAGGGAAATCACCAAGTATCAGGGTGTATTATGACTTAATTTGGGAAATCCTATCAAGTTCTTTATAGAATTTCTCTACCTCTTCATCTTTAGGAACTGACACTTGGGCATAAGCTGCAATCATTTTTCAGGGTAGTCCTTCTGCAAATAGTTATCATGAGTACTACAATATGTGATGATCAGATATCCCATAAAATGTTTCTTATTGCCTTTTCCAAAGACTGCCTTTCCAGTCTTCTTTCACCTTACTCCATCTCCATGTACTCTGCAATCCAGTGACACTGGCCTCCTGGTACTTCTTCAAACAAGACACTTCACCTTCAATCTCCAGGAATTTTCACTGGCTGTCTCCCATAACTGGAATTTTTTCCTTCTTCATCTCTACCTCCTGGCCTGTCTGGTTTCCTTAAAGTGCCAGCTAAAATCCTACCTTCTACAAAAAGTCTCTCTTGATCCTCCTTCATGCTAGTACCTTCCCTCTGAGATTATCTCCAATTTATCTTGTATATATTTTCTTTGCACAGACTCATTTGTAGGTTATATCCCCCATTAGACTATGGGTTCCTTGGCTTCCGAAGCCTTTCTATGAATGCCCAGTAGTTAACACAGCACCTGGCCTCTTAATTAATGCTTACTGACTTGACCCATCTTTCCGTTTTACTACAACTTCCTTCTTTCTTCAAGTTTTATTTGTAATAAGAATATCAACATTAATATGATGCAGCTGCTCCTCCAGCAGTATATTCATTTGTTGGTCATTCAACAAGAATCTCACATTTTGAATTCAATTAAAAATTATAAACAATCTAAAAATTGTGTGTTGGCATTCAGTTAACTTTCCCACCTCTCTGCCACTGTCACTGTGGTACCACGTAGGACTGGGGACTATTTTATATTTTTCTTTGTTTCATGGGCAAATAATTCATCAGAGGCTAACTGGTGATGTGCTTCTCCATACTTAGGTTGGGTCTCAGAAAACAGACTGTTTACTAGATCATACTGGAAAACAGTAACATGGTAAAGAACACATCAGAGATTACAAACTCTGACAGAGGTTTTAGGAACCCAAGGCCAACTACACAATATTCTGGGCCATTAGAGCAGGACTCTGTAGAGGGTCATATGAAAGAATAGGAATGTGTGTTGTTTTTGTTATATTGTTTTAGGGCCAGTTCTGAACCCAAACTAAAAAAAAAAAAAGATATGAGGAGAGAATATATCATCATATCAAATACACAAAAACGCAACCATTTAAAAAATAGATAATACTGTCTTCTCCATCTCAAGTATAGATTTTTACCAAATAACTCATCCATCAATGTGCACATGAATACTATGTTTTGAATAGTAATGGTCTAAGTGCATTATAACAGATACTGTGAAAAGATCCATCCAATCAAATATTTACTAAACACATGATTTCTTTAGTACTCTAGCAAGAGCAGAGAAAAGATAAAGATTCTAATGCATAACCCTCGAGAACTTTGTCAAACCAACAAGGTACACTCACAGAGAGCAAAATATTAACATAAGAATTAAATAATTATACTGCAACAGCAAAAGAGAGATTGCAAGGTAATGGCCAAACATCTAGTACAGATGGTGTTATCAGTACAAAGGAAAGGGTTGCTTACTGGCAACATCCCCAAGTTTGCCAGAACCAGATTAAAATGTAATTGGGAAAGGTTAAACAAAATAAATAAAGATACAATAGAACCCTGACTGTATTAATGTGGTTTTCTAAGCCAATATGCAGCCCATAGGGATCCTTGGTGGTCCCTGGTTTTATTTGAGTTTGGCATCACTACATAAGATTTTCATTATGGGGAGGTGAACAAGATTAAGAAATTGAGGATGACGCCCATCACAGAAGTAGGAAAGTTCAGGAGAAAAGCAACCTGGGGATGATGGATATTGAGCTTTGTTTCTCAGTACCTCAAATACTGAGTTGGTGTTATCTCCAGGATATCCAGCTTAAAATACACAATAGGCAGTTTCTGATGTGGGGACAGGAGCTCAGGTTAGAGGCTGGGGTTGGATACAAAATTCTGGGAATAATCAGCATAGAAATGATAACTAAAGTCATGGGAGCTTATGGGATCACCAAGAGAATGTAATGATAGAAGAAAGCCCAGGACATAATCTTAGCATACATCCATAGTTAGGGACTATGATAAGCATAATGAATCAACAAAAGTGACTGAGAAGCAGTCAGATAAATGAGAACTAAGAGAAAATAGCATCATGAAAACTCACTTAGGAGAGAGAATACAGTAGGAGAGAATCCAGAGATATCAAAAAAGAGATTTAGCAATTAGATCATTTGAAAGTTTGAAAAGAACAGTTGCAATTGAATAATGAGGTGCAAAGGGTTTGAGAGAACAGAACTGTAGGAAATCTATGTAGACAAGGCTCTTTTTTTTTAAATAAGAAGTTTGTCTATGAAAAGGACAAGAGACATAAGATGATCATTTGAGGTAATGGAGGTTATTTCAGAAATAGTGGAGACTTAGGTATGTTGGCAGGCACCAGTGAAGGAACCAGCAGATGGGGAAAGCACAGTTAGGAAGAACTACAACACTGTTAATCTAGATGACTAGCATTAATGACAGTGGTGCTTTCAACACAGTGAGTTTAAAAGGAAGGACAGATACAATGAATTTCACTTTGGAAATGTTTGGTTTGAGATGGCTATGAGTTACCTACTTGGAAACACAAGACTGAAGCTCTGGGGAGGGACTAGAACTAAATTATTAAATCTCAAGTATCATTTACATAGGGATGATAACTGAACCCTTGGAAACTGATGGGATCACTAAGAAAGACAGTGTAGAAAGAGAAGAGGCTTTAGAACTGAGCCTAGGGGAACACCCACAGGTAAGGCACAGAACACGAATAATGCTTTCAACAAAGTAGGCTGGTTAAGAGCCAGACAGGTTAAGAGGCAAACCAGGAAAGAAGCATTGCAAAAACCCAGGAAGGAGCAAGTATCCAAGGACAGAACGTTATCAGTGTTGTCAAATGCTGCAGAGAAGTAAAGGATAAGGACTGAAAAAAAATGTAAAAAACAATTTAGTGTATAAATATGCTGGGAAATCTCTACCTAAGAAAGCTAATAATATATATACACTCACATGGATACATGCAAATTAACCAAAGAGTAACATCCCTTAAAAGTTCTAAAGAATCATCACCAATGTAAAAGTATTAATATGAATCACTGCTAGTGGCACAGCTTTTCGAAGCACAAGTGAATGAAAACTCATAGTCTTTTCTTCTCCAAATTCTTCAAGTGACTTAATAATGTCATCCTTGGGAGAGTATATTCTTACCATCTTAAAAAGGAGAAATGTTACTTACTAGCCGTGTGGCCCTGGGCAAGTCATTTAACCCCAACTGCCTAAAAACAAAAAACAAAAAAAAAAAAAAGGAGAAATGTACACTGAAAAATTGACACACTCTCAAAAGACATTTACCACTATCATGGTCCAAATGGAAGAGGATTTCTCGGTAAATGGTGAAGTTTTTCACACGTTCCTGTTTGCAAGTGATTTGGAGCTACTATGACCAAGCCCTAGAATATTGCAAAGCTTCCTAAATGAAACCTATAATCATTCAAGAGTTCAAAAAAAGCAAGTATAAAGAATGACTAATGTACTGACTGTGATATGCACTTGGATAGCCCATAGAGTTAGTTCACACATGCATATATCTTGGGTAGACACTGTAGATGGAAAAATATAGTGAGCACAGAGTTAAATAAGTGTAGGAAGTGGCCTGGATTAAATCTGGAATACTACACTATGTTTTCAGTGACTACAAATTTTTATCCCAAATAAAGGACCATTTCTTTTAATTCCAAGAAAAGAAAAATTGAAAGACACTCAAAAGCAGCAGAGATGAATCAATTTTTGTTTCTCTAACTCTTTTGAATTTTTCCATTGTGCTTTAAGATGATAATGGATAAACTATTTAGATAAACCATTCTCCAACTGATAAATTATCAAGAGATGAATAGAGTTTTCTGAGAAAGAAATCCAAGCTATCAACAGTTACATGAAAAAATGTTCTAAATAACTAATAATTAGAGAAATACAAGTTGAAATAACTCTAAGAGACCACCTCACACCCATCAGACTGGCAAAGATGAGAAAAAAGGACACAGATTGGACCAGATTGGAACATGTCCCTTGCCTTCCACTTCCTACTCAAGCAGTAGGAAGAAGGGAGAAGGAAAGCAAGCATCACCTCCTTTTCCCAATCCAAGCAAAGCAGGCTCCTGTTTCCCACAGGAGTTCCCCTCCTTCCCACAGGTGCTCCCCTCCCATATCTCTAGGATATCTACTTCCAAGATCCAGGAAGCCTGCCAGGACCTAGCACAGTCAAGTATCCTCTCCCTCAGAAACCAGGTTCTTCTGTCTGCACAAATTATGAAGTATTAGGGCAACTATATATCCACTTTGAGATGTCCAAAAAGTACATGGAGGTGTAAGACTGGAGCTTCAGCAAAAAGTTAAGGCTGGATCAACTTCACAGAGAAGATAATTTAACTGACAGGAGCTAAGGTTCACCGAGCAAGATTGTTGCTTTTCAGTCACTTCTGACTCTTCATAACTCCCATTTAGGGCTTTCTTGGCAAAGATACTACAGTGGTCTGCCATTTCCTTCTGAAGCTCATTTTACAGATGAGGAAATTGAAGCAAACAGGGTTGAGTGACTTCCCAGAGTTACACAGCTATTAAGCGTCTAAGGCTAGATTTGAACCCAGGTCTTCCTGACTTCAGGCATGGCACTATCTACTGTGTCACCTCGCTACCCCAGCAAGATAGTATAAAGTAAAAAGAAAACAAGCTGGAAGACAACCACTGCTCAGGCAATGGATTGGGGCGTATAAATCCAGAAATCATATGAATAGAGATTATAATAAAACTCATGAGAGATGATGAAATCACTAGGAAATACAATATAAACAGAGAGGCAGAGAGAGCTCAGGGCAGATCCCTGGGGAACATCCTTGGTCAGTCATCATGACCTAGATGAAGATTTGGCAAAGGAGGAGAATGAGAAGACACAGGAGAAGAATCTATTAGGAGGATGTACAATAGTCCATGTGAAAGTAATAAGGGCCTCAATTACAGCAATGGCTATGTTGAGTGGAAAGAAGACAACTTTTCTCAGACATACTGTGGAGAAACAAATAAGATTTGTAACTGGTTAGAACTTTAATACTGTCTCTCTCTCCTCCCCTATAATTTCCCATCAATACTGAAGTCTTACTAATTCTCTTTTCATAGTGTTGTCATATTCTTAATATTATCACCCTAATTTAGTCTTTCATCAGTTCATGTCTGAACTATTCCAATAATCTTTTGTCTCCTATGACTCCTATGTTACTACCTGATTCTCTTAGAACCGAGCATGTCAATCTGCATCACAGTTCCATTTTTTACATTGTAAGAATAAAAATAAATGCATTTTGCACTTGCATCTATTCTGCTGCTGTGACTAACAGATCCAAACTGATTCCAAATTTGAAAGCTAAGAGAAACTTGGTAAAACTTATAAGATTTATTTCCTTGTTTGGTCCCCATTGTACTCAGGAACAAATTCTGTTGAAAAGTAGTGTGTCATTTGGAGAGAAATGAGAAAGGATTTGGATTCCTAAACAGTAGTATCCTTGTTACACTTCAATGTATAGGTTCAAAAAATTTCACTACCTAAGTTTCAACCAAAAGTCTAACCAATAGTCTATTAAGACAAAAACATGGAACCTTAGACTGAAAGGAACCTTCAAGAACATCTAGTTCCAAGTTCTTCATTTTACAAAAGAAGAAAGTGAGCTCTAGAACAACAGAATGCTTTGCCTAAGGTGACAGAATTAGAATTTATATATCATGAATACAGAGCGCCAAAGAATGAATCCAAAAGGAGATAACCAGAGATTTTTGAGGTGAGATGAACAGTAATATTCAAAAACAGTAAGAATCTTGGTAATACATTGTTTTTTCTTAATGTTTTTTACACAAACAGAAAAATATTCAAGAATACTGAAAGACCTAACTTAGCTTCAGGGCTGTTAGATATCCAAGAGGCAGCCTTTTAACTTATTTATTTTATATTAACATATTTACTCTTTTAATTCATTAAAACTTTGCCCCTTCCCTTCAAAAAAAAGTTTCCGGTTACCTCAGTGAACCATGCTAACTAATGTAATTCCTTGTCTTTCTCAATATTTTCTTGACTGCATACTTCATGCCATCCCAAAACTCATGCAATAAAAAAAACCAAAACATATATACACACCAAAAATGTGTACTGCATAGCAGTACTCATGGTTCATGTTTTGCATAAGTGTTTCTCTAATAATTTTAGTTATTAGAAATAAAAAGAAACTTCAGTTCCCCTCAATGGTAATCAACATATTAATAAATCACTCTTTGTCCTAACATACCATAGTAACAGCTTAAGCTTCTTGGTCGAGTCTACCAATTCTTACATTTGAACCTATATTTGAGCTCAAGCATGCATTCTTAAAAAAATAAATAAATAAAACGCATCATCCATACTAGTTTTAAAACCAAAGCAGATGAGCTTTGCATGTATAAATGAGAAGTCATACTTTCTGCAGTTCTTTATGGGTCTTGATAGTTTGATGAACTGCCTTAATAGTTTCTCATCTAAATGGTGCTGTGGGCATCACTCTCCTCATTACTGTAACATCAAACATATATTTTCCTACCATTTGGAACAAAATAAAACATGTTTATATAGTTCCTAATCAGTAGAAGGGGAGGGGAAAAAAAATCTAAATGTTTCATTATGATGTGCTGACACATCTCTCAGATGGAAGAAACAGACTTTGTTATTTGCTTTCACGTTCATAGATATAGTCTACGGGTCAGGGAAAAATCAATGTATTAACAAATGCTCTGTAGCCTAATAGTGCAGAATGGGAATTAGAGGAAAACAGCCTAATACAATGTTAAAAAAAGAAAGAATACAAAACATTACCTTGGAGGAAAAGACAGGAGTTTTGAGTGTCAGGAACAGTTAAAGTCTCTATGATCAAGTAATTCTCCTCTGAGTCACTACTTTGTTGCTGGTGTGGGAGTGTAGCAAAAGGATTATTGCTAATCCTTTAGCTGTGAATAATGATTTATTGAACAATTCCTACATAAATTCCAGCTGTGACCATAAAAATACACCCACACTGGCCACTATTCACTTAAACGTAAAACTAAAATGCAAAACATATTTGCCATTCTATGGCATCAGGTTACTAATTGCATAATATACATTTGGAAAAGGGTTTACACATTAATGCTTTTAACTTTTATTTTAATCTTATATCGCACAAGCACAAATGTGGTCCTTCCATTTAGGTATTAATTAAGAGAGTTAGCATTTTGTAGGCTACTTTCTGAAACACTTCAGATTCATTCAGAGAAATAGAGATGCAGGATTTAGAATGAGGTTAAGTGCATCTTTTGTTAGTAACGTATGTTGCTCCCTTTGGTCTCATAAACAAGCTGCTCCTTTTTGAATACAGCAGATCTTCAATTTAAATTTATGGAAAGACTAAAGCAGAAGAGCCTGCACTCAAACAATTTTAATAACCTATTAAGTTGCGACTTCAGATTCATTTTATAACCATGTTCCTTAGGGAGCTGTGCTATCTGGATAAAGATAATTTTTTTTTCTTTTAAAGATAAATAGCATCATTAATCTGCAACATTTCTTTTCTATTATCTTTCGAAATGAGGAGTTATTTTGTTCTGATCTTGAGGTAATTAGCCTTCATTCACTAGCCCGAAAATGTCTGTGTTCTGAAAATTAAAAATGTGTCATTAAGTGGAATTTACCATAATGTCATTTATCTTTATATAGTTCATCAGTGACAGCAATGGGCCTGGGAATCCATCAGCTTTTACCAAGGAAGCATTAAAACAAATTGAAAAACAGAATAATCCCAGGCACTCTTTAACACAGTCAAAGCCATTTGGGTAATTAAATAGTGGTATTTAAAGTTTTAATTTAGATTTTCCCCTCTGTTCATCAGCAGTCAAATGAGATGTTCATATTCATAACTGTTTGTAATAAAAGGTTTCATAAAGCAAGCAGAATATCAATGCTATTAAAATTAAATAGAACATGGAAAAAGCTTTTAGCTGCAGGAGAAAGGGTTTTTTTTGCTTTTTTTCCCCTGCACCCCATTTTTGAAGATGACATCAGAAATAAACACTTGCTTCAACTGCCCTGATCACAATATTAGCAACACAAAGACTCTAGCATTTCTTTTTCCAAATATACATAAAGAGAATAGAAGAATTGAACTGTTTCATGTCTCATATGAGCAAAGAATAAAAGGCTCATGCCACAGCTATTTTTGGCATCATCTTCAATATTATTTCTACTGAAATTCTCCCACAATAAGCATGTTTTATAGCATTACCATATAGACTCATAGAAGCAAAACTTTGCATAATATAAATAAGACATTTAAAAATTGGGATCTCAGTAGGGAGAGGTGGCTATCTCTTGCTAATATGCTTCTCATATGTATCTAAATAACCATATAATTTAGAGATGTGTCTGAACAACTGCATTCCATTAGTTGCAAAGTTACAAATATTTATATTACTGAAATTACAAAACAGAAACAACAAAATCACTTTAGAACATTGAATTCTAATAGAAATCATTCTGAAGTTTAACAATGTCACAATATAAAAGTCTTCCTCCAAGAAAATGAAACATTTTGTAATTCCTACACATCCAATATCTTTAGAAGTATATTTTAAAATCAGGAACAAATGGACAACACAAAGATTACCTGAATTTAGTTCTGTTCGGTACCGAGTAATTCTTATTTTGAACATACATAACTGAATCATGACAATGAATATTTCAGTTTAATTTTATGTTAAATTGCTAAAGAACTAAAGTTCAGAACATTGCCAGTTACATATGCCAATCAATTTCAAATATGTTTTCTCTTTTCAGGAGAAACATAAATAAAATGAATGATTCTTCACAAAATATCTTTGATAAAAAGGCATTTTGTAGGCTAATAGGTAAACATACTTTATTGGGTGAAAATCATGCCAAATACTGTTTACTCATGCTAAATTTTTAAAGGTGTTTTTAGGTAAAATAACTTATTGTCAATTTTCATCTGGTTTTTTAGGGCTTTTACCTACTCCAAACTCAATGTGTGAAATCTAAGTATGAAAACAGTGCCACTCTAATTTTTAATTGCGTTCTACAAACATGACCAATCATTCATTCATTCAATCAATTATCATTCATGTAAATTTGGAGCCAGAAGGGACTTAGAGGTCTTCTGTCTAGTACTGGCTAAGAAATAAGAGTGATGGGTCAGTGGAATACGTTAGGTACACAAGACATAGTAGTCAATAACTATACTACAACCCACACACCCAAGGAACAGCCACCAGAACATATACAACAAATGGTCATTTAGCCTTCTGCTGAAAGACCCCAAGAAGGAAAAAACCATTGCTTCTTCAAGTAGCCCATTCCAATGTAATACAGCACTAACTGTTCGGAAGTTTTTGTGAGAGCAAGATGAAAATTTGACTCTCTGCAATTAGCACCTATTGTCCCTGGATCTTCCCTCTTGGGCCAAACAAAATAAGGCTAATCTTTCTCCATGACAACCCTTCAAAATGCAAAGAGTGCTATCAATGTTCACTGAGTCTTCTCTTTTCCACACTAAACATGCCCCATTCTCTTGACCAAGCCTTACATCATATGGCCTTCCCAACCCAGAATGCCCTCCTCTGAATACTTTTCAGCTTATCAACATCTTTCTTCAACCACTATACCCCAGAACTGAACATGATGCTCTACATGAGGTCCAACAAGGGCAAAGTATGGTGGGGCCACCACCGCTCTATTCCAGGGAGCTGTGGCCTACTCTTAATGCAGTTCAGTATCACATCAGCTTTTCTGGCTGCCATGGCATACTTCTGATTCATACTAAGCTTCTAGTCCACTAAAACCCATGGGATCCTCTTCTTCCCCGTCCCCTGGGGACAACAGGTGTCTAACAATGTTTCCTTCATCTTGTACTTATAAAACTGAAATTTCTGTATGTAAGTGTCAGATTTTACATTTATTCCTACTGAATTTCATCTTATTAGATTCACCCCAATGCTTTAGTCTGCTGGGATCTTTTTGGCTTCTGACCCTACGATCCTACGCATGTTACCAATCCTGCCCAGATATGTATCCAATCTTCCAATTTAAGAAGCATTCCATCTTTGTCTTTATTCAAAGCATTAATAAAAATACTGAACAGCACAAGCTCAAGCACTGATCTGGTACCAAACTGGCAAGAACTGCTTTTTGAATCTGGCTACCAACCAGTCAAGAATCCATGTAATTTTATTATCATCTAGTCCAGACCCGCAGGCTACATAAAGTCAGCAAAAGCCCCCAGAGTGGTAAACTAGATTAAAAAGTAACTGAAAAATGTTAAAAAAAAAAACCATATAACTCAAGTAATTGGCTGGGATCATGAGCAAACTGCGCAAAAAAAAGTCAGACCACAGAATCTTTCTTTGGTGACAAGATCAAAACATACAACCAGAAGAAGACAACAAAGTCAAAGTTCCTATATCTAAAACCTCCAAGAAAAATATAAACTGATCCCAGGCCATGGAAGAGCTCAAAAAGGATTTGAGAAGCAAGTAAGAGAAGCAGAGGGAAAATTGGGAAGAGAAATAAGAATGATGCAAGAAAATCATGAAAAACAAGTCAACAGCTTGCTAAAGGAGACCGAAAAAAATACTGAAGAAAATAACACCTTGAAAAATAGACTAACCCAAACGACAAAAGAGGTCCAAAAACCCAATGAGGAGAAGAATGCCTTAAAAAGCAAAACTGGCCAGATTAGAAAAGGAAGTCCAAAAGCTCACTGAAGAAAATACTTCCTTAAAAATTAGAATGGAGCAAATGGAGGCTAGTGACTTTATGAGAAATCAAGACATTGTAAAACAAAACCAAAAAGAATGAAAAAAAAAACAGTATGAAATATCTCACTGGAAAAACAACTGATCTGGAAAATAGATCCAGCAGAGATAATTTAAAAATTATTGGACTATCTGGAAGTCCTGGTCAAAAAATGAGCCTAGACATCATCTTTCAAGAAATTATCAAGGAAAACTGACCTGATATTTTAGAACCAGAGGGTAAAATAGAAATTGAAAGGATCCACCAATCACCTCCTGAAAGAGATCCCCAAAGGAAAACTCCTAGGAATATTATAGCCAAATTCCAGAGTTCCCAGGTCAAGGAGAAAATATTGCAAGCAGCCAGAAAGAAACAATTCAAGTATTGTGGAAACACAATCAGGATAACACAAGATTTAACAGCTTCTACATGAAGGGACTGGAGGGCTTGGAATACGATATTCTGGAAGTCAAAGAAGATAGGATTACAACCAAGAATCACCTGCCCAGAAAAATGGAATATAATCCTTCAGGGGAAAAAAATGGATATTCAGTGGAATAAAGGACTTTCAAGTATTCTTGATGAAAAGACCAGAGCTGAATAGAAAATCTGACTTTCAAATACAAGAATCAAGAGAAGCATGAAGAGGTAAACAGGAAAGAGAAATCATAAGGGACTTATTAAGGTTGAACTCTTTACATTCTGTCATGGAAGGATGATATTTGTAAGTCATGAGACCTTTGTCAGTATTAGAGTAGTTGGAGGGAAAAAATATATATGTATATATAGACAGACAGACAGATAGACAGATAGATAGACAAAGGGCACAGGGTGAGTTGAAGATGAAGAGGTGATATCTGGAGAATAAAATTAAGGGGTGACAGAGGTGGGAGAATAAAATTAAGGGGTGGGAGAAGGAGAACGGAGAGGTAGAATGGAGTAAATGATTTCACATAAAACAGAGAAGAAAAGACTTTTACAGTGGAGGGGAAATGGGGGAAGGTGAGAGGGAACGAGTGAATCGTATTCTCACTGGATTTGGCTTAAGGAGGGAATAACATACACATTCAACTGGGTATGGAAATCTATCTTATCCTACAGGGAAATAAGGGAGAAGGGTATAAAAGAGGGGGGTTGTTAGAAGGAAGGGCAGATTGGGGGGAGGGGTTAATCAGAAGCAAACACTTCTGAGGAGGGACAGAGTTAAAAGAGAGACTAAAATAAACGGGGGAGAGGGAACGGGACAGGATGAAGGGAAATACAGTTAGTTTTTCACAACATGACTACCATGGAAGTGTTTTGCATGACTACACATGTTTAACCTGTATCAAGTTGCTTGTCTTCTCAATGAGGGTGGGTGGGGAGCGAGGAAGGGAGAAAATTTGAAACACAAAGTTTTAAAAACAAATGCTAAAAATTGTTTTCATATGCAACTGGGAAATAAAATATACAGGCAATGGGGTATAGAAATCTATACTGCACTACAGGAAAATAGAAGAGAAAGGGGATAAGAGAAGGGGGTAAGGGGGAGATAGAACACAGCAGATTAGGGGAAGGGGTATTCAGAATGCATGCTATCCTGGGGTAGGGGGAGGGACGAGATGGGGAGAAAATTTGGAACTCAAAATCTTATGGAAGTGAATGTTGAAAATTAAAAATAAATAAATAAGAAAAAAAATGAAAAATACAATACAATAAAGATAATATTAATTTGTAGTTTCCTAAGTCAATATGAGGCCCTTTCTTCTTTTTAAAAACTGAAAATAAGTTTTATTATATCAAGTAATAAATACACACAAAAGTGCAAACAACAGCTTTAGTCATTTATCTATATTTTAAAAAACTATTCTATGGTAAATTCAAGAGCTGAAACCTATACAGTCTTTGCTGAAAAATAATTATTTGGTTCTTAAGGTTTTAGTAGAATGATTAGTCCTCTATATTTATAACACATGCATTTTAAATTGACTTCAAAGCACAAATGATCATGCAAATGCTTACACACAAAGGTTATTTTTTTAAAGCAGGGTCTCTTATCATGTGGCCATTGAGAAACACCAAACTGCCAGGTAGAACATGCATCAGCTTTAACTCATGAAAAACAAAATCCTTAAAAAAGAGATTCTGGAAAAGGCATAAAGAATGACATGAGCAATTGTGAAGTGTATTCAAAGGGAGAAAATCAAAAGCTTGGGCAAGTTAGCATGGCAGTACTCTATAGCTTGCAGTAACGTAAGCACATCTTTCTACCTGCAGTTTCTGTTCTCAATGTTTTAGAAAAAGTAACCTTAGGGTAGTTCCTAACTACTTATGATGTAAATCCTAACAGCAAAATCATCTTTTCTCCTATTTTTATAGACTATGTATTGGGGGTGGGAGGAAGAAATGGGAAAGAAACCCAAACTGTTAGAAATTTCAAAATAAGGGTTTCACGTGACTGTTTTTTAAAGTCACCAGAGGAACAAATGTTTGCAAGTGAAGAGGGAAGCTAGGATCTTGCATTCTGTTCCAATTCCTGGACTAATCCAGGGGTATGATTTGTGCTTTTCTTTACTCTTGTGTTTAAATTTCAAAGTTTCTCCACAGCCCAGGTCTTTTCATCAGCAATGCTTGAAAGATTACTATTCCATTAAAAGTCTATTTTGTCCTCCATAGTATTATGCTCAGGTTTGCTAGGTAAGTTACTCCTGGCTGTAACTCCATATGTTTTCTGGAATACTTTATTCCAAATTCTCTGCTACTTTATAGAAGTGGCTGCTAAATCATAATCCCAACTGTGACCCTTCGGTACTAGAATTCTTTCTTTCTGGCTACTTGCAGTATTTTTTCTTTCACCAAGAAGCTGCAGATTTTGGCTATGACTTTCTTGAGAGTTTTCATTTTGGGATTTCTTTCAGAAGATGACTAGTCATTTCTTCCTAATTCCACTTCACCCTTTGGTTCTAAGAGATCTGGGCAGCATTCTTTTAAGATTTCTTGAAACAGGATGGCTAGGTTCTTTTGTTTTTGATCATGGTATTCAGATAATCCAATAATTCTCAATTTTGTTTCTTTTTATCTATTTTCTAGGTCAGTTATTTTTGATATGAGACATTTTATATTTTCTTCCATTTTTCAGTCTTTTGACTTTTAATTTCTCATTACCTAACGAAGTCGACAGCTTCTCCTTGGTCCATTTGAATTTTCAGAGTCTGCTGCTTGGGCAAGGTTTTTTACCTCTTGTGCCAAGCTATTTATTCCCTTTCTAATTCTTTCTTCCATAGTTCCCGTTTCTTTTCCAATTTTTTCCTCAAGTACTGTCGTTCTATTTACAAAAACATTTTTAACTTTGAAAAAACATTATTGCGTCATCTCTTCCAGGATTTGTAGTTGAGTTTATGCCCAAGCTGTATTTTTCCTCTGAGGTATGGCTAGATTCTGCTCTTATTTGCCAAGTGAGAGGCTTTGCTGATTCAAAGTGGTAGAATTGTAGGCTCACCTTTTGATCCTGGTTTCCTTTTATTTCTGGATTTCCTGGTTATTCCTCTGAAGGCTGGGCTAAATGCTAGAAGTGAAATCCTTCTCTGAACTTGGAATGTGAATCACCCCAATGCAAATGCTAGTTTCTGAACTTAACTCCACATGTCTCATTCTCACTTCACTCTGGAACTGCAACTCAGGATTTATTTGGTAGTGGGTTACAAAGTTGCCAGTTGGCATCTGTCCCTGTTGCTTTGGTTTGGGTCTGGAAAAGCCTTCAGTGTAAGTTTGGGACCTCTTTTGCTCTTGACCCAACCCCATCCTCAGAGTCTGCAGACTTCTCTCTCTGTCACTCTATGCCAATCTGGGCCTGACAAAGTACCCACTTCGATATTTTTTTTCCTGTATTTCTCCATCAGGATTCCATCTGGTGCATTTTATAGATGTGTTGGAGGAACGGTGGATGGAAGCTAAGCTGCATTGCTTCCTGCTATACTGCCATCTTGGCTTCTCACATATTCTTTTATATTTGAGTTTGACAACACTGATCTAATCTATATACAATAATAACACTATACAGTTGTTGTTTTTTTAAAGATACTTTCTAAATCTTTTATGGTCCATTTGATAGTTCCAAAAGTGTAGACTGGTGTGTGGTAAATGTATACAGCTTTAAATGTGTCCTTCCCATTAATAATTTCAAGATGACACAAAGCTCTTAACATATTTAGTCACAGCCCTTTTCATATCTTTACCCTTCATTTCCCTTGTTTAGAGAAGCCAAAGGAATATACAGATACCACCTTCATCCATTGATTCAATGTGACTTCTATATTTAAGCCTGAAGCCTTCACTCTCAATTTTTCATTTAGTACATATTAGGAATTTTACCCTTGAGATACCAAATAAGATTTCGAAAACACTGATGAAGGAATTGTTAAATGTATTTTTCAATGGAGCCATATAACATGATATCATCCATGTACATTAATCCAAAATATAACATGTTCTGGTTCCATTTCATATTTAATTTGGAAGTCAAACTTTGTTCCATTTATGAGAGATAACAGTAGATTTAAGGATAGGAAGAATCATAAAGGGATTAAACTATCTCCCTGAAAAACGATGGTTTTATATAAATTGTTCTTAACATTACTGTGTTGGTGACGTGTTTTAAATAGAGAACAGTTTTCCATACAGGCATGAAATACTATGATGTTCTCATTATTTATGGGTCTATTTCATATCTGCAGTACATAAATAAGTCATGTGGGAGATACTAAGTCAAAGACTTTGCAATATCAATTAAAGTGGTATAAATTTTCTGATGTTTTGGGGCAGGTTTTCTAATAAACACTGAATAAATAATAAGCTATTCATTATAATCCTGACTTTTGAAACCCATTCTTTTTACTCCTCAACCACTATATAGTAAACACAATTGCCCCCTATTTGGAGGGACCAATGGTGTTCAAGTCAAGTCAACAAGCATTTACTAAACACCTACAAGGTGCAAGGAATTATACTAAGCATTGGGGATACCAAGAAAGTTAAAAGATAGCCCCTGATCTCAAAGAGATTACAGTCTAGTGGGAGAGACAACAAGGAAACAACTATGTATAAACAAAACAGATAATTGACAGAGAGAAAGCACAGACCTGTACTTTAGGAATATCAGCTTAAAAGTTGAGTGGAAGATGGACTCAAGTGGGTAGACATTTGAAGCAGCGAGACCAACCAGCAGGCAACTACAATAGTCCAAGTAAAAAGTGTTGAGCATACACATGAAGGTGGTAGCAGTGTGAGAGAAGGGGCCATATACAAGACATGTTAAAATGGTAGAATGAACAGGACTTGGCAAAAGACTGGATACAGAGGGTGAGAGAGAAGAGCTGAGGATGACACCTAGAATGTGAGCCTGGGTCATGGAGAGGATATTGCTGTACTCTACAGTAACAGGAAAGTTAGAAAGAGAGAAGGGCTTTGGGAAAAGATAATGAGTTTAGTTTTGAACATGTTGAATTTAAGAAATCTATGGGACGATGAGTTCAAGGTGTCTAATAATAGGTAATTGGAGATGTGAGTCTAGAGGTTAGCAGAGAGCCTTGTTAGGACTGGATAAGCAGATTTGAAAATCACCTGCATAGAGATGAATCCATAGGAGCTGATGAGATCACCAAATGAAATAGTATAAAGGGAGAAGAGGAACCAGGACAGAGCTTTGGGGTACTGGGCAAAGACTGAGAAGGAGCCATCACATAGATAAACAGTGAACCAGGAGAGAGCAGGGTCACAAAAACTTAAAGGAAAGTTTCAAGTGTCAAAGGCTGCAGAGAGGTCAGGAAGGATGAAAACTAAGAAAAGGCCATAAGATTTGGCAATTAAGTAATCACTACATTAGTTACTTTGGAGAGAACAGTTTCAGTTGAATGAGGTAGGAAACCAGACTACTGAGAATTAAGAAGTAAGGAAGGCAATAATTGTATGCAAATGGCTTTGTTTCTCTCTCTCTCTCTCTCTCTCTCTCTCTCTCTCTCTCTCTCTCCCTCTCTCCCTCTTCTTTTTTTGCTTTTTGGTGAGGCAATTACGATTAAGTGACTTGCCTAGGGTCACACAGCTAGTAGTGTTAAGTGTCTGAGGTTGGATTTGAACTCAGGTCCTCCTGACTCCAAGGCCAGAGCTCTATTCACTGTGCCACCTAGCTAACTCGAAATGGCTTTCTCAAGAAGTGTAATCACAAGAAGGAAGAAAGATATAGGATCATGGCTAGCAGGAATGGAATGAACAAATGACTGCTGAATCAACAAAGCTTCCCACCTGGCAAATAGGAGCAGAGTCTAGCCATACCTCAGAGACAAATACAGCTTGGGCACAAAATCAACTACAAATCCTGGAAGAGAGGAAAAGAAGCAGCTCTCAATGAATTTGCCTCAATTTCTTTCAGCAAGACATGGGACAAGATTCTGGCCAAGAACATGGGAGGAGGAGCCACAGGAGTTTTGAGGGATGAAAAAGTTGGAAAAGCTATGGTGAGATAGTGAAGCAATTAAGGAGGTGTAAAAAGATACCCTTGCTTCAGGGAGAGCCTCACTAAAATTACATAACATGAACTTGCAGTGGACACAGTCAGCAAGGCTCTGTGATTTTCCTCTAGCTCAAATCAGCAGCACACAAGTAGGAGCAAATGTAGCAGAAGGTGGGTGTAATCCATGGTTAAGGCTTGGTAGGACAAGATCAACAGTAGGAAAAAGAGGCAAGAGATCTGAGAGAAAAGAACAGTACAGATTTGGACTGGTTCACTAAGGAGTCAAGATAAGGAAGAAAGAGTATAGCCAATAGACAGGTGCCAGCTTGGGAAAGAAAGTGGGACACACGGAAAGGGGAAGAGACTGGGTTGAGGGGCAGGGGAGCAAAGGATACACGGTGGCTCACAGAGCATGAGGTTTGCATAATGATAGGGTTCAAAATTACTGGTAAAAATATGATGTGGAAGGATTGTGTTAATCACTGAGGAATCTTGTTATTCATTATGCTAAAATGATACAAGCTCCTTCATGTATGAACCAAGTTGTTATTTTCATTGTGTTGAACTTCTTGTGACCATGCGGAAGAAATTGTCCACATTCTCCTCTTCTGGAGATTCTCACCACTGCTTCCTTTATTTACCAAGTCTGTGATAAAACTTATATTGATACTGAATCGGTTCTTTTGTTCTTTGCCTCTTTGTCTCCCTGTATCTTTAACCTTTTGACTTTTGCTTTCAGTTGCTGAATAAGGGAATTCAGAATATATGATACTGCTTGTTTTCCAGATTCCTTTCTACATAATTCTTTTTCATTGCTTGGGCAATATGTAGTTCAAGTTTTCTGCTCCATGTAGCATCTAGATATTGGTATAATCTTCCCATACCTTTCTGCAAAGCATCAATCCTTCTCTCAAGTAATCTCTGCCATGGTGGTATTTGTCATCTGTTCTTAGGGGCATTTACCAGATAGCTCACTTTTCCTCCTGCAGCTCTTACCATGCAATAGCTGCTACAAATTTTATGATGTGTTATTTCTAAAATGCTTTTATATTTTCTATCAAATACTGTGGAATAATGTATTCATTCATGTGATTAGAGGAGTTACCAGTTTTTTGGAATAATTCTATTTAGGTATAATTGGCCTGCTAGTTAGAGTCATGCAATCAAACTCAGAAAGAACTTTTTGAATTCCTAAATATGCCTATCTCTTTTTCAAAAATCATTTTTTAAAATGGTTCTGTTTTGTCACCCATTACATGACTAGATATAATTTCTGGTGTTGGAATTAAGGGAAGATTTTCAATGTGCTCATTCTTCAAATTTTCCTCTTCAAATTTTAACAGATGCTCTATTTCATCCCTTATTTCATATAATCTAAGTTTAGGGATGATGTTGTTTTCTATGACTGTCCTGTACTGGTTAATAACATATTTCCATATTAGTCATGTTATAAAAAACAACAAAATCCCAAGAAAAATCAGGTAAATGAAAAAAGTATGCTTCAATCTGCACTCAGTGTTCATCAATCCTCCCTATGGAAAAAGATAGCACTCTTCATGAGTTATTTGGAATTATCTTGGATCACTATTGATTAGTACCTAAGACTTTCACAGTTCATAATCATCATAATATTGCAGTTACTGCGTACAATGTTCTCCTGGTTCTGCTCACTTCATTTTGCAACAGTTCATAAAAATCTTCCCATGTTTTTCTAAAACCATCCTCCTCATTATTTCTTATACCACAATAGTATTTCACCACATTCATATGTCACAACTTGTCCAGCCATTCCCTGACCGAAGGGAATCTCTTCAATTTCTAATTTTTTGCCACCACATACACAAAAACAGCTGCTATAAATATTTGTATACATATAGATCCTTTTCCTTTTTCTTTGATCTCCTTAGAATAGAGACCTAGTAGTAGTATTTCTGGGTCAAAGGGTATGCACAGTTTTATAACCTTCTGGGCATCTTTCCAAATTGTTCTCCAGAATGGTTGGACCAGTTCACAACTCTACCAATGCTATATTAAGTGTACCTATTTTCCCACATCCCTACTAGCATTTATCATTGGTCAGTGCCATTTTCACTGAGTATTTCCTAAACGTGGGGCATTGGCATTTCTGATTTGCATCCCACTCAATGCACCTTGCCTTCTTGTGGTACTAGAACAAGAAAACCTAACTCTCCTGTACCACATCAATTTGATCATCACAACTCTTTTCATCTCCTACTATATGTTCCTTCAAATAGTACGCCTTTCCTAACCACAACAGATTCCCAAGTTAAAAGGAATTTTCTTCTCTTCAAATTCTTCATAACTTTTTACCAAGCACTTCTCTATCCCTTACATTTAGCATATTTCCTGTTACATACTTATCTGTGCACCTGACTTTCCCATCTGCAAACTCTTCCTCCTTCAAATTTCTCTCCTGTTAAGCTTACCTACCACCTTTCTAATTACCTAATTTCACAATCTCAGAGTCAACATCGACCCTTTGCTGTCTCTCACCAACTACACCCAATGCATTGCCAAATCTTGATTCCTTCACAAAATCTTTTGCCTTATCCCCTTTTCTCCATATACATGGCCACCAAACCAGATCAGGCCCTCATCTCTCATTTGAACTTCTATAACAATATCTAACCCTCTGGGATCCACTCTCCACACAAATGCCAAATTGATTTACCAAAAGCACAGGTATGACTGTCATATCATCCATTCAAATCCTTTCTCTTGCTTCCAGGACTAGAAGAATGGTTATAACTTTAACAGAAATAGGGTATTTAGGGAAAGAGGAGTGGTTGAGGAAAAAAATAATGAATTATCTGTTGGACACAGATCTAGACAGCAAAAGCCATCTACTCAAGCCTTTCATTGTACAGATAAGGAATTTAAGACTCAGACAGGTGGACTTGCCCAAAGTCATGCAGATAACAAATACAAGAAGTGTGTTTAAAACCAGGTCCTCTGACGCCAGAGCCAGCAAGTGTTCTTTGCATGCTAGCATGTTGAGTCTGAGACACTTATAACACATCCAGTCGGAGATGTCTAAGAGGCACTATAGTGGATGATGTGGGACCATAAAGGCAGCCTTTTCATCTATTTAACTATAAATGACTACTTGGAGGTAAGTGGTCTCTTAGCATGTAGGCATTAGAACATACATGCATAGGGGCTGCTAGGTGGAGCAGTGGATAGAGCACCAGTCCTGGAATCAAGAGAACCTGAATTCAAATCCTACTTCAGACACATAACACTCACTAGCTGTGGGACTCTGGGCAAGTCACTTAACCCCCAACTGCATCACCCAAACCCCCCCCCAAAAAAACCATTCATTCAACCAGAGATAAAGAAGGGGGGCTGGGGAGACAGAGAGAGACAGCACACAGTGTGGAGTAAGATAGAATAAAAAGTAAAACTGAGATAAGGAAAAGGAATAGGAAAGAAGAAGGGATTAGAGTGGGGAGAGAGAAGGAAGAAAAAGAGAAAGGAACAAGAGAATGAGAAAGGAAATAGAGAAGAAAGAGGAGATATGCAGAGATACAGAAACAAAGAAAAGAAAGAGAAAAGGAATAGGAAATGAAGAAAGAAAATTCAGAGGAAGAAAGAATTTGTTACAACAGAAGAGTTGGCTATCATCATCCAGTGGAAGGGCCACCCATCCTCACCAAGTACCAACCAACTTCCACGCACAAGGCAGGCAAGCCAGCCTACATAAAGCTTTTAGGATACCAAGGTATCCTAAAAGATATAGGAGGCAGCATGTACCAGGCAAGTCAAATCACTACCAACATCTTATCCATGATCTCCCATCAGACCTTGATGGAGACAGCCCAGGACCCTGAACCCAAGAGCCTTTGGAAAAGCAATGTTTCCAGCCCAGCGTCTGTAGCCATCATCCCAGGAAGCAATCTCTGTCAAAATGCAGTCTACCAATTACTTCTATAGGTGTTCACAATCACATTTTTTGAAGGTCTCCAAAAAGAAAGTTCTTATCACAAAGTCCTTAGTATTGTCAAATGGTTCAATGGCAGAAATTGATATGATTTTTATCAGCAGAGATGACATTCAAGAAGATGCTCTTTATTATGCTTTGTTGCTATACTCACCCTAAGAGCAATGCCACCTTTCCATCTGAACTGCAGGTGAAACTTCCCAGTGATGGTGTGTCCCCTCATTAGAATGCAAACTCTTTGAGAGCCAGGCCTGTCTTGTTTTTCCATTTATATCCCCAGAACTTTGCACATAATAAGCACTTAACTGATTATTTATTAATTAACTAATCACTGATAAGCATGCAGGCAATGAGAAGAGATCTTATTATACAGGGAAGCCCCATTCCCAAACTAGTCCCCATGCACCCAACCTATTGGTTTCCTCAAAGCTTTTTGTCCCAATGTCTTTATTCTAATGATGCCTCTTTCAAACAGCCTCTACTCTGGACACTACTCTGTAATAGGCCCACCAGGTACAAGGTCAGGTACCAGGGAGACAAATAAAAAATTAAGATGAGGCCGGTCTTCCAAGAAGGGCAGCTAGACAGTGCAGTGGAGAGCTTGCTGGGCCTGGAGTCAGGAAGACTCATCTTCCTGAGTTTAAATCTGGCCTTAGACACTTCCTAGCTGTGCGACTCTGTACAAGTCACTTAACCTCAGTTTCCTCACCCTAAAATGAGGAGGAAATGGCAAACCACTCCAGTATCTCTGCCAAGAAAACCCCAAATGAGGTCACAAAGTGACTGAAAACAATATCCTCAAGGAGCTAGATAGAAATGTCAGAAAAAAAATCAAACTCAACATTTACAAGGATAAATTTAATAGTCTGTCTCTTCTGTTAGAAGAAAACAACAGAATGGATCAAAGAACAACAATCATCAATATATGCTTCCTGCAAACAAGAAAATAAAATACAGAGATTGAAACTAAGAGGCTAGTCTAAAACAAATCAACTGCAAGTTAAAAAAAAAATAACAAGTGGCAGAGTATCAGCAATTCAAACCAAAACAAAATCAAAATATATTTTCAGTAAGATGGTCCTTATACTTTAGATCTCACCATCACTCATAATTAAGCCACCTCTACAATCCCAAAATATGAAATTCACTTCTCTTAGATCATGATCTCCTGTCAATCCATCTGTCTCTTAAGTCCCATGCTTCACTGTGAAAGATGTCCTGACTTCAAACTTCAGTCCCTCTATCTCTCCCTGTTTTCCAGTGAAGGTTGGTAATGTCAAATTGTCACGTAATTATTTATCTGTTTACAGGATATTTCCCCTAAGTAAGCTTTTTGAAATCAGAGGCAATTTCTGTCTTTTTGTACCATGTAAAAGGCATCTGATAAATCAGTCTCCCTCAGAGTTAGCAAGGATTTTTTTAATTGCCAAATCTAATGGTCTTGTCTTTACTTTTATCCTTCTTGACCTTCTTGAAGCATCTGGCACTACTGGCCACTCTGTACTCTTGATACTTCCTCTCCTTTCTAGGTTTTCATTACACCACTTTCTCTTGGTTCTCCCACCTCTAGCCACTCCTCAGTCTCCTTTGCTAGATCATCATCCATGTTATATTCACTAACTCTCGGTGTAAGCCCAAGGCTCTGTCCTAGGCCCTCCTCTTTTTCTAAGACACGACTGAAACAACTAAACAACAACAACAACAAGCACTTCAAACTCAACAGGTCCAAAGTAGAACTCATTATTTTTACTCCTACACCTTAGTCCAAACTACACTATTTCTGTGGAGAGTACCCCCATCCTTCCAGTCACTTAGGTTCTAATCTCAGTACCATCCTTGATTTGTCACTCTCACTCCTCCCATTTATTCAATCAGTTGTCAAATCCTATCATATTCATGTCTACAGTATCTCTCACATATTTCCCCTCTTCTCTATTCATAGAGCCAGCACTGTCATTCAGATCCTTCTTTATTGTACTAATGATAGGGCTTCCTAGCTGGTCTCCTTGCTTCAATCTCTCCCCACTCCAATCTATCTTCCACACAGTTGCAAAAGTGATTATCCTAAATAGAAGGCCAGACCATGCAATCTTCCAGTCACCCTCTTTATCTTTCTAAAATGTGTTTACACATTTATAGCCTCATTACTGCAATCGCAAAACACTAGAAACATCTAAATGTCTCTAAAACACAGGGTCAGCTGATTGAAGTAATGGTATATGGAATACAATCAAGATTTATAGGAATCAGAAATATAAAGAAATCTGAAAAGATTTATGAAGTAATGAAAAATGAAAAAAAGCAAAGCTAAGAAAACAGAGTATACACTAATTATAACCACGTAAAGAAAAAATTGTGTAGGAATAAAGGGACAAAGAAAATTGATGGGGTCTCCAAAAGAAGCAACAACTGGCAAGTTGTTTCTTGCATTTCTGAATGCTGAAATTCATTTATTTAAATAGTTGTAAAGCAAGTTCAATTGATTTTGTTAATATTTACATTTAAATTTTTAATTAATCTTTTAAAAATACATATTCCTTATTCTCAAGAAGCTTACAATTTGGTAATGATAATCCTAAATCATCAAGAAAAAGTCAAATATCTATATGTCCCATATTACTTATGATAGGAAAAGTTATATTTTAAAGACTTCAAAAACAGTTAAGATTTTTAAAATTGATGCTTCAAGGGGTATAAAGCATATATTTGGAAAATTTTAAAATGTGGAAACATGGCCCTCATCATGGCATTAAAAAATCCCCATTACTGTACAGTGATCACTGCACTATGGTTTGGGAGGCTTGACTAAATAGCCTCTAATGTACTATGTTATTAAATTCTATGAGTCTCCTTTGGTCAATACTGAAAGGCTGATAATAAAGTGAAATAAAAAGTACACTGCTATCTTTTTTTTTAATAAGAAAATACCATTAACCCAAGAAAACGAGTACCTTGAGTTGCTTTCCTAATCTGGGTATTAGATTTGTATTAAACTAGTTGTCCATACTTTCTTGCTATATGATCAATGTCGTACTTTTTTATAAGATAGCTGGTTTAAGAGTCTTTTTCTCTCTAAAGCTAACAAATAGGGATCCAACTCACAGCATGGATTCATTAACACTATCCTACAGCCAAATGAGCCAACTTTACTTTTACAGAGTATGTCCAAGTCATCTTACTGTTTTCTACAATAAACTGTACAAACTACTGATTGTATAAACCATTTAATGTTTCTTATAGAAAAGTGGATGCACCACTGATAAAAACAATAGATTTTTATCCAGAATGCACAAGTTGGGGAAATGACAAGTGAAAATGGGTCATGGCTGCTTAAATAGTATTTTCATGGGTCAATGCAATGCAAATAACCTAGGATCTGTATGGAGCTTTTTTCCATGGAAGAACACTAGACTAACAAAAGTAGTGGCTATGAAGCAATGCCATTAGCCTGTCCCTTCCCATCTTTTGCAGGGCAATTTGCAATGATATCTACCAAATCTTTAGGAGCCCTATGATGCATGTCATTGAACCCTGCTGATTTGAACATATGTAGCTTTCTAAAGTAATGCTCAACCACTTGCTTTCCTAGTCTGTTTAAACTTCCCACTCTCCCACTCAGATTATCTGAAGACAAATGATCTGTGCTCATTCTTGCTCTCATTTGTTAGTTACATTTTCAGTAAAAAGAAAAATAAAATAGTACTTGAAGTTTTTTCATTCTACTCACTGAACAAATATTGATTGAATACCTACTACACGAAATGAAGTGTGAGAGATAAAAAGAAAAATCAGGCATTTAACATATCTATTATATATTGCTTTGTATTCCAAGTAAAAACATTTTATTTTCTTTGGCCATCTTGATCACATATATAACAGACACATGGCATTCTTATTCTTCATAAGTTAAAGCAGTGTTCAGGGTTTGAGAAAAGAACACTGGAGTAGTAGTAATAATAAAGCTTGTGTTCTAGTCCTGAGTTTATAACTTAGCAGCCATGTGGTCTCAGACAAGTTACTAAACCATTATGACAGTGTCTTCCCTTTCAAAATAAAAATATTTTAATATTTTAATATAATAATATAATATCCCTTTCTGCTGGGATGATATTTTTTAATTAAGAAAACTTCCCATTTTCCATCCATTTCTACTTTGATCTCCGACTCCCCAAAGCAATTTATTTATTATTTGTTAAAAAACAAATAATCTCCAATTTTCTGTCTCTAGTTTTCATTTTCCTTAAATTTTCTCCCTTGAGCTAGCACTCAACCCCCTCAACCCCAGTTTGTTAGCAGGAAAATTACACATAATCAAAATTGGCACATACTTCCACTTACTTTCCTTATCATTAGAGGTAGAACTCAACAAGGACTCATTCTTAGGGAAGAAAAAGTGTTTTGGCTCAGTAAACTGATATTTGAAAATCTAAATTTGGAATATATGAATGAATAGAGCTTTCTATAAAAATGAAACAATGTGTCTATGGCATTTTTTAACCTGCACAATGCCTCTGTCTTTTAGTTTTAATGTTTTGATTTTGTTCATACAACTTACATACTCTGAATTCTCAGCTATCTGGTCTTGGAGTCATGATAAATTCTCATATTCAACTTTTAACCCATCAACACCTAAGCTATTTTTATATTTTTGCCCACAAGATACCAGCTGTTAAAACCTATTTTTCATAATTCTCTGACAACAATTTTTTGGCATAAAAGCAACTATTTGTTGTTACTCACATTTGCTACATAGCAAAAGGACAAAAAAAAAACAGAAAAAGACAAGCATGGAATAGAGAGAACAGATCCACCTAGGAAGTGGGGAATGAAAAGGATGTTTTAAAATATACTTCAAGAGAACAAAGAATATGGAAGCAAAGTAGAAAGAACATAGATGAGATATAGATTGGTCCAGAGGATTCAAGTGTCGAAGTCTGTGGGTTCAAATTTTAGTTCTTACCACAAATGAAAGTCATAGCCTCCTAAGGGTCTCTGTCTCACTAAATGTAAAAGAGAAAAGCAGGATTAGATGAAATTCTAGTTCTAAATCTAGGATCATATCCTCCTGTAATTAGGGGATGGAAATAGGGCAAGTTAATGGAACAAAAAAATAAACTTGGAACTGGGTCTCTTGTAAGACATACTGTAGAAAATAAAGGTGAAGGGCAGAATTAATAACTGTAGAAGTATAGAGATGGAGGAAAGTATGGAAGTAGCTCCAAAGATGGGAATTCAAAGTATGGAAAAAAAGGAATAAAATATTATAGAGCGTTTGCTATTTTGGTTTTAAAGATACACTATAAGAAATGTTGACAAACAGTTAAGAGAAAGCAAAAACAGAAGTACAAATGAAGAAATGAACAGAGAAGAAAAGAACACAGGAAAAGAAGACAAAAAGTAAAGATGAGAAGCAGAAATGGGGCAAAGTACTTGGGTAGAAAGGAATGAATGTATGTTTTTCTTGTTTTAAACTGTGGGGGGAGAAGGAAGGGAAAAACAAAGAGATGAAAAGAAAGACAACAGAACAATCAAAGAATAAGAATAGTGACCTAAGAGGAAACAGTCATTTTTTTCTTTCTGTCCCCCCTCCCCACCTTCTTTTTGCTTTCCAGTTCCACTGAGTAGGAAAGGATTGATCAAAGTGAAAATGGCAGGGCAAGGAAGAGAATTAATTATATGCGGGGAGCAGAGCCCAGAGCTGGGACAGTAAATGAAACAGAAACAAGAAAGTAAATAAAAACAAATACATGGGTTGCTAAAGGAGACAGGTTGTAAGCACGAATTTTCAACACAAAACATCAAAGAGTTGGCAAAATCACCTCATGAGGTAAGGAAGACATATGTGGCAAAGACAGTTTTTTTAAACGTCTGGCATTCCAAGTATGAATCAGTAGTGAATGGCAGTGGGAAATATTATTCATGAAAAACTGCCATCTCTAAGGTTTCTTCTATCCACCATATCCAACTCATTCCCATATTATCCTGCTTTTTTCCTTTTAAAACCTTAAAGGCTCATCCTTTCACCTCATTTCCTTTTTTAGCAAACTCCTCACCTAGGCCTTGGGTAAGGGCATTTTGCCTCTCTACTGCACCTCCTAAGCCTCCCTTTCCTTACAATCCACACAATGTTGCCAAACAATTCTATAAAGCAACAAATTTAAACCAGACATATCCACAAGTTCCCTCTTACAGTCCCTTAGAAAATTACTAGAACAATGTCCCAAGACTTGAAAGCATTCTATAACCTGGACAAATCCTAGCAAAAACTACCTTAATTTCCTACTATATTTCTACACGTATCAAGAAAATTACCACGTTATCCCTTATTCTCCACATTTTTCCCCAAAGCTAAAATCACTACTATCCTATCTGCCTTCTGCCTCTGAGCTTTTAAAATGTTTTGAAGATCCAAAACATCAAGAGACAACTCAAAACCCATTTCTTCCCAAAAGCCTTCTTTTAAAAAATGGAGACATTCAATCCAAGCACCAGATATGACAGTCAATGTGATTACACAATGGATTTTGCATATGATTAAAGTATGTATATTTATGTAATTTGGATACATACTATTGTTTCTGTGTTTCATGGCTCCCAATTAGACTATAAAGAGGCAAACCTTGTTTTGGTTTTTAAAAAAAGATCTCCCTACTACCTAGTCCTACAATATTATCAACTACTCCATCAGTGTTTGATATTCATGGATGATAATGGCAACATTTCTGAATGTACATTAATTAACTAGGATATTCAATGGAAACTGCCTCCCAATTTTCCTAAATCTCATTCCTATCCTAAAAAAATATTCTGTCATTAACCTACCCCTCAAAGAACAGATCTCTCAGCAATTCTCAAATATAACAATAATTACAAAATAGCAGAGTAAGTAATTGCTATCTTGGCTTTATAAAACAGAGAGAAATTCTTGACAGGTAGCAAGGGGTTAGGCCATAAGAGAGTGAGTCATTCAGTCAACTATCATTTATTAAAAACCTACTATGTGCTAGGCACTGTGTTAAGCACTGGTCATTCATTGTGCTACAAGGAACTTCAATTTAAAAAGAACTGATCTGTTTAGATGTTTGGAGTTATAGTATAATACATAATTCTTATACATCATGAACTTAATGAACAAATGTACTTCCCTAAATTTAAAATGGTAGGAGGTGTAATTTTTGTTTTGTAAAAATGGTCCTCATAACTTTCAGCATTTTCTATCCCTTCCTCCCCACCAAAAAAATCACTGATCACCAACCAACGTACTTTAAATAACTACATTGGCAATAATGTGAACTCTGTTCTTGATACACTTTACTATCTATAACTTCCTATGTCTTTGACATATTCAAGAAGTGAAACTCATGCATAGCATGTTTATATTATTCCCTCCTTATAGAAGGCTCACAGACAATGTAAGGTCTGGGGAGATAAGAGCTGTTTCCAGGACATGAATTCTCATGAGGATTAAGCAACCACCATCTGGGGTTTCAGAGTTTATCTGCAGCAGCTGCCTTCTAAGTATCACACAAGGGGAAAAAAAGTCTAATTCTAAAATGTTTAACAAGTTGCTGTACCTTAGCTTTGATTGTTTTGTGTGCTTTTTTGTAAAGACAACAAATAAACCACAGTGACCCCCTGTCAATATACACTATTTAGTTAATATAGTATGTATATCTCAATAATAAACCATGTACCTGAGTATTTAACTTTTATTAAGAATTTATAAACAAACTAGAATTTTTTGGTACACGCCCATGAACTTATTTAAATTTATAGTATGTTTTCACTTCAAAAGCATATCTGAATCACATGAACAAAACCGTTAAATTTTCCCTCAAGAAAAAACTAATAATTTTATCTTTCATTAATATACTTACTTGGTAATGTGTGAATAATCTCTGATCAGAAAGGTTTCTTCATCAAATGAAGCACTTAAATTTAATAAAATAATAAGATTTCTAAAAAGTATTTCTGCAGAAGATTACAAAGGTATAAAGAAAGGAGAAGTGTGATAAGAAGAAAAAAATCAGCAAATTTGAAAAAGTAGAAATTTAACATTTTATTTAATTTAACACTGTGCTTAAAATGCTCATTCAATAAAATTTATTTTTGCCATTTGGTCTCAAGGTATTTAAAATGAAGGGTTATACCCAAAGTTAGGTCCAATGACCAAAGAATTAGAGACAAAAGGGAAAAAAAAGGAATAGGAGAAATCAAGCATAACTACTTTTTATTACGGATGAGTTTCATTTGTTTCACAAAACTGGAAATCTTGGTATAACCACTGAAAACATGTTGTTCTCTGTCCCAAATCTACCAAATACCCCTTCTGTTTTCACATGCTAAGATAACATATGCTATTCACATCTATTCTCTACAACATACTCTAGTAAAGGATTCATTCAACTATCACTTAGTCCCACCTTGCAAATTAAGCAGATATTCATAATCACAGAATTTCAGAGCTGGAAAGGAACTCAGTAGCCATTAAGTTCAACTCACAGATGAAATGGAACACCCATTATAACATTCCTGACAAGTGGTCATCCAGCTTCTTCTGGAAAACCTCCAAAGTGGGGGAGTTTACTATCTCTTCAAGCAGTCCATTCCAATTACTAGGAATTTTTCATTTCTCTCTCGTTCCCTTCTTCATCAAGCAAACGTCTTATTTCTTCTTTTTCTATCCAAATAGTATTGACCAAAAAACCAAATTCCTTCTTGCTGTCCCTCACCAGCCTCACTTCACTGTGTCCTTTGGCATTCCTAACACTATGTTTACAGGACTAAGCCACCCCCATATTCATCCTCTGTTACCTGGCCTAGCTTCCATCCTTTATATTCCCATGGCTGTCATCATTTATGGCTCTGATTAATCCTGGATAGCCATGACAGACAAGCTAGAAGAATGGCTACTAGTAAAATCCCATGATAAGGAATACCACTGTAAATAAGGATTCTATATAACCAAACTATTCTTCCTACACCAAGAGGCCAATAGAAATAATGAGAGAATCCAGTCCAGTGGGAAAAAATAAGCAAAGATCTACTGCACAATAATAGCATGATTTTAGGCAAGAACTCACAGCCTTTGTCTCTGTGATTTAGTTTCTTTATCTATGAAATAGTTTAATAACTATAATAAGTAAGCTAAAAAATCAGTGTTGTATCCATGAAAACAATGAATTGTAGTATCTCCTAGAAATGTAGTTTCTTTGTTGCTATTATTGGAACAATGAAGTAACTGCAAGATCCAAGCTTTCAGAGTTGTATCTGTGTCAAGTCAAAAAGCATTTATTAAGCACTACTATGCTCAAGGCACTGTGCTAAGGACTGAGGATACAAAAAATGGCAAAAAGCAGTCTCTGCCTTCAAGGAGATCACGTTCTAATTGTGAGAGACATGCAAACAAACTGAAGACAATTTCAGAGGGAAGGCACAAACATTAAGTAGTATCAGAAAAAGTCTCTTGCTGGAGATGGGATTAGTCAGGAGATCAGAGCATCTTGTTTGAGGAACAGCAAGGAAGACAGTGTCACTGGATCCTAGGGTACAATCAGCAAATGGTAATATCCTCTGAGAAGACCAAAATAACTTTGCATAGTCTACTTGTTTAATTCTTTCCATGCGGCAATTATTGATACTGTTTTCCCCAGCAGGCATGATCACAGATGCCTTTATGTACTTGTGTTCTAGTACTACCCATAATGTCATAATCTCAGCAATGTTCACAGAACGATTGTTAATGTGTTATTAACATCTATTAAGCTGTATGGAATTTATCTGTGGAAAATTACAGTAGAAGCAATTCTGGCTCTGGGATCAATTTTCACATTTAGTACTTACTACCTGTATGGTAGCATGGCCCTGATACTCATTTTCCCATTTGTAAAATGAGGGGATGACGCAAGGGAAAGGTTCCCTTCCAGCTCTAGATTTGATACTATGAAGGAAGAAGACCACCCTACCAATTTGATAGCTTTGATTAACAAACGTGGTTGATGATGCATGCAAAATACCACTAAACTTAAAAACACATGAGATTTAACACTACAACTAAAAAGGATCACCCCTCCCTCCAACACACAAACACACATGCACATACCTAAACTTAGCCAGGAACACGACACAAAAAGACAAAGAACTTTTTGTGCCAGACTTGAGCAATAGTTACTGGGGCTATTTTGCATATAAAGTATCCAGCAAAAGAATGATCTGACAGGTAGGAAGAGAATCTGGAGAGGACAGTGTCATAAAAAAATCAGAGCGGAAAAAGTGAGGAGATGGTAGTCAACAGTGTCAAATGTAGCAGACAGGACTGAAAAAAAGTTAAAACAAAACTAATACACAGTTTATTATGAATCAAGAATGGTGGTGATGAGAAAACAGGAAGTGGGGGTTAGGAATAGCTTGCTCCAAGGTGACTAGTGGGGATAACAGAAAAACAAGTGATTGGAAATTATTAGCCATAGTGTGTACTGGATGGCAGATGAAAAAAAAAATCACCTCATACCTAGATTATTGCAAAAGCCTCATAAATGGTCTGCTTGTCTAAAGTCTCTTAGCAGTCTCAACATCAAAGTGATTTTACTATCCTACATAGCAAATCTGACCATGTCACTTCCCTACCTAATTCAATAAATTCGATACTGTTTAGCTTTTAAAACTCCTCACAATCTGATCCTGAACTATCTTTTCAGATTCATTATATAACAGCCCATCCCCTCCCCTCTTCCCTCTCAGTCTGTATTCTACCCCCACTGGCCTTCTCTCTGTTTCTCATATGTGACTGGTCTGACGTGCTAGCCTGATGCCATCACCAGTTCTGGTTCTATGTTGGTACAAAATGAGGTATTTATAGGTGACTGAACAGTTAACAAAAGGTTTCCTTAGCACTAATGTAACATGTAGCTTCAATAGATGCAATACCCTTTGTCCCTATAGGCAGACAAATGGAACACATCAATTCAGCACAGCAGGATATGGTAACTTACATGGTTTTCAGGTATGCAGCAAGTTTGAATGAAGAGGGTCAACCAGTTGAGGGGAGGGGACCTTTTCTGCTATAGGGTGACCAGGAATCTATGTCAACATAGCCAGAGACAACCAAGAAGCTATACCGAGGGAGTCACAACTTGAACCTTACCCCACTCCAGGCCAATCAAGTCACAACTTTGTCAGTTTTTAAGGAAAACCTTTGCCTAATCCATGGTGGGGTTGGAGGAGAGGAGAAGGTGACCCTTATAGGTATTGGTGCCATCACAACACTTTAATTCCTTTCAGTGCTTTTGCACTATTTGCTCCCCCAACCCCATGCCTTGAACACCATTCCTAACTTACTTGCACCTCAAAGAATTTCTCTCTTCCTTCAAGACAGCTCAAGTACCATTTCAGGAAAACTTTCCTGATGTCTTCAATTGCTGGTGTCCCTCCCTCTTTGAATACCTTATACAAGGTGTACCAAAATCTTAAATAGCTTTACATTGTACTAAGACTTTTGGGACACAGCATATTGATCTTCTTTGTATTTATTCTCTTATATACTTATATGTGTACTCCTCTCTCATTAGAACAGTGAAGTAACTGCAAGATCCAAGCTTTCAATCTACAAAGAGTTGTATCTGTGTCAAGTCAAAAAGCATTTTTTAAGTGCTACTATGTGCAAGGCACTGTGCTAAGGATTGAGGATACAAAAAATGGCAAAAAACAGTCTCTGCCTTCAAGGAACTCACGGTCTAATTGGCAGAGACATGCAAACAAACTGAAGATAATCTCAGAGGGACTAAAATACAAACTCCTTTCAATTACAAATTGTTTCAATCACAGTATATGTCTACTCAGTGGCTAGCATATAGTAGGTCTTAAATAAATACCTGATGGTTGATTATATGCATCAAACAATGCTACAGAGAATAAGACCAATCAATTCAGAGAAGAGGTAGTACATTGTGGAGGAAACAGAACTAGATTTAGTATAACAGAAATAAAAATAGCTTCACACCTAGAGGAAACAGGTTTCAATCCCAGCTCTGTGTGACATTGGTCAAGTCATTTACCTTGCCTTTGCCTCAGTTTCTTAAGCTTTAAAATGAGGTGGTTCAACTGGATGATCTCTAAAGTTTTAAAATTACAAACCTATGATCCACGGAATGTTAGAGATGGAATGACTGAAAGCACAGATTACTTAAATCCAAGCCCCCTTTTAGAGATGAAAGAATAAGATAAAAGGATGGTTAAGTGACTTACTTACTCTGTCACTTACTCACAACAGCAGAGAAGGAAGGAAGGCTTCCTGCAAGATATGAACCTATCTGAGACCTGAATGGCAGACAAAAAGGTTTTATATGAGGTAAGAAAGAGGAATGCCAAGAGGGTGCAAAGAGTGGGAGAGAAGGGAGAGGTGTACACCAGGGACAAAGATAATAGCAAGGAATAAGCATTATATCTGTAGCGAAATAAAGAGAATGGTCTACCAGAAGTGGAAGAAATAAAAAGAAATGGAGTTGAAATGAAACCTAGTTAAGTATAACAAATGCTTTTATAATATAACAGCAAAAATTCAACACAATGTTCTCATGCTGATTGCAGTGTCAAACAGTGTACACGGTGGCAATAAGTTTTGACCACAAATGGCCATTTTAATGTTCTATTAAGCTCATTAAAACAGTCCTTAATGGATGTAGCTAGTGCAAGACCACTGCATGTATTTTTCTGTGCTTTATCCAAAGATGTCAATTTCCAAGCCTCTTCTTTTCCCTTACCTAGCTCTTTACAAAAAGATATTATCATCTCTGGATTGCCAGCAACCCTTTTAAGTCAACTATAGATCATTAAAGGAGACGCTTCAGTTTTCACACCTCCTTTCCTCACCATCATTTCCCTAAGGAAAAGCTATTTTCAAAATTGAACATAAAGATATCATTCAACTGCATTACTTATAGAAGATTCCCTGCCTGAGATTCTTCCTAAACTCAATTGTTAATCACCTGATTTATTTGCTGGTTTTGACACTGGTAGCAGATATTACGCCTGTGGAGGATGTCACTTCAGTTTGCATCAGCTATCAACAATTAGTACATGAACTGAAAATAAGAAATATAATTTAATATATCTAGGGAATGCTGATGGCACACTATACACCAAAACAAGCACTATGACAGTACTATGTGTCCCCCACACTGGACACATAATTTATGGTACAAAAAATTAGCGAGTAAAATTCACTCCACACAAAATTGGGGGGGGGGTCACTTGGGGAGAGAAATAAACATAACATTGGTTGGTCAGTTCCAATCAGTAAGTTCATTAATTCAACTTAAGTGTTTGTTGTGCTACCATTCCATTATCCCAAGTATAACGACCCAACCTGTAGTTCTCACAAGTTATTACAAGGAGTCAACAAATTCAGAAGTGTACCCAACACTACCATTTTGATCTTTATTTAGCACCAGCAAATATGCAACAGGAAATATGGGTTTTCCAAATGTATATAGATACTGTGGATGAATCAAATGCAAAATAATTACACCGTTGTGTAGTCTTTCAATTGATGGCTATAATGAGTACAATTAATATGTGGGAAGTTTTTTATGTTAAAAAAGAGTGCTCATACCAGAAAAGTTGGGGAACGCTAGTTTGTGAAACGAAACATACAGAAGGCAATGTACCTGCCCTCAAGACTGAAATATGATCAGGAAAGTAGGGTACAAGGAATACATGGAAAAATAGAAAATAACTTCATTGTAACATTTTTAAAAGTATAAAACTAAGTTTCAGACCAGTCAGTCTCTTGAAGATTAATTGTTTGGAATTCAAAATTTATTTACTCAAAGAAACCATGCCCTCAAATACAAAACTATAAGGCCAATGGTATAATTCAACTCAATAAACATTTATCAGTTGATTACTATATGCACAGAATTGTGCTAGGCCCTGAGTAAGATGAAAAGCTTACATAATAAATCAAACATTTATTAAATACTTGTGCACAGGCACTGTGTTTTTACATGTGTATTTGTATTTCAGGATACAAATGTAAAAATGATACAGTCACTCTTTTCAAGGAATCTATTTCTATTAAGGGGTTTAAAAATGCTCAGAAATAACCAAATATGTATGTGTGTGTTCAAATACATGGTAATAGGAGGCACTACAATTTGCAAGAATCAATAAAGGCCTCTTGACAGAGATGGCACATGAGCTAAGCCTTAAAGGGAGCTATGGCATTGCAACAGACAGAGGCAGGAAGGGAAAGCCTTTCAAAAATGGGAGACAGCCTATGCACAAAAGCACAATTAGAAGACAGAACATCATTTAACCAGGAGAGTAAATAGGCCAGGTTCACTGACTCAAAGAGTACATCAGAGGGATAATATGAAATCACCCTGGAAAGACAGGCCAGAGTCAAACTGTGAGTACACTAAATGTTCAAAAGAGGAGTCTATATTTTAACCCAGAGGCAATGGGAAGCCACTGACTTTTCTTAAAAAAGAAGTGACATGATCAGACCCATGCTTTAGGAATATCAATTAGCTAGCTGTGTGGAATATGGATTAGAAAAGTAAGAGAATGGATTCAGAAAGACCAAAATAAATTATTGCAATTATCCAGGCAAGAAATGATGAGGGCCTTGACTAAGGTGGTAGTGGTATGAGTAATGAAGAAAGGTCTAGGTTCCTGGGATATTGAAATGATAAAATTTGGGCAGGGGTGGGGGGAAGGGAGAGGGAGAAGAGTTGTGACAATAAAGAATGGAGGATGACTCCTAGATTTCCAATCTGGAAAACTGAAGAATGGTGGTTTTCTCAACAGATATACAGAAATTAAGAAGACAGGTAGCACTGACCCTCACGGTCAAGTAACAAAACACTTAATAAGACCTACCCAGCACTTACAACAGTGCTTTTATCAGAAAATGTGTTCCAGGTTGCAACTTGGAGCATATTTACTCCTGCTCCTAAAGCAAAAAATTGTTCAGTCTGTTTTCATTCATGTCCAACACTTCATGACCTCATTTGAGATTTTCTTGGCAAAGATACTAGAGCAGTTTGTCATTTCCTTCTCCAACTCAACAGTTGAGGAAACTGAGGCAAACAGGGTTAGGTGACTTGCCCAGGGTCATACAGCTAGTGTCTGAGGCTGGATTTGAACTAATGAAAATGAATCTTCCAGGCCTGGCACTCTATCTATTATGCCACCCAGCTGCCCCTAAAGCAAAAATGGGAAGTCCCAAATATCACTGCTGCATCAGAGTTCCAGAAGTTTTGAGGGGAGATAATTTTAGGGATCAAGGCACTATGATCAGTGCAAGCTTCTGAAGATCTGGTAGCAGTCATAAATATACATACCAACATGTATATACATAAAAATTTTTTATAAGTTAAGTACCTGTAAGTTGAGACTCTCTCTTCTCATATGTATGTATGTGTGTACACATGTACATGCATGTATGTACAGGTGTATGTGTATCTACCTCCCTGTTCTAAGCTCTGGAATATCAAGCAAGTTTTGAAGTCTAGGGTTAACTGTAAATTAAGGTTCAGCTCTCCCAGTGAGTAAAGTTGAGGGAGGAGGGGGGAAGAGAGAAGCTGCACTTTTCCAGGGAAACAGGAGGGAGGTGAGAAAAAACACTAGTGAAGAAGCAGTAAACTGCCTCTCTTGGGAGGTACCAAGGAGACTGTGATATTATCAATTTGTGTTATTTCTACCTAAGAGTTCAATGGGAGCTCTCTTGTGGCCAGCTGTTTATGAAACCCCTAGAACACTTTCCTGATTTACAACTACAAAAGACAGAATCTCTCTTGACATATTTTAAGTATTGGGTGATTTAAGTTATCTTAAAATAAATGAACCTGTTAAGGGAATTTAATATTTGATTGTTCAATAACTGCATTAATTTTAACAAGAACCTGCATTTAAGTAATTTTTCCTGTGAACAAGAAAAATGATCCTTTTTTTCCTATGAAAATTGTTCAAAATCTATGATCAGGTGTCGGTACTTCTAAAGTTAATTTTTTATGTCCTGTACTTGTAATGTTTCTCCTTTTCTTTTGACTATTGAAAGAAAGGGAAAATATATAAGAAACTGATTTATCTTAACATCTTAGGTTAAAGAACTAATCGGTAAGAGTGAAACTTACCTATTCACTATAATTTTGAAAGCTGATTCTAAAATTACCCACAATTTTCATACATCTATTCAGTCCTTGTATCCTATTATTGCTGATAAGGAGACCTACAACATAGGCATATTTTCTTTTTTTAACTTTTAATTGATATTTTTGTTGATGTATGATGCTATGAAGGTGACTACATCACCTTCATTTCCTATATCTACCACTCCCTCCACTACACAGTAAGCAATCTCTTTTAACAAAGAACACATAAGTAAGAATTAAAGCAAAAACAATTCAGCTACACTCACCAGTATGTATATGGAATGTTCCACACCCACGGCCCTCTACCTCCATAGAGGAAGGAGGTATATTTTCTCATCTCTTCTTTAGCACCAAGCTTGATTGTCCTAATTACAAAGCACTCAGTTTTGTTTTCTGCTCTTTCCATTTAAATTATTTTAGTCACTTAATATTGCTTGTTTAGTTCTGCTTACTTAGTGAACACTGTGCATCAATTCATCTAAGTCTTCCCATGCTTCTCTGAATTCATCCCCGTTGTTATTTACAATGCAGTAGAATCACATTACATTCATGTGACAAGATCTGTTTAACTATTCCCAATCAATGGACATCTATTCTGTTTCCAATTTTTTGTTACACAAGGACCACAATATTTTAAAAAGGTAACACAAGCTTTCTATGACCAAACAAAAATATTCACCACTTTATCGCTTTCCTCACAAATATTAATTTCTTAGTTGCCATTGTCACCCTTCTCCACACAATCCAACAGTTTCCTTATCATGGTATGGAGGTGACTCTTGGTCCTCAATGGCTATGCCGGCAAGGTGAAAACACCTAGGTTCTATCATGCTAGAAAGGCTTTGAATACGGTCCAGGCAACAAAGTCTGCTTTTGTTGAGGACCAGCCCAGCTAAGGTGTTATCATGGTTGCTCAGTTGTTCAGTCCTGTCTGATTCTCCATGACCCCGTAGACCATACTGTCCAAGGGGTTTTCCTTGGCAAAGATACTAGAGTGGTTTCCATTTCTTTCTCAAATGAATGAAGGCAAACAGAGGTTAAGTGACCTGCCCAGGGTCACAAAGCTATTGTCTAAAATTGGATTTGAACTCAGGTTCTTCAATCTAGGCCCTCTGCTCTATCCACTGAGCCACCTAACTACCTCACCCAGCTAAGTATGGAGACACTAATCATCAGTAAGCTGACTACCTGGTGATAGAATTTTTAGCTGTAGGAACTTGTGAAACAAAGAAAAACAGAAAATTTCTGTCCTTGACCAAAAGATGTGGAGAACACAAGATCCCATTTTGCTTATTGCTTGTTGATAACAGAAAAGTATTTGACTTGGTAGAGCAAAATTCTGTCTACCTTAAAGGCTCTTTTTCCAAATAAGGTGGTTGCCATCTATACATCCAAATCATTCAAGCTTCCTTGAAAGATGTAATGGCAATAGCTCTTTTCAATGTTTCTTTAATCATAAATATCAGGCAAGGCATAAAACAGGATTAAGCACATGCTTGCCACAGGTGTTCATCATTATATGAACAAGATCCAGTGCAGAGTCCAAGCAGACAAGACGTTTTCTGTGGATGGTGAGGTACTCTTAAGAGGCTTCTATTTGCAGAAGACATTGTAGTGGTTGTATAGTGCCCTGAACACTTACCTCCTGAGAAGAGGTAAGAAATCACTCAAGGGAGTTTGGTCTGACCATCCATACAGAAAAGATCAAGTGGATGAAAAAAAAAATCTCTATTGCTCAGATTATGGCTTACATTTGGATGGACAAACTATAAAGTTGGTCGATCAATATGTGTATTTGAGACAGACAGTTAAGATGGACAAGGAGTTAGACCAGGAATTTAATAAGATGAGGAGAGCAGTTTTGATTGTCTTATGGAAATTGCAAAGATCCTTAAACGACTCTAAGTTTCCTGCGGAAACAAAGGCCTATATTTTTGTGTCACGGAATGCAACATTCACTAAAGAATTAAAAAATAATATCACACAGAGGGGCAATGGAGAAGCACGTGGTGGGTGAGAGCAAGCTCTAACTGATGAAGAACTCTGAAGAAAAGGAGCAAAAATCATTATCAAGGAAATATGTGATATTAAAAGAAAATGTCCTGGTCATGTAGAGAAAGTAAGGTATAATAAGAAATAATGTGTCAGACGAGTGCTCTCACAATCTCAAGAGAAAGGCCTCTAGCACACTGGGCAGACTTCTCTGGTAGGAAAGGGATAAGGGTTGTACTAGATAAACAAGCATGGATGGGTGGAAATATTCATTGTTGAAGTGAACTCCCAAATCAATGATGTTACATATACATTTGGTTATCTGAATATGATTTTCTGCTCTCACTCAATGTACAATTATTCAACAATAATTAGAAAACCTATGTCCTAAATACTGCACAAGTAGCAATGAAAGATTTTTTTTAAATGTGATGAACACATGTTAATGCAATTGCAGTAACAAATTCTATCAGGAGCCCAAAAGCATTCTTTAAAGGAAACTTAATAAGAATTAAAAAAAAAAAACCTAACCTAAAAGTGCAATTTTTACAATATCCTACACATCGTAAATAATAAATAACAGCTAATTATATTATAACAGGGGCTCTTAAATTGGGGTCTATGAACTTATTTTTAAATAATATTTTAATACATATTATTGGTTTCCTTGGTAATCCTACGTATTTTCTTTCACGTATTTTAAAATATCATTCTGAACAGAGGTCTGTAGACACCAGACAGCCAAAGAGGTCCAAGACAAAGAAACGTTAAGAATTCCTGCTTTAACAAAGTTTTAACAAAATATCATAAGACTATCCTAAATAAAATCCTATGACATTATATATTTTTTCCATACAGTAGATCCTAGGAACACAAAGCTATATTTGAATACAACTTATGTCAGTTAATAAAATCATACTTTGTGCATAAATGAAAATTTTCTAAGTATGCATAATATAAAATAAGTGAAAATATACTCCTGGGATGGAATAATAAAGTCTTTCCTAATGAAAATTTTCTCTTTTTCATGGTTCTTATAGCAACTTTCCTCTTTTAAACAGAGGAGTAGTTACAGGAGATTTTTTACTATCAGAATGTCTGGTCTGTGTAATGCAAAGAAGTTCAGCTTTGACTCACATCCATTGGGGATAACATTTTCCAGAAAATTCAAAAGCTACAACTCACCGCACTTCCATTGTGACAATTATCAAATACCTTTCTCCATCAGAATTTGTGCTCTGCTGCCTGAGAATAAACTTTTATCAATATAATTATATGGCTTTTGATTTATGGATTAAATATAAAGTTAAAATTTTTAAGGTAGAAATTTTTCAAGTCTACCCTCATTAAAAAAATTTACAGACTACCTGTCATTCAAAAGCACATGTTTATCAATACCATTAAACTTTTATTTTTTTTAAGGTTTCCATTTAAATCTGACACTAAAATAGTCACTAAGTTCTACTACAATTCAGCGACTAAGCAAAAGCTAAGTCTTGCTTCCCATGACTAACTGGATTAATTCTTTAGCCCAAACACAATTACTGTTCTCCACACTGTTCCACTGAACATCTAAATAAGCATCCAAAGCTTATTTCGTACAAAGAAAAGATTCAAACCAAAGAATAATCCCAATGTATAAAGTTTACATTTTGTGTAATTTTTTTTTTCTAAAAGGAAAAAATCTATAAGCAGTGATCAGGAAAGAAATGGGGCATCTTAGGCAGGTGTATGGGATGACATCTAATGGATATCTTTGTTGGAACAATGCTGCTGTAAGACGTCTTTTTCTCATACTTAACTTATTTTTCTGACTTCAGCCTTAAGCCTTGAATCCAGTTGATTCCATAGCTGACAGACACATCAGTGGTAAAAAGAGCTGACTACTGAAAAACAAGCTAATATATGGGGGGGAGGGAGGGGAGTGGTTTCATCTTAGAAAGTGCTAATTGTTCTTATTTTTAAAATCTAAGCTTCAAAACAAACACTAACAACTTCTGTAGCAATGTCTCAAAAACTTCATTATCTATCAATTAGCAACATCTAAGGACAGCACAAATGGCTCAGTGGATAGAGCACCAACTGGGCCTAAAGTCAGGAAGACCTGAATTCAAATCCAGCCTCAGACACTAGCTGTGTGACCCTGGGCAAGTCATTTAACCTGTTTGCCACTGGAGAAGGAAATGGCAAAGCACTCCAGTATCTTTGCCAAGAAAACCCCATGAACAGTATGGTCCACAGGGTCATGAAGACAACAAGAACTGTCTAAATCTACTATGGCATATACTTTTGGGGGGGAGGGGAAAAGAGAGGGGTGAATGAAAAAACACTGATGGTGTTGCTAAGTGGAATGGTATTTATGACTACATGTGTGTGTTGAGAAGGAAGAACTAAAGCAAAGTCTTGGAAAATCACACTTGAAGAGAAAGTAACAGGTATATTGGTCAGGAAAATATGTATGGCCCCAGAAACTTAAAGTAATATGCTGATGCACTAAAAACAATAAACTTAAAATTTTAAAACAAGAAGGAAAATAGTTTCCAAGGAATTAACACTACATAGAATGAGACTCTATAGACCCCTCTCTACTTCTCCATACTCTTTCTTCTCTAGGATTTCATGGCACCACTCTGTCTTAACCCTATCTCAATCTCTTTTGCTGAATCTTCATCCATGTTGTGCCCCCTAACTCTGGATGTATCCAAAAGCCATATCCTGCGCTTGTTTCACTGCCTGTACTCCTTCAGTGATCTCTTCAATTCCCACATATTTGATGATCTCTGTGCAGATGATTACCAGATGTATGTGTAGGATATCTCTCTACCGATCTTCAATCTCATAACATCAGCTACCTATTAGACATTTCGAACTGGGTATTCTGTAGTCATCTCAAACTCAATACATACAAAACAGAACTCACTATCTCCACCCTTCCCCCACATCCATAATTTATCCAAACTTCTCTGTTTCTTAGGGCATCCACCAGCCTTCTAGTTATTCAAGTTTGTGATCTAGGAGTCACCCCTCACACAATCAGTTACCAAGTCTCATTGATTCTATTACCAAAACATTTTTCACATTTGTCCTCTTGTACCTACTCACATGACTACCAACCCTGAGTAGTTGGTCTCTCTGCAATCATTCTCTCCCCTTCTCCAAACTACTTTTTGAAAACTATCAAAGTGACATTACTAAATCAAGAGATCTGACTGCTCAGAGAGTTTTAGCAGTTCCCTACTGCCCCCAGGGTAAAATACAAATTATTCTATTTTGCACTTAAAGGCCTTCACTATCAGGCTTTAGTTAATCTCCCTAGACTTATACACATTATTCCTTTTCATGACCTCACTGGTCCAGCCACCAAACTAGCTTTCTGTTCCAAGTACTTGACAAAAACATGTGCCTTTGTGAGCTGTCTCCATGCTTGGAATACATTCTCTGGCCTCCCCCTTAGACTCACTAAGTGTCCATAAAGGCTCAAGTCAAAAACCACTTTCTCCAGGAAGTACTTCCTGTTCCCTCCAGTTGTTGGGTATTTCCCTCCAAAAGCAATGTGCTTGAATATAAGTGCATGAATGTACATATTTAATATGCAATAAACAATATATTGTTTTACATATTTATATATTTATGACAAGGGAACATAAAGTTCCTTGAGCATAGGGACTTTAGTTTTTACATAGCATAATGCTGGCACTTAGTAGGTGCTTAATGAAAGATTAATGATTGACTTAACCTGTGACTGGTACATAGCAATGGAAGGATATACTTAATTCAAAAGAGTCAACAAACTTCATTAAGTTCATTAACAACTTGCTTCATTAAGCAAAGCACCATGTCAGTTGCTAGGGGAAACAAAAATGTTTTTAACTTTAGGAAACCAAGAGGTCCATGAAAAGAAAGGGGTCTAGAAAGAGTGGCCTTGTATTATGATGTGACACCAGAATTCCATTAATCTCACTATCGGCACTTCGTTCTCTCAAACAACTTCTATGGAGCTCTATGCTAAGCACTTTGGAAGGCCCGGGTAAGGAGGAGGATTGGTTTTGTTCCTCTACTGAAGTGGGTCACCACCTTCTCTGGCCCTTAGAGATTAAGAGTCCTCCCCAGGGCACAACAGAGCTAAGGTGTGTGTCTGAGGTAGAACTTGAATGCAGCTCTTCTTGAATCTAAAGCCAATATCTACCCACTAGCCCAAGACAAAAGTTTTACTTAATTAAATTATTAAATTAAATGATTTTTAAAAATATTTTGAAATTTCTATATTTATATATTAATTTTTAATTAATAACTTGTTAAAAGTTAATTAAAATAATTAAATTAATTAATTAATTATGATTCAGTAGCTAACTTCGGAATCACAGGCTTTTCAGAGTTGGAAGGGATCCCAGCAGCCTTCCCATCTATAAAAGGGAAAAAGAATCTTAGGGAGTGAGAGGCAGTCTGGCTTACAGCAGGGTTATCAAACTCCAAAAGAAACAGGGACTCCTAAACTATACATAAAGATCTGGGCAGTTGCACATTGACTTAGAAAACCACAAATTAACATTATGTTCCACTGTATTTTTATATATTTTATTTCCCAATTAAATTTTAATCTGGTTCCCCTCTCTCCCTGGGAAGGGTACATAAGACAGAGCTACCCTTGAACTAGGCAGACCCTAGTTCAAGTCCAGCTTTCTGACACAGACTGACTCTGTGACCCCAGGACAGGTCTCAACCTCTCAGTCCTCCAGATTTCACCAAGACAAGCTCCAATGGACATCAGTAAGGGGAGTTTCCTCACTAGGGTGTTCCCCATACCATTTGAATCACAGGTACAATCCTATGACTGCAAATGCACTGCCCGAAATCTCTGAGACAATATGGAAGAATAGGAGAGGGATACAAAGAGGCTGGAAATAGACAAATACTGTCCAAGTTTTCAAAAGGGCAGAAAGATAGATATTTAAAACTAAAGAACACTAAAGGGCAGCTAGCTGGCACTGTGGATAGTGTGCTGGGCCTAGAGTATGGAAGGCTCATCTTCCCAAGTTCAAATGTGACCTCAAACACTTATTAGCTGTGTGAACCTGGGCAAGTCACTTAACCCTGCTTGCCTCAGTTCTTCATCTATAAAATGAGCTGGAGAAGGAAATGGCAAACCACTCCAGTATCTTTGATCAGAAAACCTCAAATGGAGTCACAAATGGAACCATTCACAAATGAACAACAACAACAACAAAAGAACACTAAGAATGATGTCAAATCCCAGCAAAATTCTGAAACAGTTTATTGAATATACAGCAATGTGTTTGGAGTGATACTTTTAGATAAAGCAAACTGCTATCCATTTTATAAATACTGTTTAAGTGCACTAAGACATAAAAATATAATTCCATAAACTACAACCCTGAAGAAATGCCAAGCCTTATATTAAACTTGTTGGCTTCTTTCATCATATTTCAAAGAACTTGGCCTTTCAATCATCTTATTGATTTTACTTACTTTTTTCTCTAGTTTTCCAGGAAATCTTTAAATTTGTAAATACAAGACTAAAATATTATATGTTTTTAAGCAGAAGAATGCACTAACAACTTAGTAATACTAATACAGTCTTAAAATGAAGATTGTAAATCACAGTTACTGCCAACTGTCCTCTCAAGATTAAACAGTATAATGTCATAAATCCTATTACAGTATATAATCTCTAAATTATATTCAAGAGGATAAAAATATACAGAATATTAATGAATTTTATATCTTCATAATATCCTTTACACTGAATATGTGAATCTAGTTACTTCGGATAAAAGTTTATGAAAATTCATTTCTCATAGCTATTAAGCGCAATGCACTCTGTTCATCCTTAGAATCAGTTACTTTAGAAACGCCATCAGCCCTACAAGTGCATCACCTTTCTCCCCTCAGTTTCCAGATTTATTCACTGGTGTTCCCATTTATGTATGACAAAGAAAATGAAATATCAGGACAATTTAAGACATACATGAGCAGGTATAGAATAAACTTACCTTTAGCATTTTGAAATAAAAATCAAACTGACACAAATATTAGTAAACATTTATGGAAATAATAAAAATAACAATAGCTGACATTTATGTAACACCTACCACGTGCCAGATGCTGCTAAGCGCTTTATAAACACCATCTCATTTGATCCTTACAACAACCTTGGTAGGTAGATGCCATTATTATTATCATCCCCATATTACAGATGAGGAAACTGGGGCAAACTGAGGTTAAGTGATTTGCCCAGAGTCACATAGCTATTAAATGTCGTGAGACTACATCTGAACTCAGACCTTCCAGACTTCAGGCCCAGTTTTCGATCCATTGTACCACTTATCTGCCAAAAACTTTTATAGTACAAAGACCCAGCCCTTACTAGAGAAGAAAACGAATGAATGAATATAATGGACATAATCTACAAATCTCTCGTTTTTCAAAATGAAAAAAGCAATAGATTGCTTAAAGAAATCAGTCAGGTCTGAAGGATTTAAAAAGGTATGGGGACCCTTTTCTTCAAGAGAAGGTGGAAATAAATATAAATGTCACAAGACTTTAATGTCGGAAAGGTCCTTAGAAATCATATAAGGTAATCTTAGGATGGCAGACAGAGATGGAAAGGACTTTGCAATTATCTAATCCAGCACTCTTCCCCCTCCCTCTTTTTTTTAAACAGTTAAAGAAACTGAGGCCCAGAGAAAGAAGTTAAATGACTTGCCAAGATCACACAGGTAGTGTGTGACAAAAGTAGGATGTGAACCCCCAAATGTTTTATTTTACAAATGAGGACCATAATTCCCAGAGAAGGAATGTGGTTTACCTCAAGACCACACAGCAAGCAAAAAAGAAGAGCTAGGACCTGAGCCCAAGACTTCAGACACCAAGTCCAGTGATCTGTCTCCATTGTCCCAGGCCAAATTACAATTTAGGTAGCTGCCCCATTAGTTAAATAATTTGAAATTAGCATGAATGAACTATTAGAGCACACATGTAAATAAGAAGCATATTTTCCAGGTTAAGTTTCCAAATGATGACAAGTGACCTCACTGCTTGGATATGCTAATCAATGTAGGGTATGCAAGATACAGTCAGGGACAAAGGGAGGCAAAACGTACTTGTCACACTCAGAGTTAATATTCAACATGAAAACACGAAAAGTATATTAAACAATCCATTTTCTCTTTAACACATATATATTCATGAATCTACACAAGGGTGATCCAATAATGTCTAATGAAGTTTGTTTATTAAAGCATGGTCTGGTTTATGACCTAGTCTAGTTTTCTAAAGATGGAATATGTTGAGAAGCTATTACATGTTAGTAATTAAATATTCCAGCTCACACTCTCTGCTGAACCCCGAATACCTTCCTTCTACCCCTACCTACTCATTTCCACCTGCTGAAAACCTACTTGACTCTATCTCCTCTGTAGTGTTTTCCCTGATTTTTCCAACTAAGAATTATCTCTCTCTTCATCTGAATTTATGGCACATTGCTTTGCTTTATTAAATAACTACATTGTTTTATATCATAATGATAATGATCTGCGTACATGACTCCTTGATGAGTGACTATCTTATTTATCTTTCATCTCTTCCTCCATCGCTTTACCATGGACAGGGCTCCATCATCTCAACAATACACATTCTCCCCATTACAAAAGACTGCCTGCATCCACATCCTGTATGATTCTTAACAAGTTCTTAAAAAGACTCTTGAAGATCTCCCCAATACACTGGAGACCTTCCCTTAGGTCTCCTAAGATTCCATGGGTATCAGTCATGGGACATAACATCACACTTGTTGTCTAGCCTTTCTTTTCCAATCACACATTTTCTGAACATTTTGTAATCTCCTGTAGCCTACTTATACCCAGCACAGATCTACCTCCATTGCACTCTGAGATATCCACAATTTTAACTCTTTGGAGACTATGGTTTTCTATGACTCACACAGCAAAATGGCATTACTGAATTATTTTTTTTTTTACTGAACTGGTGATTATCGGTGGAGGAAGCACCTGTTGAGGAAATTCCCTCTCTGAGCACACAACAGCAACTGTTCTTTAGTAGTCTATATATAGTCTTAAAAGCTTTACCTGGGGCAGTAAGAAGTTAAATGACTTGTTCTAAGTCACATCACCAGTAACTGCTGAAGTGGAATCTGAGATTGGGTCACTCTGACTCTAAGTTCTGGCTATACACTATACTTCACTGCCTACTGCTGAAAAAGTAATAGAGTTAAAAAGAGAGATTTTGTGTTGAGTAGTGTGGGATCATTGAAAACAATCCACAAATTTTCAAATGCAATCCAGTCCACTATTTTCCTTCTATTCAATTCTGGCTCATCTGTCATGCTTGTCCAAGTTATACGTATTTATGACCTAATTTAATGAGTTGTCCATTCAGCTCCATGTCCAACGGCATTTTCCTCACTGGCCATTTTCTTGACATTCCCTCCAGGCCAGTAGACTTCCAGGGATCATGTCTCAGGAAGCTTAATCTACTCAACTTTAGAACTCCCTCCCAGGGGCCCATCTTATCCTGGGTAGTGAATGTATGGAGTGCAAACTCACGTGGCCTCACATAGCCAGCCTCAGCTATGCTTTACATTCCTCCCTTGCCACCTTCTTGCCATATACCCTGCCACTATATGCTTACCCCTCTAAACTATCCTTTTCCATTTCTATCTTTGGGAATCTTAATCAAATCAGTACCACCACTGCTACTGGAAAAGGCACATTAATCATGGTTCCACTCACCATAACTTTGTCTTCCCAAACAAAAATGCCCCTCTTTTGGCCAAAACTCTTATATATACATATGTGTGTATATATGTGTGTATATATGTACAAGTGTATATGTATATGTATATGTACCTACATATGTGTGTTTCTGTATGGACAGTCTCCCCCTGAAAGAATGTAAGTTCCTTTATGAATAAACAATTCTCATTGTACATTATTGACAACCACATGAAAGAATGTTCAAAATTCCTAACAAGAGAAATGCCAATCAAAATAATCATGAAGTTGCATATCCAGTAAATTGGCAAAGATGGCAAAAGTGTTGAAAGATAAGTACACGAATGCATTGTTGGTGGACCTGTGAATTAGTACAACCAATTAGGAATTATAAAAATCAAGTGGCTAAAATGTCCATACTCTTTGACTCAGAAATTTCACTACCAGGTAGAATGGTTCCCAGTGGAAAAGGAGAAAAGGACAGAAGGAGGGAAGGAGGGAGGGAGGGAAGGAAGGAAGGAAGGAAGGGAGGGAGGGAGGGAGGAAGGGAGGAAGGGAGGGAGGGAGGGAGGGAGGAAGGAGGGAGGGAGGGGGAAGGAGGAAGGAGGAAGGAGGGAGGGAGGAAGGAAGGGAGGGAGGGAGGGAGGAAGGAAGGGAGGGAGGGAGGGAGGAAGGAAGGGAGGGAGGGAGGGAGGGAGGGAGGGAGGGAGGGAGGGAGGAAGGAAGGGAAGGAAGGAAGGAAGGAAGGAAGGAAGGAAGGAAGGAAGGAAGGAAGGAAGGAAGGAAGGAAGGAAGGAAGGAAGGAAGGAAGGATTCAAATGCAGCACATCTTGAGGTAATAAGGAACTGGAAACAAAGTATATGCTCACAGAATAGAGAATGGCTAAACAAATTGTGGCATGAAAATATATTAGAATATTACTGAACTATTAAAAGTTGTGAATACTGAAAAGCAAGGAAAAACTGATACATACCAGTGCAAAGTGCAGTGAGCAGAACCAGACAAACAAAATGCACAATACTACAACAATGGAAATGGAAAGCACAATGACCACAAAACAACTGAAGATGAATGTTGGGAAAGAACAATCTTGATCTCAAACAAAATATATGCAGAGATACCTCCTCCCATTCCTTTGTAGAAATAGAAGGTAGAGGTAGATGTGGAACATTACATATAATGCCAGGTTTTTTTCTATGTTTTAATCAGTTTTGCTAGACTTTCTCTTTTTCTAAAAAAAAAATTTTTATAAAATATGTGTATCTATGAGATGGATTAAATAAGATATGAGATGAGATGGACAGAGAGTGTCACGGAAACAACAAAAGTGAACTTGGACAGACTTAGAGAGATAGTAAAGGACAGAAGGGCCCTGGGTGCATGGGGTCTATGGGGTCACAGAGTTGAACACAACTCAACAACAACATTTGTACCTGTGAGATGGGTAAGGAAATAGTACAAGGGGAAATCTAGATGATATAAAGACAAAAAAAATCAAAAAATATCTTTTTTTGGTTTTTAATGTAAGTTTTAAGGGCCAGGACCGCCTTGCTTTTTGTTTATATGTTCAGCGACTGGCAGTGGGAAAGGAAAGGAACAAGCATTTATTAAGCATTTTCTTTGTGTGAGGCACCATGCTAAGCACTTTATATATATTATATAATTTCATATTCACAATAACCCAGGGATGTGGGTGATATTATATCCCCATTTTACAGTTAAGGAAATTGAGGCAGACAAAGGTTAAATGACTTACCCAGGGTCACACAGCTATCAAGTGTCTGAAGTCACATTTGAACTCAGGTCTTTCTAATTCTAGGCCCAGAGCACTAACCACTGCGTACCTAGTTACAAAATCTTAGTAAATTTCCCTTTTTCTTCTTTCTTTATTTTTTCATTTATTCCACAGTCAAGGGAACTGGGGACTTTCATCCATTTGATTTTAATCCTTAATCTAATTGAAGAGGCTCTGTAATATTTTAGGGCTTTATTACAATCAGTAAAAATGTCATCCACAAACAGGAGTGCTTAATGGATATAATAAATGTTTGCTGAGTTAATGAAAATCACCTTATATTTTTGTAATGTTTTATGGTTTTAAGAGTGTTTTCATGTAAGCTATCTCATTTGGGTCTTACAATTAACCTATAAAAAAGGAGTAGGTATTATTTTCCTTACAAAATAGATGAGGAGGTAGGCCCAGAGAAGTTAAATTATTTGCTAGAAGTCACACTTCTGCATTTCTATTCCAAGATAATGTAAAGTTTTATAAAAGCTTAGGTGAATATGAATCTTTGTAAAGCCTGTATAACAGACAGATTCACAAGTTCTCATATGGCCAGAAGTTTATTTAATGAAGATCCTGTCTTTTTAGTATAGCATTTGTATACAGTAACTATGTTTGAATACCTGTACAAATTTAAATACGCATATAAGCCTATTTTTATTAATTGTTGCACAGTATTCATATCCTTTGTTTTTCAATCTAAGAGCAAGTATTTGTCGAACTAATTTTTCTGCTCTCGTTCTGGTTTTTATGGGCCTGTGTATCACTAAGCAGTTCCACATAATTTTTGTGTTTGATCTATATGTCACATGGCAAGAGCACTGTTTTTGGAGTCACAAGAATTATGTTTGAATCAGCTTTGACCTTGAGCAAGACACTTCAACCCTATGGGTCTCACTTTCCTTACCTATAAAACAAAAGAGTTGGACTGGATGATCTCTTAAGATGCTTTCAAATTCTAAATCCTATGATCTTATGGTTAACACAGAAATTCAATTACAGCCAACTACATACGCACAAGACTATTCTATTTTCCTTAGGAAAAAACTTTTAGCAGCAATTAAATTCGGTCACAATTTTATAAATATTACATTTTACTAATCTTCTCTTACTTTCAAATACAGAAGACATAAAAGCAGAAGACAAAGAGGCGAAGCAGTATTTAGTGCACCAAAAGCCACTTGGGCTTTCCACTCCTCTTAGAAGTCAGTGATCCAAAGACTCCACACTAACAAGGCCATGCACGTTTATGAAACGTTCCCCTTACTGTATCCTCTTCCAAGAATCTGTTGTTTTCACACAGAGGACACATCTGATATTCCCTATCAACACCTTAGATGACACTAAACTGAACTAAATACTAATGCTATTTTTCTCCACTATCAACCCAGTAAAACAAACAAAAACCATGGTTAAAGCAGGACAAAATTCAGAGTGTAATCAGGGCAGAGATGTACTGTCTGAGACATAAGGTCTTCGAAATCAGTGTAGGATCTGCTGCTGCCCTCAGTCCTGCCAGAAAAAGAGAACATGACTTCTTACCACTAAAGCCACGGCATTAGGGAGAATCCTTGATGCTCCCTTTCCTTAAAAACCAAACAGCAATTTAGTACAGGATTTTGATACACTGCTAATACGGAATCAATACATTGACTACCATTATAGGAAAGCAGGAAACTAAAAGGAATATAGCAAAATCCCAAAACTTTTTACTTCTACCATCCTTTAAAAATATTAAAATTATATCATGGCATCAAATTTTTAAATAGGTAGTATGTACAAAGAAAATCCTTCCCCACCCCAAAAAAAGATCTATGCCTAATTTTTAAAAACAGCCATTACTTTTCAATTTTATAGATCAAAGAGTCTTTCTCCCTACTTATTCTTGTCCAAAGACCAGACTAAACAAAGAATTAGAAATAAAGTGGGTACTCACTGACTGAAAAATGGCTAAATAAAATGTAGTATAATATAATATATATAACATATTATGTATAATATAGTATATATATTATATTGCATATAATATATATACTATATATATATATACACATATACATATATATATATACATATACATATATATAAAATATAATATAACCACTAAGCCACAAGAAACAACAATGAAGACTCAAATTAGCATGAAAAGGCTTATGTAAATTGACCCGGAACAAAGTGAGTATAATCAGGAAAATAAACAACATATACAATTACAATAAACAGAAGGAACAACAACAAAATAAACAATTTTCTTTTAATCATAATGACCAAAGCTGGGCCTCAGAAAAGAGTTGAGAAAAATGTACCTCTCTCCTTTGCAGAGGTAGGAGTCTTTGGGCACGGAAGTTTACATGTGCTATCAGACACAGTTGAAATGCTGGTTGGTTTTGCTTAATTGGTTTTTTTTTAAATTTTTTTTTTTAAATTATTGCTATAAAGGATAGCTAGCTAGCTAGGCAGAAGAGTGGGGACAGATATAATCAGAAATTATTGTGATGCAAAACCAAAATGCACCAATACGAATATTTTTTAAAATTAGAAGAATTTAAGAATACCTCAAAGGAACAAATGGTATCATTTGATACACTGCATTATTTTACCCATAAAGCAAATGCTGATAAGAGGAACATTTTTATTTCAAAGTAAAAGTATGATCAATTTTTTGTGTCAATTGATACACCTGGGCTTCCTAGTATTAAAAATAATAAAGACAATATACACATATAATAATGAAAACTCTAATTATGAAAAATGTAAAGACCAATAAGGCTGACCCTTCTGTTTGGAATATATATTTGCTGATAGATTTTAAAGCAAGTTGAATCAACACATTAGGTGGAAGTTGATTAACTACTTCATAGGCATAAAACTATTAAAATAATAATATGATTTCTAATAACAGTAGCTCCTTCTGCAGGTATTAAAAGGAACCCATTATTCTTAACTGAGGAATCACTGGGGTACTGAAAAAGCAAGAAAGCTCATCATTTAGAAAATGGCTACAAGAGAATAAATGACACTTTTTAATATATGTGCATATACATGTAATTAGACAAGAAAGCATCTGTTTATAACTCTCAATCATATCATGCTTTAAGATTAATAAAGCACTTTCCTTACAATAACACTGGTGAGCCAATTATTATATCCATTTTAAAACAAAGAGATTAAGTTCAACCACAGTCACACCACAAATAAGCCACTGGAACGACTACAGCTTCACCCCCATATTTTCTAGTCTTCTAACATAACCCCAAGGCTGCTGGTAAAGATAACCTTTTTTCTATTACATGCAGAAGTCTCCAATATTCCATCAATAAAAATGAGCAGAAAAAGATGATTTTTTTAAAAAATAACCTAACTAAATAATCTTTTTAATTCAGGAGGCACTGTGGCATAGTGGGAAAAGATCCAGGATGAAAAGACCATTGACGATCTGTGTGACTTCGTGCAAATCTCCTCCTCACCTCTCTGAACCAGTCTCCATCAAATGAGGAGAGCTGCACTAGATGATCTCTAAGATCCCTTAAGCTAGTTCTAAATCTAGGATCCCACCGTTTTTGTTTTCAAAAACATTCTCCACATTTCACCTTTATAACTAACATAATTAACAACTGAAAAGTATACATCTGTGTTTTAAAATAAGTATTTTAGTTGAAGAAAAATGTGATACATATATAGAGATATGCTGACAGATACAGACAGAACATTTTGTTGTTTTAGCTAAGTCAGCCTATTTAAAGTTATAAAATTTGGGTCAACAGGATTATAGATTTAGATCTGAAAAGGCATTCAAAGTAATCTAGTCCAACTCTCTCATTTTACAGAAAAGGAAGAGCAGCAAGTTTAAGTGACTTGCCCAAGGTCACAGAAGCAGTCAGTTAGCAGAGCTGGGATCCAAACACACATAATTCAACTCTTAGACTAGCCCACTGTTTTTACGAAACAACGTGACAAATGTTCATGATTAACCAAACCAATGTGAGAGTGTTTACCTCCTAGGTATATGTTCCAATTAACTTTGGCAAATACATAAATCATTACTTTGATCACAGTTTGCAAATTTGCAAAACACACATATGCACTATGCTGCAAAGAGTATCAGATCTGGATTCAAGCTGTCTATGGGCCTCAGTTACATCATCTGCAAGATAAGATGGTTGAGCTAAATGACCTCAGAAGTCCCTTCCACCGCTAAATCTATGAACTAGGTCAACCAGGATCTTTAAAAAATGGAACCAGTAGCTATTTCTCTGAGTGAGGTATGAGTGTATTTCTAAATCAGGAATACATTTTCATAGAAATGACTGATTAAATTGAGTTGCCTGATCATTCAAATTATTTATTTAAATCAAATCTACTCTAACCCTTATTCAAACTAATTACATGTGATCATGTTAAGGATAGCTGTAGAATTCTGATTCATGCTACCATGAAAACAACTTATATTTCAACATATCAGATTATAATATTTACTAAAATAGCACATTTTAAGTAGCAAAGTAAGCCAATCTTTGGTTTGTGAGATAGAGTACCAAATGTGTTTAAAGCAATGAAAAATATTCTTCTATATTTGGCTTTATACTAGCCGTTAGAGACAATTTTTAAAAATTACTGTTTCTTGCTCTTGTACTGTACTAAGTACTAAATGTTATACATAATATTGGGGGGGGTTGTTTGTTTTTTTGTTAGGCAATTGGGGTTAAGTGACTTGCCCAGGGTCACACAGCTAGTAAGTGTGTCAAGTGTTTGGTCTGAGGCAGGATTTGAACTCAGGTGCTCCTGACTTCAGGGCCAGTGCTCTATCTACTTAGCTGCCCCTTATAATATTTGTTCATTAGGATTAAAGTCTATGTTTCGACATTTCAAAACCTATTATTTTGATTTCTGATAGTGAAAATTGCCAAAGAAAAAAATAACCTTACCCTGTTTACAAGAACACCTTCTCGGAAGACCTCTACATTTAAAAATTACCACTAACAATCTCTTGGATATTTTATTTTAAGATAAAGTATACTAGAAGAAATTGCTATTTTTAATAGCCTTTTTTATTAATTGTGTAATTAAATAAAAATCCAATCATTACGTCTGCAGGCAGGCAAACTACCTTTTTAGACAATTTTCCCAAAAAAGCAATCAATCAAATTTTAGTTTTATATATTTTCCCCCCCTTGTTCTTATAGTCAAAAGATGTCTTCACTTGATGAAAGATTCCAGCAGGTCAGTCCTACTCATATTGTCAGTCTCTAGTTCACTACACTTGACTTAATTTATACGCACAGACTTTAAATTCTGAGAATTAAAATAAATACCAAATAGAGAAAAAGAATCACAAGAATATGCCTTTCTATGGGGCACTCATCACTCAGAGGTAAAATTTCTCTCATATGCATCATGAAGGAAGATCCTTTTTCCATGTTGTTGGCAAAACTGTCAATCATCTTGATGAGCAGCAAATAAATGAATGCCCAATGATGGGATTCTGTATTATCCTTAAAAAAGAAATCCATCAACTAAACATCAACAGGTAAATGTTTATACCCGACAGCCATCAATTTCAACTATCCATGCAAAGAGACAGGTGAGCTGGACTGGTAAACCTCGAAATTAGAGCAGTATTAATCGTCTGCTCCCAGCCAATATAAACAGATGTTATTTTCAAACAGGCAAAACCATCTCTTCCACTGAAATTTATTTGCAGTAGATAATGTTCTGCTACATTTTTAATCAAGCAGATGAAGTTACATTTAAATTGAAAATCTGCTGCACTCAACTAATCAGGCAAGTAAAATTCCTAGATGATTGAATGGCATTACATAGCACACTATTACGGCAGGTAAATTGGGAAATTTACCTGTCACACCACACAGTTTATTGTTCAGCCACTGCATCTGCAACTTGGAAGCAAAGAGCTAAGACAAAAAAGGAAAGGCATGTTAAACAAATTTATAAATCCATCATATTTTATGAAAACATTATTAAAGCTGCCAGGAAAAAAAAATAGTCTCTTTTTCATGAAGAAGTCAATAAAGATTTACATGGGTTATGCTTATCTGCTTCATGCAGCATAAATAGCATGCTTGGCTATTTTGAAGATCAAGATACAACCCCAGGGAGAGGTGAAAAAGGAAAAAAGTTACCATTTATCTCACAACAAAACACAAAGGAAAAATTTCAAAAGGCTCCTAGATTGTAATGACCAGATGCCACAAAATTCATTATATTATAGTAAAAGAGAACAGATACAATAAGTAAATACATATAGGCCTACAAAGCAACATGGCAAGGGTGATCTTTGTTACCATCATAATCATTACATGCACCATGGAAAAGAAATTTACATAATTTACATAAAGTCTTTTCAAATTATTTATTGCTTTTAACACAAACTGAGGTGAGTTTCTGAAAGGACTGTAGAATGACTAAGGACTGGGATGCTTGTTGCACTGGTTTCTTTCAATAAAAATCCAAATGGTACTGTAATACTTAAGAAGATATATTTCATATAAACTATTTGTGTACTAAAATAATTTTGCTGCACCACCGGAGATTACATCAATGAGATGATGGATCCATTATGATGCTACAATTTTATCATAGGATGCCACAGATTTAGAGCTAGAAGGGACTTTGGAGATTATATAGTTGAGACTCCTTTTTTTAAATAGATGAGATAACTGAGGTACAAAGAAGTTATGTGATTTATCTGTTCAAGATCACACAGCCAGTTTGCGGTAAAGTTGAGATTTTAACCTGGTTCTCAGACTCCAAATGCAGCACTCACTGCACTGCACCATGCTTATATGTTGCATAATTCTAGAATTATAAAATAATGTATGCCATTAAAAACTGTAAAAGAAAAAAATTACATTATATTAGACCTCAGTTGTTGTTTTACGAATTACATTATACTGGTTATTTCATTTTACTTTTACAACAACTCTACGGGATGTTAAGTAAGGTAAGCACTGTGAAAATCCACCAACAAATTTTAATAAGAAGGAAGAGGAAGGGTGATTGAAGGGGTGGAATAAGGAGAAGGAGTATATGAACCATATTAAGCCATTCTTTACAAAAAAGAGATGGTACTTACTCAGTAAAGCAAGAACTCTAAATTAAGTTTTATGACAATGGGGATAAATTAACTAATCTACATTTTAGAACCTGAACATCTAGCCAAGTTAGCTGACCCACTTGAGGAATAAAATATTTTACATCATTAACATAATGTTCTGGGGGCAGCTAGGTGGTGCAGTAGATAGAGCACCGGCCCTGAAGTCAGGAGGACCTGAGTTCAAATCCAGCCTCAGACCAAACACTTGACACTTACTAGCTGTGTGCCCCTGGGCAAGTCACTTAACCCCAATTGCCTAAAAATTATAAAAAACAACAACAACAACAACAACAACAACAACAAAAACCCATGATGTTCTAATCAGCAACATACCATAATATCATGATATAGGACACAGAAACAGCAATCAGATGACATGGATTCTAGACCAACCTCTCTTTAACTATGCAATCCTGGGCAATCATTTAACATCTCTGATCTTTGGTTTTCTTATCTATTAAATGAAATATGTCTATTAGTGACTAGATATACTTCACTGGTTTTTATATTTTTTTGGAGCACTTTATAATATCCATGCATTTTGCATTTTAATTTTTTATCAGTTATTTATGTACAGGTTTTATCTTGTGTGTTAGGTTGTAAGCTCCTCAGAGGCAAAGTCCCTTCCAGTTCCAAAATTCTATACAATACCTCATATAAGCATTAAAAAATATAGGAATAAAGGGACCATTCCTTAGCTAGTATTATATGGAGAAACATTAGAAAACTTTCCAGTAAGACCAGGGATAAAGCAAGGATGTCTGCTTTCATCTCTATTACTTGATATAATTCTAGAAATGCTAGCTGTACAAATAAAGAAAAGCAAAAGAAATGAGAAAAATACATACAGGCAAAAGGTAAACAAAATTATCACATTTTTCAGATATAATGATGGTTTAAAAAACTCTAGGAGATTCAACTAAAAAATAAAGACAGTAACTTCAGCCAAGTAGAAGGATATAAAATAAATCCACACAAATCATCCTGCCTTTCAGTGTGTTACCAACAAAAGAAATCAAGAAGAAATAAAAAAGAAACTATTTTCAAAAATAACTTCAGAAATATATAAAATATCTAGAAGCATACCTACCAACATATACACACACATACAAATTTTATAAACACAACTACAAAACATTACAAAAATAAAGAGATTTAAATAATTGTACAGATATCAACTATTTAGTTGGTCAGTTGGCACCACCAAAATTAATGTGCAAATACAATGTCATACTAAACAGCCAAAGAGTTAATTAATAAAAACTAGGAAAAAAAATATAAGAAAATCAATTTGGAGGAAGAGAAAGTCAAGAGTCTCAGGGGAAATAATGAAGGAGAAAAAAAAGGAGACCTAAGCAGCCCTAAATTTGAAATTGTATTACACAGCAATAATCATCAAAACTATTTGGTACATGCAATAAACCCCAGGACACCAACTTTTGAGCTAAGAACTCAAATTTAACAAAAACTACTCGGAAACAATGAAAGTAGTCTGGCACAAGTTGTGTTCACAATAACAGCTCACATCATATATTATAATAACCTCCAAACAGACACATTTTACAATTACGGATTGAGTAAGTTCTTGACTAACCAAGTAATAAAGAGGATTACAGGAAACAAAATGGACAATTTCACAACAGTTAGAAGAGATGTAAAAAGACAAGCACACTGAACCCCTGAACTGCTACAACTATTGGGGAAAACAATTCGGAATTATGCCAATATATAAGAACAAATGAGAGGCAATACAGCATAATGGATAGAGAGGCAGTTTCAAAACCAGGAACACCTTTGATCAAAGTTCTACCTGTGATGCATAGTGGCTATGGCTATTAGCAAGTTTCTTCATCCACAAATTTCTGATACTAATGAAATCACAAATCTTGTCTCTATCCCTATATAAGAACAAAAGCTATTCTCCACAAGATAAAAGGTCAAAGGACATAAACAGGTCATTTTCAAAAGAAATTTAAGCTATCAACATCCATATTTAAAAATGCTCTAATTCAATAAAAATTAAAGAAATGTGTTTCTGCATTTCTAATGTTTCATTTCGTACCCATTAGATTGGCAAAGATTACAAAAAAGGAAAATTACAATTGCTGGAGGAGACAGGGGAGGACAGGCACACTCATGCTGTTGGTATAACTGTGAATTTGTACAACCATTATGTAAAGCAATTTGGAACTATATCCTCAAAACCCACTAAATTGTAATACCCTTTGATCCAATGATACCCCTACTAGACATTTAAATGAATTTAAAAAGCATTTATTAAATACTTAACTATGTACAAAGTACTATGATATAGATATACATGCATGTACACGTACACACCCCCACACACCCCCACAAACACACACAAAGCAGTGCTGCTTAAACTGTGGGTTATGACCCCATATGAGGTCACAAAAAATATGGCAACAATAAAAGGTTTCTGAACGTGCAACAACCAAAACTTAATTAAAAATACACACGTAATGAATCTGAGGTGTTTCTGGCAGTACTTGACCACCTTGCACAGGCAACTTCACTGCAGCATTGGTTCTGAACAGAAAGCATACATACTTTGCACTGAGCATGCCCTCAGGCCACGCAGCCAAGGAATGCTGCCAAAATGTGAAAAGGGGTCTCCAGAGGAAAAAGTTTAAGAAGCTCTGCCCTAAAGAGATCAAATAATGAAAGAGAAGACTTTCTATTAAAAAACATTCACAGCAGTTCTTTTTGGAAAAGAACTGAAAACTAAAGGTAGGTCCACAAATTAGGTAATGATTGAATAAATTATCATATGTGAATTTAATAAAATATTATTGTGCCATAAGAAATAACAAAAAAGACAGATTTTGAGAAACATGGGAAAACTTGACATATGTAGACATTTTTTCTGGCTGAAAGAGGCAGACAAAAAATATTTGTGTAAAGAAACCAGATAAAAATTAGCCAGCTAAGTGGCACAATGAAGAGAGCCAAGCAACAGGAGCTAAAGCCTGAGAGGCTCTGCAGTTGCAGAAGCCCACTGAAAGAGAGCAAAATCCTGCTTCTGTAAAAGATACATCTAGCTTCACTGCTCTAGAAGACCATCTACAACCTGAGAGAAGGGAAGCCTCCCAAGAGTCCCTGTATTGTCTGCCCCCTCTGGTTTGAGAGAGAGAAACAAACCATGTGGATGGGGGATAGAGATGGGCTTTGCATCTGCTTTAATGTGAGAAGAGGCCTGGCTTTATCAAGAGCTTATTGGATAAACCAGAACCTCCCATTTGAAAGGCTTCAAAGGCTGGAGAAAAGGTGCATGGTCCTACAGTTACCTACAGCTTGAGAGGTAGAAAACTCCTCAAATTTGCAGAGCAGATCTGAGCTCCAACTTGAGGGAACTGCTTGTCACTAAAAGAATATAACACTTTCTTGACTCCCAAAGTTAATTTACATATTGAATAGCATACCAATCAAACCACTAAAAGGATTCTTACAGAACTAGATTTAAAAAAATTCACTGGGAAGAACATAAATTCTAGAATATCTACAGAAATAATGGAGAAAAAAAAATCAAAGAGGGAACAGCACCTCAGAACCTCAAACTATATTATACAATACCCATCATAATCACTTAGTACTAGTTAAAAAAATAGAAAAGTAAATTAATGGAACAGACTAGGCAAGGAAGAATCAGAAATAAGTGAACTCAGTAACCTAAGGTTTGATAAATCCCAAAATCATATATTACCTAGATAAGAATTACCTATTTGATAAGAACTGAGGAAAACTGGAAAGCAGTCTAGCAGAAATTAGGATTAGATAAACATCTTAAACTATATTCTGCAAATTAGGCTTAGATAAACATCTTAAACTACATTCTACAATAAATTCAAACTGAATCTGTGACCTGAATATTGAAGATTCTACCATAAAAAAATTAAAAGAGAACAGATCATCTACTTTTTACAGCTATGAGCAGAGGATAAATTCCTAACCAAACACAGGATAGAGTCAATTATAAAATAATTTTGTTTATGTAAAATTGAAAGGCTTTTGCACAAATAAAATATATCTAAAATAAGTGAAGGGGGCAACTTAAAAAAATTTTTTTATCAAATGTTTCTAGTAAGAGTCTGATACGCAAGATACATGAACAACAGAAATATATAAGGCCAAAAGCCATTCACCAACAGCTAAGGAGTAAAAGGATATGAACAAGCAGTTCACAAATGAAGACTTGCACACTATTAACAACCATATGAAAGAATGCTCCAAATAATTAATAAGAGAAATATAAATCAAAATAACCCTAAGTTTTTATACCTCACACCTAGGAAACTAGCAAACATGACAAAGAATGGGAATAGTCAACATTAGAAATGATGTACAAAGACAAGCACACTGGACCTGTGAACTGCTATAACCATTGTGAAAAACAATTTGGAATTATGCGAATCTAATTGCTAAAATGTCCATCACTTATAATAGCCAGGATTTATATAATGCTTTAGGTTTTAGCACTTCACATATGTTATCTCATTTAATCCTCCCAACAACCCAGTGAGGTAGATGGTCTTATCCCTATTTTACAGATGAGGAAGGCTGAGGTTTAGAGATATAAGTAACTAGACTTGTGACTATTAGTAGGAATATTATCTTCTGACACCAGGATTACACCTAGGACCTTTGAAGGAGAAAGAGAACACATGAGCAACAGAAGCCAGGTCAAGATGGCGGCTGCCTCTCCTACCCCTACTCCAGGAGAAAAAGCCCAGGCATGCCAGTATATGAAGATAGGCTGAGACAAGTAAGCTAGCCCAAGGAGAAAGGAAGTATGGGAGCCATATCATACACCACATTTCTAGGCTACAATGCACACATAGCTGGATCTGAGGCCACAACCAGGCAAACCTGTATGAAGCGATGCAGAGTAAAGTGAGAAAAAAAAAAGGAGTACAATTTAAACAATAACCACAACACTGAAGAAAAACAGCTTCGAAAAACTTAAGAGCAATGACCAGCGGGGCAACTAGGTGACACAATGGATAGAGCACCAATCCTAGAGTCAGAAGGACCTTAGTTCAAATGTGGCCTCAGACACTTGACTAGCTGCGTGACCCTGGGCAAGTCACTTAACCCCAATATACACTCTCTCTCTCTCTCTTCTCTCTCTCTCTCTCTCTCTCTCTCTCACACACACACACACACACACAACACACACACACACAACACACACACTGACCAGCACAATGACCAACCACAACTCAAGAGTCTTGATGAAGTATGCTTTCCCCACTTGACAGATGATGGACTAGTGGTACAGACTGAGATTCACTTTCATACATATAGCTAATCTTTGAATCTTTTCTGCTTGACATGTTTACTAGCATGTTACAAAGCAGTAGCTTTTGTTGGGAGGAACGGAAGAAAGCAAGGAAAACTAGCCAGAAGGCTGACTAATGATAGTGATGCCAAAAAAGAAGAGTATCAATGAAGCATATTTTTAATGCAGAGAAAGAACAAAAGCAGGGTGAGAAGGAAATACTGCTTTTGGAATTTAGGAGTTTAGTTTAGCATCTACTTTGCAAAAACAGGAAATGAGCTGTACACAATGAAATTTAAGGGTTCATACAGAATATTATGTTGCTTGTACATGGAAATATTCATGTTTGTTTATGTTTTCCAAGTTAGGAACAAAAAATATTTTTTAAAAATTCTAACTAAACATAGACTTCAATGTATGAAACTTATTGGAATAACTGATAACATAGATTTTAATTCCACAACAAAATTTCATATATAGTACTAGGTTACTTATAGGCAGCAAGAAAGATATCAGCTGTCGTACTGCAACTACTGCCTCTCAGCAAGTCTGACAAACAATGCTAAGCTGGCAAGGAACTAAGAAGCCTTGATAAGGTACCTAGAAATTACCTTTGATTAAATGGTGCAATCCTGGCAGGAACTCATCCACAGTGAAAACTGTACTTCGTCTCAATACTCTCAACATCTTTTTCAAGACAAAAACTTTCATATTATAATAGAAGTCAATGGGAAATGGAAGTCAATGGCTTCATAGTAATCTATATTATATTGTTGAAAAGGCTGTAATGGATTGTGTATAACTGTTGTCAAAACACCTTCCCTTTTAATGATCACAGCTGTCCCTTGAGGACAGACTCTTGGCTATAGAAATGACTAAAAATATGTGGGCTGGTAACTGGCTATTTTTCTACATAATAAGGAATCAAGCTATCAGTAAAAGGTTTTCAGGACTTTGATGAACAATACACATCAGGTCCTAGATGGGTTTCTGCTTGTAGTACCATCTTAGCAAAGCATTCCTGAAAACCTTGTGTAATGAAATAAAATCTCTTTTTCATGTCAGATCGTATATTCAAATGTATAATATCTCTGTTTACAAAAACAACAAAACTTCACTTAGTCCAGAGGTTCCTTATCTTTTTGTGGGGCCATTAACCCTTCTGATAGTCTGAAAAAACATAGGGACCCCTTCTCAGAATATTGTGTGATGCCTACATTCATAGTTGAAGGAAATGCTAAAAGTTAGAGTTTATTGAAAATAATTTTTTTTTCTATCTAAGTTCACTGACTATGAAATCTCTGTGGATGTCAGGTTAAGAACTCCCTCACTTAAAAAATAACAGACCTGTAGTCAAAAAGCTACTACTTGGTCTTCTGATCAGAGTCCAAAGCTTTGTTAACTTTTTTATAAACCTACTTTGCTAAAAGATAACACATACAGTACATGAGTGGTCCATTTGTATTAGGACTGACTGGTGTTCGAGTGCGCCTCTCCAAGTTTCCAGAATACATAACTGTTCTCAATTCTAAGGTATGGATGTGAGGGTGAGATATTGATTCCTCATCCATCAAACCGCCACATACTCAGAGACTGCATGCCTGCTCCGGCTAAACAGAGATGTATCTGTCATGAGGGTAGTCTGATGGCCCATATCCTGTAACTGCTGACTCCATTATAGGTGTTTCATTATGAGAAAGGAATATGACAACTTTATGGTTATTATTGCTGAATGAAAGAAGAAGACGATTATTTTCCTCAGTCCATAGTTTAATAATGAGACTTTTTTGATACTAAGAAAAATCATGAAAGTTAAACCACCCTTAGCTTTCTGTTATATATCCTTTCTAGTTTTTGAGGAGGAATAGCTATTTTGCATTTAATGTCCAACTTGCTATTGAGAGTGGAGACAAACACTAAAATAATGCCCTCTGATTTTTCTCAATTATTTTGAAGGCAGTTATACTTTGGAAGGATCAACATCAGTGTGATACTTATTACTGTGGAATATAAACCATGCAGCTGTGGTGTAGTGAGAACATTAGATCTACATCTAGAAAACTTGGTGTTCAAGTAAGTGGAAGAGCCTGAAGTTTTGTGGTCTTGGGCAAGTCACTGCACCTGAACCTGTTTCCTCAACTACAAATTAGGGATAATAACACTCCCAGTTCCTATCCCACAGAGTTGCTGTGAGAGGTTAAATGACTTAATGTATGTGAAGTGTTTTGAAAACTGTAAGTTGCTATGTAACTGCCTGCTAATATTGTTATACAAAGTGAGTATGATAGCTGTATCATTCTATTTATCATTTTCTTTATTATCACCCATTGAAGAATGATTCTATGACTGTTTATGAAGGACAAAAGGTGAGATCATGAAAGAAGTATGATCATAATCTTATTTTAAAGCGGCAACAAATCATATTAACTTTTTTGCCAAATAAAACAAAGCTTGTTTTTCTTTCTGTGGGTGTATTAATAGTATTATAATGTGCTATGACCACTCTGAGTGAAGTCCTACTAGACAAGGAATAGCAGCCAATTCCCAGACTTAAGAGAATTATGCTACTTTACTTGGTGACATAATAAACACTGAAGGTATTATTAAATCACCAGCTCTAGCTGTGCTAGATGTTTTGGGCCACAGCCAGAATCAAAGTTTTGAAAGTTGATTTCCATGCTCCTCATATTTCTTTAACAATATTTTTCTCTTTCTAGCTGTTCTTAACAATAGATTTTTTAAAGTTCTCTCCAGTAGGCAACACATTCAATAAAATCTTAAGGATCAGGACAAACTTAAGAAAGCCAACTGTAACTGCTTGATGCCACTATGAAAATATTTTAATTTTTTAAATGTGTGGTTGCTTAATAGACAACTATACATGACTTGCTATTCTCTAGAGAAAATTATTTTAACCTTGGATTAATTTTTATCAAGATAGGACCTGGGGCATCATGTGGTTTGCTCTCCCACCCTCACCCCCTTATTTTTACAAGTGCATTAAATGAGGCCTAGAGAGGTTGTGACTTGCCCAAATACAAGTAGGAATTAATATGGAGAGAATTTTGAGAAACAAAGGTGGTGGAGAAACTGGAATGATTTTCTTTAAGTTCCGATGTTCTAAACCATTAATTGTAAGTCTTTTATAAAGAAAAATGAGATAACAAATAGCTAGGTGAGGTGTTTATATGAGGACTGTGAATTTATTAGGATGGAAGTTCTATATTGCTACTTGCTGTAGCTGATAATACCTCATGGTCTTATCATTTGGTGAGACTCCAAAGGAATGCTTCTTAGCTTTTCATTTCCAAGATACTGAGGTTGGGGTGGGGTTGTCTCTACAAAGCCAGGCCCTTCTGTCTCTGGAGCTATAAAGGTGTCATTCTGGAGCTAAGGGTTTATGAGGAAACAAAGAACTGGCTTTGGAATAAAGTCCTGGGCTTAATTTCTGTTTCTATCACTGCTTCTGTGATCCACCTTAGGTTAGCCACTTCTCCTCTTGGACTTTGGTTTATTCATCTATAAAATGAGAGTGTTGGATTAGATGATCTCTAAATTTTCTAACTCTCAAATCCTATGATTCTACTTTGTCCGTATACTCCTGATGAAAAGGAGTAGTACAGACAGAGGAGCAAAGGACATTGGCAGATCCTGGCATTCTGGGCAAGCTTGTAAAACAGGTATAGGGTTTAGCAGACAGAATAGCATGACTTGAAGAACCAAATAACTTGATAACATAAATTAGTGAAAAGGCAAAAAGAGCATTTTTACTAAGGATTTATGTCTGCACCATAGCTTTAAAGCCTAAAGTCTTTCCTTCCTAGTAGTTAAAATATATAGAGATAGCCCTAGACATGGTAAAAATGAAGGTTTTTACAAAATTCAGGATACAAATACATATTTTACCTTTTACCTAAAGATTGCCAGATATTCCACATCAAGAACCACTTTATAACTCCTTAAAATTATAGCACCCAATATGCTTTTGGCTTATAAGAAAGCTATACCTTCTCAAAAACTAGAAAGTATATATGGGTATAACAGAAAACTAAGAGTGGTATAATTTTCATAATTATTCTAAGGATCAAAGAAAATGTTTCATTATTAAACTACATACTCAGGCAAAACATCATTTTCATAATATCATGAAAATATCAGATCTTTGCTCTCCTCTAATGGAACAGTTGACCTTTTTGTCAATCAAGGATTCCCTTTGGCAGTCTAGTGAAGCCCACAAACCCCTTCACAAAATAATGTTTTTAAATGTTTAAAATAAAATGCATAGAATTACAAAGGAATCCAGTTATATTGAAATATGGTTACCAAAAAAAATTTTTTTTTGCTTTTTGGTGAGGCAATCGAGGTTAAGTGACTTGACCAAGGTCACACAGCTAGTAAGTGTCAAGTGTCTGAGGTCACATTTGAACTCAGGTCCTCCTGACTCTGAGGCCGGAGCTCTATCCACTGCACCACCTAGCTGCCCCACCAAAATATTTTTTAAACAAGCTCCTGGATGGACCCCAGTTTAAAAACCTCTAGTTCTAAGGCTACCGAATTCATCCAAACAACTAATGAGATTAGAAAAAGAAAGATTATACTGAGCAATGAAAAGAAAACTAGCTGTCATATACTTATTTTAATTTAAGCACATATATTTGAGCATTTTGATTAAGTTTCTGTCCTGGGACTCTACTTGGAGTATCAAAAATAAACAAACAAGAATGAAGCTTCTAGGAGGTATTTAAATTTTGCATATTTTTGTCAGTGAATCTTAATATCATCTTTCAGTTCATTGTAATGTTCCCATTAAAAGAGATACACCAATGCATTTACATTTTTAAGGGCCAAAATCGAAATCTTCAATAAGCTCCTTGATTACAACTAAGGAAAATCTCAAGTAAACAGCTAGGTCTAGATTTTAAGTCATATAGGGTGAGAGAGAGGGCTAAGATTACATAACCAATAATAACTAACTTTTAAAATAGAATATTTTGCGGCATAGTGGATAGAGCACCGGCCCTGGATTCAGGAGGACCTGAGTTCAAATGTGACATCAGACATATAACACTTACTAGCTGTGCGACCCTGGGCAAGTCACTTAACCCCATTGCCTAGCAAAAACAAACAAACAAAACAAATAGAATATTCTGTTTATGTTTTTTAAGAATGCAAGAGATATGTAAAATGTCCAACTCCAGTTTTTAAAACTGAAACTGAAAACATCAAACATAAAACTATTTAATAAATTATTTTTAAAACTTCAATTCTGTTTTATGACCAAGGAAAAAAATTAGTGGGACTGAGAAAGACAGTCACAGCAATATGGTAAAAGTAAAAGTTTAAAAGTCCAAGAGAGTAAGGCAACGACAAAGATACAGTCAAACAGATGGAAAATAGAGAAAAACAAAGTCAGAGGAAAATATACACAGGGAAACAAACACAGACAGAAAGACTTTCAGGAAGTAAACCCCCCATCTTATGAACTTTTATTATTAAAGACTATTAAAGCCATGCCCATAAATGGGCATACTATTTCTTTGAATTTGTCTTCAAGGCCAGAGTTGCCACTTTCCTTAGCAAACGGCCAGCAAGGGCATAAAGTGATCTGAAATGACAGGAATGGTCACTGTACAATGAAGTAAAAAGAACTATAAAGCTACAACACTAAAGTCTCAGCTTCCACAAACTGCATAACACTGACAAATTAAAATAGTAAAAAATATTAAAACCACATCCAGAAAAACTATAACACAAAATAACAATAGCATATTGGGGGAAGAAGGAAGGAGGAAGTTAAGTGCACAGATAAGGAATAGGGGAAAAGATAACAACTAATAGAAATATTGCTGAGTTAATAACAAGTGGTAATGTTAGCCTACGGGCTTCAAAGGCAAGTTTGTTGTTTTTCTTTTTTTTAAGGCAAATGAAATAAAGTAATACTGTTAAATGATTTTCTTATCACATCTGTTAAATGTTATCAATAAAATTTTGAAAAAATATAAACATCTAATCATAGAAAATCAAATACCAACAATGCTTGTTAAGAAACTTTCCTGTTTGATACTGTATATACCCTTTGACCCAGCTTCCCCACCACTAGGCCTATATCCCAAAGAAATCAAAGAAGAAAAGAACTTACATATGTACAAAAATATTTATAGCAGCTCTTTTTGTGGTGTTCCCTATTACCTCTTATGTGTTTTACACCACCTCTGGTAGTGGTGTCAGTGTGCCACTAACAAAACATTCTGTGATGACTTTTGGCATTGTCCCAGTTAGAATCCAGGTCAAGTCTAGGCCAATGGTACCTCCCTTTAGCTCAAGAGCTGCTCACTAAACAGAGTAGGGCCGGAGGATATCAATCTTGTGACTCAGGCAAAGGAAAAAACTTTCCTGTACCTTAGATCCAAAAGTTACTGAGCAGAGCTGAGACTAGAACCCTCAAAAGGGTCTCACTGAAGAGGGGCTAGGCTAAGAGTCTAAACCCTGTACTTCACTGGCAGATAATTCCTTGGGCACTATGTCCCTTTGATCCATAAGCCTGTGCCCCAGGGAAAGGAAGCTGCTCCTCCTTTTGTGTTCATGGTGAAGCCTGTACCCCTAGTAATACAACTAGGACAACAATCTATATGATAACATTACAGAGAAAAACAACTTTCAAAGACTTTAGAATCCTGATCAACATAATAATAAACTAAGAGAATAAAGATAAACTGTCTCCCAGCTCCATTCAGAGAGGTGATGAGTTTAAAATGCAATAAGTAGATGTACATTTTCAGAAACAGTCAATATAAGAATTTGTTTTTATTAAACTATGCCATCTCTTTATTGAAGTCTTTTTTTTTACTTACCCAATGCAGAATGGTGAGGCTGGGGAAGAGACAGACTAATAAAAGAAAAATTCACAAATATAGAGAAAATATTTTAAAGAAATGATTTTTAAAAAGAAACTTCAGTTTTGTTAATGATCTGTCTAGAAATTCATAGGTTTTAAATCACAGAATTGAGTTAGTCATTCTAATTAAAAATAATTTGTTAAAATACATGCTGTAAAAAATATGTAATCAATATTAATTGACTTTGTTGCTCAGTGAGTTATAAAAACTATGTGCTTGTTCTGTACATTAGCATGATTTTATATATCTTCCAAGAGCTTCATGAATATTTGGAACACAAAATGTCTCAAAAAAAATTAATATGATCATCTAATTTCCTCAAGAAATTATGATCAAATTTCATTTCTACAAGAGAGTAAATTTGCACATTGCTGCAAAATTCTCCATAATTTACTAAAATCTGAATAGGTCCCCTATGATTTTTTTTAATTATAAAAATCTTCCATAAAGTCCTACTCTGATTTCTCATCAAACAGCACTGAACAGGTGGTGGTGATCCTAGGTTCTCAAAAATTATGTCAGTGGAGTGTAAGCTCTGATAGTTTTTACCATGTCAGAAAGTCTTCAGACATAGTTCTAGTTAACAGCTCAAATGTGTTTTCTAAAGGCTAAGCTAATGAGCTGCAAAAATGAAACCTCACAAGAAGGCTGAACACTTACAGAGGAATTTTTTTTGAGGCATGGTAACACATGAAACAAAGAAAAATATGGTCCTTGGTCCTGGGAGGTCCTTTTTTGCTTCTACAATGACAATACCGGAGGCAAGAAAAAAGATGATGGTGCTAAGAATCATACAGTTTTGAGATCATCACACTTTAATTTGAATACTGGTACCCTAAGACGAGATTCTTATCCAATGACCAATGCGTGAATATATTGCTAGAGAAGCTCAATCATATCAATCTTGACCTTCTTGATATTAAAAAAAACAAAAGGAAGAAAGAAGAAAGTTGCTGTTAAATAGGATGGTTCACAGGTACTCCTTGGAGAGGCAAGAAAAAGCGATTTAGAGGAGTATGTTTTAATTTTATACACAGCAGCAACAATAAATATTTTTCATGAGATATTTGGGCATCATGTGTTGCAGTAATATTAATGATAAGTATTTTGCACTGCCATGAAAATAACTGCAGCTTATGCACCAACACTGGTAGCTGTGAAAAAAGTAACAGACAAATTCTATGAAGAATTTAATAAAACCCTCCAAATTAAATCAATATATTTTGATCCTTGATGACTTCAACAGAAAGGCAGGAAAAGGCAAAGATGGGGAGAAATATATGGAGAAGCATGATTCAGGAAGAAGGAATGGGAAAGGTTGAAGACCAGCAGATTACAAAGAATTATACCTCTAATATTACCACAGATTGTTTCAAAGATAAAAAGAACTGATGGACTCTAAACATTGCAAATGCCAAATAATGCCGTAAAAAAATGAAACAGTATATTTTAAGAGACAAAAAAGGCGTTGTTATTGATGCTGGATTTTTTCTTGAGGCAGCTGTCTGTATAGGTCAGACCATCAACTCATCAGAGCCAAGATCAGAATTAGGTTAAAAAAAAAGAATGAGGAAAAAACAAATATGGCATATAATTGAAATAATGTAACTCTGGTCTACTGAAATGAGTAATTTACAATCAAAACTGGTAATGGAAAACCGAAATTACATCAATAACAACTGAACCCTGAAGATTAACCAGTGTGTTTGCCACAACACTAGATCATAAGATTGTATATTTAGAGATGGAAGGGACCTTAGAGGCTATTGAGTCCAACTCCTTCACTTTACAGATGAGGAATCTGAAGCACAGAAAGGTTAAATGATATGCCCAGGATCACGTAGCTAATAAGTGTCTGGGACAAGATTCAAAACTTAGGACTTCCTGACTCTTCCTCCTGTACTCTTACCTATTACGCCTAGAAAGCCCTTTAGTCAGCAAACATCTGATTTATCTGCCAAATTCATTAATTCCTAAACAGTACCTGGTTAGAATGTACTCAACTCTAAAATCTTATGAAGAGAGATGACAGGATGACAAACAGTATAGTCTTATAAGGCAAAGAAAGGAAGCAGAGAGTAAAACATGCTTAAGGAAAGTTTGGCAACATATGCAACTAAACAAAGTCATCCCAATTTGGGGACACTCAAGGTTGAAAATAGGAGGACTACAAACAGGAGAAAGATGGAAAAAATTTGCAAAAAATATTGTTAACAAATTGTTTTCTTTATCAAGGACAGCAGAACTGCCACACTTCAACCCTAACATCATAATCCTGCATGAGATTATAGAAGAGATAGAAACAGAACTAAAGAGAACAAAATTAGGGAAAGCAAACTGGATCAAGTGAATACAGAGAAAACCCATGCTGGAGGCAACACAATTTGATTGCACTGAGAGACCAATAAATAAAAAACAAGACGGTGGCATGTAAAAGGTATAGAAAAACTCCTGGACAAGACCAGACTACTCCCCACCAAAAAAGCTGACCAAGATTAATAAGTATCCACCTTATGCTGATTCTCTCATATACATTAAAATCTTTATGAGAGTCATCTAACAACAAATCAAAAGCATCTTCTATAAAAGCATCAGTAGGGAACAGCTTTCACAAATGATACTCAACAGTGGGCCATATCGTTATCATTTCACAATTAACTAAAAGATGTAGAAAATATAAGATCCCACTATATTTGGTGATTGTGAAAGATTGTGATTTGGTAGAGCAAAATGTCAGCTTATGTTTTCTTCTACAAGTTATCTTTGATCCACACATCAAAATCATTCAAGATTTCTCAGAAGATTTAATAACAGAAATAATCCTGTTCAATGACCTTCTGATAAAAACATGAGGTAAGGGGTAATACAGGTAAATGTGCACTCCCTAAAAGTATCCCCATTGTAGTCCATCAATTGGGGAATGGCTGAACAAGTCATGGTTTATGAATGTAATGGAATACTATTGTGCTATAAGAAATGATAAGTAGGAAGACTTCAGAAAAACCTGGAAAGACTTGTATGGATTGATGCTGAGTGAAGTGAACAGAACCAGGAGAACGTTGTACACAGTAATAGCCACGTTGTGCGATGACTAACTTTGATAGACTTAGCCCTTCACAGCAATGCAAGGATGTAAGACATCTCCAAAAGTCTCATGATGGAAAATGCTATCCACATCCAAAGAAATAACTCCAGAGTTTGAATGCAGACCGAAGCATACTATTTTCTCTTTTTTTTCTCTTCTGTTGAGTTGTGTTTCCTCTTCCTTGTGGTTCCTTTTATGGGTTCTAATTCTTCCTTACAACATGACTAATGTGGAAATATATTTAACAGGAATGTATATGCATAGCCTATATCAGATTACGCACTGTCCTGGGGAGGAAGATGGGGAGGGAGGGGGAGAAAAATTTAAAACTCAAAAGCTTATGGAAAAGATTGTTAATAAATCAAAATAAATTAATAAAAAAAATTTTCAAAGAAACATAAAAAAAAAAGTATTCCCATCGTGATGGAGAAGATCCAGCACAGAATCTAGGTGGTCAGTGAGATCCTCTAGATGCTCGCTTGTGGATGATAATTCTGCTAACTGCATCAAGCACAAGGGAACTGCAAAGTCTCCTGGAAGAGGAGTTTGGCCTGACCATCCATGCAGGATGCATTCAGGGAAGACCAAGCAGATGAAGAATGTCTGCTAATTGGATAAATACCCTATAGAGCTCATCTAACAGTATGTATATTTGAGACAGGCAGTACAGATAGACAAGATGAACCCAAAGCTGAACAGGAGAAAAGTTATCTGGATTCCGGTGAGGAAACTGCAAAGCTTCACATGAAGGCAAAGTCTCAAAGAACAGGAGTAAAATATATCATTAAAGAACTGCATGACAGAAAGAGAAGACAGACAAGTCATGTGGCCAGAAAACACTGTACTCCACTGGTAATACTACATTTTCTTCCAACACACTGAGTGGATTCCCTGTGGTAAACTTTTGGGAAGATATGGACAAGAATCACACAAGATGAGCATTGGTTGCTTTCTCTATCACTAGAGGAAACTCCTGAACTATTTCAGCATCTGAATACTTAAAAATCATTTTAATTAACCTAATCTTTTAGAAAAACTTTTTATGTTCCAGATGCTCTGTAATTAACCTTTAATATGCCATCCAATGAATGACAAGTAATTTAACCAATTCTTATACATGTGGAATACTGACATTTCACAGTCTTACTAAAAGGAAGGCTGTAATATCAGTGACAGCAATCAGTGCTGCTGTTGGAGGAAGGAAGAGAATAAAGAGAAAGTGACCATGGTCTATCTATACTTCTCTTCACACATGCTTGGAATGTGAGGATGAGAGCACCAAGAAGTAAGAAAATAGAGAAGACAAGGTAGAAAGAAAAAGAAGGAAGTTGGTCACTGCAGAAAGAGTAACTACGTGTGTGGAACACTGCACATGCTGTTGGACACAGGCTGTGTACTTGTTTTGCTTCACTATTTTTTTCTCTCTTTTTTGATCTTTGTTACAAAGGAAGGTTGACTGGGTAGGAGAAGAGGAAAGGAAATCTTCAGAAATAAAAATGATCTAAAAATGCCATTTATTAAAAAAAACTATGACCCAATTTATTATTGCCTATTCTTCATAATTTCAAACAAGAAAAATGATCTAGAGAAAACAAAGCTGACAAGCAAAAGGAAGAAAAAGGGAAGAAGTGATAAAGAGGAGAGAGAAAAAAAATCCCTCAGGATTAGCCTTCTGTAACTATTTTAAAATCATTACAGCACTGCACTAGCAGTGTTCCAATTATCACCCAAATCCTAAAAAATTATTTGTGACAAATTTAAAAATTGTGCTGTGTTCCTAAGAACATAAAACATAATAAAAACTTCATGTAATACATCTTTTAAGCCTACATATAGATTACAGTTTCTAATGCAGTGCTCTTTTTGCCATGGAAAAGCAGGGATTAAACCACGGATTGAGGTGGACATCTAAATTCCAAGTTAGTTTTAAGGTAAACATTACTCAATAAATAATACAAAAAATAGCTGAGTAACAATGAAAAGAAAATATACATCAACTCCCTCGAAGGATTTCTGCTAATCCAAGATCTATTCTGCTAATCTAAGAAATATTCTCACCTGAATATTTACTAAGTTTTGTAAAGACACCTGAAAGTTAAGGACAGTGAGTTAAGGAGTGAGTTTCATTAGAAGCAGTATGCAGATTGTCTAAGAGAAGGTCTTGGATAAGTAGCAAGAAAAATATAGGATTAAAAAAGCATCATGTACAAGATCAAGGCAGATTCAGGGTAACTAGACAGAGTGAGACAAGGACTTAAGCTTATTCTGAAGCTGCCTCAGTAGTTCATGCCAAGTCTGAAACACACTCAAAAAAACTGGTGAGTTTATGGACTAACAAGAAAGTTTCAATCTACTTTAGAAGAGGCTAGTTAAGGAGCAAACTCCAATTTTTACCTCAGCTCCTTAACAAACTCAATGTCTCAAAAATCCAATGGGGTCCTGTTCAACACTTTAGGACAACCACTGAGCTTGGCCTAAAATCAAGTCATACATCCACACACAATGAAGATGATAAAATTCATTTTATCTGGCTTGATCGGTTAAAACTATATTAGAATAACAACTACAAGGAGCAGAAAGAAAGAACATTCAGGAAAATTCATTCCCTCTTTATTCAATCAAGTTAAATTATTTTAGTCACTTAAAAAGAAAGATTCCCTTCTTTCTAATACGTATGAAAAGCACTTTGTAAATCTTAAAGAGACAGATGTATGAGTCAATCACGACTAAACATCAATTGTCACTGTTAGGAACTTTTTCTTAAAGGCCAAAAAAAAAATCGATTGCTCCAATCCAAGGTCTCCAGAGAAATCTGAATTGTGGTCAACACCCTACTTTAAAAATTAAAAAAAAGTCTTTCAAATTGATTTTAACTTCATGTGTGGTGACATAAAGGAACAGATTAAGAACCTGCAATCTGGTATAAGACTCACAGTAAGGCATATCATAAGGAGAATCAAACCCTGAGTTCACATCCTTGGCCCAAAACCAGTTCTTTGGCTATTTGCCTCCTACTTCACAGGAGGGGAAAAAAAGGCTTAAAGTCTCTTTATCATCAAAGGGCAAACTTTTGTTTGTTTTATTTTGTTTTTAAGGGGGCTGAGGTGGGGTGGAGGTCAGCTGGGTGGGGCAGTAGACTGAGCACTGGGCCTAGAGTCAAGGGGACCTGAGTTCAAATCCAGACTCAGACACATACCAACTGTGTAATTCTGGGCAAATCACTTACCCCTGTTTGCTTCAGTTCCTCATCTGTAAAACGAGCTACAGAAGGAACTGGCAAACCACTCCAATATCTTTACTAAGAAAGTCCCAAATGGGGTAACCCATTTGGTGAGAGTGGAACACGACTGAAACAACTCAACAACAATACAGGGGTGGGGTGGGGATTGTACCTTGAAGGCTGTCTCCTAATAGAAAATTGGGAAGAAGTAAGTGTCTCAGCCAAAATCAGGAAAAATAAATCGTACATAGTCTAAATGCAAGGAATCCCAACTGAAAAAGTATGCTATGGACATTTTACAGGTCATGGGAGAGGCACAGGAGGATGACAGCAGATTTTAGGTGTTTTTTACATTTGTTTCAGATGCTAGAAAAAACTAGAAGTAGAATTTGGAAAGAAATCATGTTGTAATGCCACACTGGACTCATTTGGAATAGGAGAAAAAACAAACATGTGAGTACATAACTAATTAGAGGGGGGAATTACTGTCCAATAATTTATTGCTTATTCCTTGTGCTTTCAAAGAGGAGAAACAATCTAGTAAATGCTAAGCATTATTCATTACAATTTAGGTTAAATGTTGTTGAAGAATTTGGGAGGACGTAGAGAAATCATCAAAAATTCATATAAAAACAAATCCCTCAAGATTCTTATTTGTACATAGTGCACAGCTCCCTGAATGTTATTCTTGTTTTTGATGCAAAAATATGCTTTTTAATTTCTATCTAGGGACATGACTATTTCTGGCACACATTTATTATTTATTTGCCCTCTTTTGTGAAACAAACTGATTGACCTGCAGAATACATCAAGTGCAATTACTGTCACTAAGGAAAAGAACAATGGGTTAAAACGATATTCTTCCTGCAGGACTCAAATTACAATTTAAATGAAATTTCATATTTAATACATCAAACAGTATAAGATAAATGTGGAAGAGAGTAGTGTACTTCAGAAAACAGTTTGTATTGATTTTATGATCCTTCAAAATATTTAGCATCTGGCTTACCTTTCTATATTAGAGTATAGAAATTTATTATTTAAGAAACCAATGGAAAAGGAAAATTCCCTGCTGTACAGGTGTCCCCCCCTCCAAAGCTGTTTGTCTATGTCTATTCCCTTCCTTTACACAACCCCCCTCCTCCAAACTGATTAAAAACCTGAAAAGACCCCAGCAGAGAATCCCAGGCCCACATACTGGGCATGACTGGAGTCCCAGTGATCCTCCTTTCCTCAGGATCATTCATTTCTAAAACCTTAATGACGCTCTGTCACATTCTCATGAAAAGAGGAGGAAAAACTGCCATTAAAAGCTGTGTTCATTATAATCAGTGACTTCTTAAAAATGTTTGCAGTCAAGCAGTGATGTATCTTTGGGGCTCCTTTCAGTCTTTGAAAGTGCCTTTTTGTGGCTCCCTAATGTTTCTGAGAATCTATGTCTAAGAAATGATCAGAAATGCTTGCAAAGCTAGGATGATAAAAAAAAAAGCAGAAATGTCCCATTTTTGTGTTTCATCTTTGACATTGAAAGGATATCGAAGTGATTTTAAAGTATCCTCAAAACAAAGGCAAGATGACACATGAAGTACACATATTATATACAAAACACCATAAGAAAAAATAAACATTCATGGAAAAATCTGAATAATTCTTTTTTACATATAATTAAAAAAAAAAACAAAGCACTTATCTTGTCAAAAGGTTAGCATTTCCCTAGATAGTTATAACAGTTCCTGAGCTAATGCTGTTTACTCCTCTGGAATCCAAGATAGATTTCCACCCTATGCTAGAATTAGGTCCACAATCTAATTCTTCAGTCCTACTGTGCTCAAGGTATATAGTATGGGATGGGGATAGAGAGAATTAGGCTACGAAGATGGGGGGAGGGGAAAAGAGAAACGTAACTCAACAAAAAAATTTTCAATTATCTTTTTATTTAGTGCTAGAGTTTTTAAAAACTATCACATTGAATTTACTCAGCAGTATAGAATCCAAATTCCTTTAGATGGAACATGTAAGTGAAGATGTTTATTTATTCTACAGGATTTCAGCTGATTTTGTATAACAGAATACCACACCACTACATAGTCTACAAGTTTTTCATAGTATTCAGTATATAGTTAATTAACTTCAAGTAAATAAAAATGTCAATCACAATAAATATCCACTAAATCACTGGAGTTACTAAGAATGTACTTAGGAATTTTCAGCTATATTTAATAAATTTGAAAATAGTAACTAATAAAAAATGTATATTGCTCAGAATTACTAACACCTTAAATTTATATACTATCTATCTTCAAGAAGTTCCAAAAGTTTTAGTCAATTATCAATTTCCTAAAATGGTTTACCCACAGTAAATTTTTAATCTCAGGCTGGATATTTCTCCTACTACCTAGGCTGTTTCAAAGCCAAGACAGCCTGCCATCAATTTATATATGTTCAGATGTAAATTAGTTGTATTAGTCTAAGGCAAAACATAATTACTGAGCTAAATCAAAGCCACTGTCTCAATATCCTTCTCTTTCCTCCTCTCCTCCTTCCAACAAAAACTGCACGACGGTCTAAAACCAAATATGAGTGTTCCGGTATCATGTACCATTGGAAACTATCTATTATTCATTGTTCTCCTCCACTTACATGAAAAATCCAAAATTTGCAAGATTTTAAAAAAACTTAATCATTACCCTATGCCTGCCTATAAGTGAGACCAGGATGAGTCTACTTCTTAGTCTCTTCTTACTCCAATGAGGAAGAAATCACATAGTAGTGACAGACGCAGAATTAAAACTTTACAAGTCCAGTTCATTGTCCATTAGACTACTCAATGTTTATAAAATGGAGTCATTATCTAATTGCTTCATAAGTAAATTCAAACCAATGAATATGAAGATATCAGGTTATAAATAGTCTAATGAAATTTTTAAACATTAATTACTAAATATAATTAGACTCATTGAGAAAGGCCTTCATAAGGATGTGTATGTGGTCAACAGGCAATATAAAGTGGTAACTGCAAGATAGAATCAATAAAATAACAAAAGAAAAAACTACTAGTTTGTGGATAAGAATCTGTAGTACCTTTATTTCTATACAAAGTATGTCATCAAACATTTATGAAAATAAATGAAACTGCTGTCATTGATATGATAAAGTAACATTTCTTATTATCAAACTTATGAGTTTAGTCTCCATTAAATATTCATAATTATAATGCCTACTTATCTTCGAAGCTAATATTTACTTGGATTTTCCTATCAAATACAGATGCAGGACAAATTTTAACCATGGATAAAAATGAAACACCTTTTCCCACCCTCCAAACCAGAAATGGATACAAGAAATCTGACATTATATTAAAGAATTATAAAATGACAGTAAGAACTTATAGAATAATAGTAAACCCTATAAGTAACAGACTAAATAAATCATAAGTATATATGGATTTTAGGCCAGAACTCATTACTTTCAACCCTCTAAATATTGTCCCACCATCTGTATTCCTTCTATAATAACAAGTCTTTGTAGGATGGGCAATCCAGGTACCTAAAAGGATAAAAACTTCAATATAAAATTCAGTTAACAGACTCAAATACTGGCTACACTTTTATTTCTAGTATTTTCTATGCTATTTATATTCTTCAAATTGTAGAGATTTGAGAAAGACGGAATAAGTTTTGTTTCTGATTATAGGTTATAATTTTGCTGGAGAAAGGTCTAACCAAAAAATACTAAGTCCCAACAGAAAACTATCCTATCTATTTTTAGATCTTTATAGCAACCTATTAACGAATATTTTGTAAAATGCTTTATTTTTCTTATGTTACATACCCCACTTTCATATCCAAAAACTCTCAACAGAGCTCCTTTATGTTATACAAGACTGTATTTATCACCTACATACTTAAATGTCTATTTTCTCTTCCACTTCACCTGGGTTAGAAATAAATCACCCTAGGAGAATAATTTTACAGAACATTGAAAACATCCCTTAACACAAAATAACATGATCTTCAACTATATGAGATAACATATGTAAAGTGCTTGCAAACATTAAAGTGCTATATAAATGCTTGCTATTATTATTATTATTCTACTGGGTTCTCTTACAAAAGTATGAGTTAGAGACCTAAGAAGTTTCTCAGTCATCCTGTTATTTATGGCATATTCTCATACATGATTTGCTTGGCTTTTACAGTTAATGTAATAATAAAAGGTGCTAAGAAGTACAGAAGTATTAAAGAAGTGATTTAAATATAGAAATATATCTGTAGTAATTGTAAGAATACAAGTAAACCTTTACCAAAAATAAAAAGGCCAAGCTGCCAGTTATGGCCTGGCTTATTCACCAGAGCTCTTCAAATCAATCCAATGTTAAACTTCCCTATTAGGTCAATGAATAGTATTCACTCACTTTCATGAAAAATCCATTAACTACTAAAAACATATAATTCTCAATTTCTCTTGTATACAGTTCTTTTGGTTGAGAAGCTTCCTCTAAAGGACCTTATATATAGTAAGCAATAAGAATGGGAAGGAGGGGAGAGAGAAAGGGGAGTGAAAAAAAAGTCCTACACAAAGAGGACCCTAAGCAAAAAGAGACAAGAATTTTGATTAAAAGACAAACTCCAGATAATGAGATCAATACATGCAAGATTATCCTTTAGTTTTTAAACATCTTGACGGACCTTAGATTCCCCCATCTCCAGAAAGCTTTTCTGTGCTTTGGTGAACAAAACACAGCAACTGGAAGTTACTGTTGATTTTCTTCCTGGTAGTGTAGATTATGGCAGCCATTTTAATACCCTACAATTAATTTTTCAAAAAGGACTATGTTATTTAAAAAGGAGCAACTTTTCAAAATGAGAGCTCTAAATAAAACTTTTCATTTGGAGTTCCTAAGTTCAAATCACAAATGTTTAATGAAGAAAGGTGAAAAAAACTTAAATAGGTTATAAAAAACACACTCTGACATTTGTCTCTTGAAAAGCTAAATACAAACAAGATAAGTGTCAGCTACCATTCACTATCCCTAAAGTAAATACCTGGATCATAAAGTCTTGAACGCTTAAGTTTACCTCCACAGTAAAGCAATCCAGGTTGAGAAAGGCTTTGACATTAAAGAAAACATAAATATTATACCTCCCTCTTACTAGTATGGCAGGCCAAACCAATAGCATAAAAAAAGCAATTATACTAAAAAAGACAAATCATTACAAAGATCCTAAAACAGTATCCATATTTATGTATTATCATTTACAGCCATGTCACTTAGCACTAGGACTGGTTCCTTCCAAGCACCCAAATTATATGCACACATGTGAAAATATGTTATGTATACTTGTGTGCAAAAAGCATGCATACATAACAGTTATTCATCAATCAAGCTACAGTATTTATATTTTTCCTAATTTAATAAGGTTATCTTTTGTGATTTCTATTGAAGGCAGCTGTATCCAAAATTTCAATTATTACTTGGTACTAAAATTTTACATATATGTAAAATCACATATGTACATATATATAAAATCATAAAAGCTAAAACTAAAGAAATAGAATTTTAAAGTTATTGATCTGAATCATTATCTCAAAATAACAAACCATTAAAGCTACACTTATACAACTTTGAATTCTTTCTTATAATATACCACAAGAAAGTTACTTTTAGTATTCACTGTTCTGAATTTGAATATCCCAACTACATTTATACTACAATTTCTCCCTTTTTGTCCTAAACAGCACATTATTATATATTCAGAATGTTTGCAATGCCCTTTTTTTTTACATTCCTAAACAATCATTCATAGAGGAAACCAGACAAAATTTATTTAAGAACCAAATAACAATACTATAAACTCAAATCTTTTAAGAATAAAACAACAAAAAAAGTTTAATATGTTAGAGACAGTGAAGATATGGGGCTTTTAGACCTAAAGAAAAAGATGGCAACAGAAAGGAAAGAGAAACTTCAAACAATGTAGAGGAATATATTCACTGTGCCAGTGTTCAGTATAGTGACATTTTTGGATCAAGTCCTATACATCTGAAAACTTGACTCTATGAGGATTCCTAACACAACTTTAGCTGTAAGAAGACAAACACAGGCATCCACAGGGTAAAACCACTGTTGTTGAACTTTCTATTCACAATCCTTTTACTTCTAATTAAACAATGAAAAAAATATTACAAGGCTAAGGCTGACAAAAAATCATAATGAACCTCTCAGATGAGAAACTAATTGCTACTAAGTACACAATGGCTTACATTTAATCCTGTTAATAACCACACAAAAAAAGAAATAAAAGACTCACTTTTCAGTCATCTCTCTGGACCACTGGGCTAAAATAACAGCATGACTAAATCTGACATTGACCCCGTGGCCCTGCTAGGAGTTAAAAGAATTCCTTTGAGTCTTCTGAGGCCTATTTTAAACTACTCCAGAAGGGGAGGGTGAGCCGTGAGCACTTGTTAACCTTCTCTACAGTAACAGGTCAAATTAGAAATGTTCTAAGTGCTAAGTATATTTACATTTTAACATACACAGCCCTTATACTTGAGATACATTTCACATAACAAAAAATTATCTTGGTAACTAGTTAGTTGATAGAAAGTTTGCAGATGAGTGAAATATAATTGGAATAAGTAAATAAGTACGTTTTCATAGCACAGTGATGCAAATCAGTAAGGTACAAAATATGAGTATCTCCAAACTAATGACAGAGAAGAAAGCTGACCAGTGTGTGGGTGAAAAAATGACTGCCCTAAACTTAGTGGGGAGAGATACTAAGAGGGATAGTGGGAGAAGGTCAGGGATCTATTATTAACATTTTCATCATTTGGCACAAGATAGCTTAGGCAGAGCTACCAAATCCAGCAACACAACACAATAGGATTTCCTTTTTCTGGCTATTTTGTTTGCTTCCATTTATAATATGAAAACACTTTAAAGCAATATGTAGATAAGTCAAAAAACATTATAAATTATAGCTAATACAAATTCTTTGTTTTCTCTTCTTTCTATCCCTTTTAGAATGTAATTTACCTTGCCTTTAAAAAAATTTCCAACAAGGAACATAATACCAGAAAATCATACCTATATCACTAACTAGCTACTTAATATACTGATGGGCACAGAGCAAATGTATCTCACCTAATTTCTAATATTAAACTTTTAATTAAAGACACCCTTTAAAATAATTAAAAAACGAGAAACTCATTCCTACTTTTAGAAGTCTAATTATTGAAAATCTAAATAACATCACTAATACATTTAATACCCTTCTCTCAACTTGTGGCAGTTAAAGTAAGCAGCAGGCTCCAATTAATCTTAATGTACTTCTGAGGGAAAAAAAATGAGGTCCAAATCATTTACATACTGAGCACAATGCTACATATTTCAGAATATTATGAATTAAAATTTCTATTATACACCAGAAATATTTATCTATGAAATGGCCAAGTTCAACTCAAATGTTCCATTTATGAAACTGTCTCTACAACAAAAGTACCTCATTAAATCAACTTCTCACATTCTCTTTCAAGTTCTACAACCTTCATGACTCCTAACTAAACTTCCTAATGTTTTCCTCTGAGATAACTTCTTAAGCTTACTGTGTTACACGTTGCCACGTAAAAATTCAAACCAAAAAAGCACAGGAATACAAGGTCTTTCCTACATTGTACAAACGACTTAATTAGACATCAGCAGCAATTAAATGTCCCCAAGATGTATGTCTTTTTTTTTTTAATTTGGAAAGGTTGTTAAATTCACTAATGGATATAAAAACATTATAACTGATATCATACAATCAAACTTTCTGAAATTTATCATTTAACCAATCTGTTAGAAAACCAGTTGCATTCTCTGTAATAATACATTATAGAAATTCCTTCCTTTTTTCTCTTCATTTTTCTTCCCATTCTTCCCCTCCTGCCAATTTTCTCTCACACACACATGTACGGTTATTTTTCAAAGCCAAACTAGTAAATTATATCAGAACATTAAAATATGCTCAAATTATCCGTATAACAGAATTACAAGAAACTGAGTAAACATCCAATTGTAAGACACATTCATTCCAGGGCCCTACCATTGTACTGAAGGTAAAGGACCCTGAAGCTAACTAAAGTTTCCAACCTACACAGTATCTTACCAAACCTTAGTGGCTTACTTTCACAGCATGCTTCTAGCAAGCCGGGAAGTGGGGGAGTGAGGGAGTGGGGCGGGGGGGCCGGGCCACTGGTTTGGGGAGTATTACCATTATATTTGGGTGTTCATCATTGTATTTTGATCTCTACATTTTAAAAGAAGCTTTTGCCAACTACCTCTCCCTCTCCAAAAACAAGAAAAATAAATATAAAAAGGGGAATGGAAATCTTACTGCAGTTTGAAATAAAGGCTAAAAGGGGTTTCTGACAATTATGACCTTTCAAAAAAGTGGCTGAGGATGATGTAAGAAGTATGTTTGTCTGTTTAGCCTTAGGATCTATGTGAAATTAAAATATGGTGCTACAATCCTTTCCTATCAAAAAGAATAATACAAAGATAGAATTTTTGCTTAATGAAATGTCCCAAAAATTCCTCCTAAGATGCACTAAATACCTTCGTTATTGTATCACTTAACATATCAGACATCTAGAAATATATTTTAAGGATTACTTTTGATTGCTTAATTCTACTATAAAGAAATAAAGCTTACAAATACACAACACAAAACTTTCTAAAGTTGAAGGGTTTTTTTTAAAGCGAGTTATAATTGGGAAATTGACTTAAAGTGTCATTTCTTACCCAATGTACCAAATCTCAAATAATTTTTAGGATGAAATTGTAATAAAAAAGAATTATTATTTTCATTTACACTGCCAATTTTCATTAAGATTTTTAAATGGTTGGAAATCTCTTTCTGGATTTTAGAAATAACTGCTTTCCAATAAAGCATTTGATATAATCAAGATATGAGGAGGAGTGCATTGTGGAAAAAATGCAGCTCAAATGAGTACCTGAACAAACATTTGGTAAAACATATATAAATGTATGTTCCTTTTTTTGTTTTTTAATTATCTAAACTTTTACACAGTCTCAAGGGCCAAACTTGCACTGGAAAAACAGTATTCACTGAAATGTAATCAGATACAAGAACTCTTGCTTCAGAAGGCAGCATGGAGTACTAGGTCTGGAGCTAACTTTGGAGCCAGGAAGATCTAGATTCAAGTCCTGCCTCAGGGACATACCAACTAGGTGACCTTGGGCAAGTCAGGTCACCTTGTAGGTTCAATTTCATAGATGGTGCTGCCCTGATAGCATAAGTTGCTCACCAGACACTTCCTACACTAATAAAAAAAAGAAAGAAAAGAAAAAAAGAAAGGAAAACAAAAATAACTTTTGCTTCTCCTTTAAAAGACATGGTCACAGAGTTATTAAAAAGCATTTTCTAAAGATAAAAGAACAATTTTTTAAATTAAATATGCTAATGTTTGGTACCACTCTCTCAAGATATATACATCAATATATTTCAGTCATAATTTTTATAAAGTTATCAACACATAATAATGTTAAAGTTTGTTCATGACATAGATATTAAGGATTCATAATACAAAATCTTCAAATGGAAAAATCAAAACTCCACTGACAGAAATCAGCAAATACTGAGAATTGATTGAAACTTCCATCCCAAAATCAAATGCGTATTTACATGACTTTATATATGCAACACTAATTACATTATGAAAAAAATTAGAAATATAACACATTTTCTGTCTGTGTATGTATGTTTAGAGCAAAAATTCTTAAACTTAAAAGTTACAACAATGCTAGAACTATGTTTTGCTAGTTAGGAACTCTGGAATTTAGTTTAAGTAAAGTACAGAATATTTTTATTTTAACACCAAAAATCATTATTGACAGGAGTTCTTGTAACTTTACATTTCCCACACATAGCTAACAAATTTCTTTTTGCTTCACAATACCTCAAAATTTAAACTGTTACTGCTACTTAGTAAATGAAACCAAGTACAAAATTAGTCTTTCTTCACTAACCTCCTGTGGATCTAAGTATAATACAATAATTTTTCCTAGTCTAGGTGGGGGAAGATCAAATACATGAACTAAATGAGAGAAAGCAAACTAAAGAAAAATTCTTCTTTCCTTTTATCAATCAAAAACAAAATAGCAAAGAAGAAAAAAGTGAAAAAGTTACCCAGAATATATGACCATGTAAGCATGGGCACTCTTGCAGAAAACCTAGTCTGCAACCCAAAGCCATGGGAAATTTAAATTAGAGCAAAGGTCCACAACAGGCAGGAAAATCTGTACAGAAAGAAAGGGACTGCTGAGGCTGCAGGTATACTCACAGCCTAGAAGATCTTCTGAGATTTAAAAAAAAAATTATTATTAGTTTTATTAATCTTTAAACAATCAAGAGGATTCACATTACACTATAACTTTTTTTCCCCTTAATTAAAATATGTATTTGCATGTATTGTGAGGAAAAAAGGAATTCCCAATACTTAATGCTGTGGTGGGTGGGTGGGTGGATATGTGTGTGTGTCTGTGTCTGTGTGTGTATGTACACGTACTTACATTATAAAAGCTCACAAAGAAGTATTCCCATAGTTTAAAAAAAAAGGTACTAAAAAGTGCTAGCAAAAATGGAAAAATTTAAGACTATTATTTATTTCAATTTAAATGGAATGCTTTGGAACAAAGTCAAATGGAAGATCCTCAAGTACTACTAGCAATTGATATATGATATTCTGCTCCTCTACTTTAAAAAAAATTATGCAAAAAACTGAAGTCTGTACTTTTTCCTCTGGATTTATGGTAAAATCGTGTCCTATCTTTATTAAAAATAACCTATGAAACCAAGAAAAATAATTTCTCAAAGTGGGAAAATCTTACATAAAGCCAAAAGTGCCAGGTGATGGCACCAAACAGAAACTTAGTCACTTCCCTACACTTAGCAGTTGACAGATTTTAAGGTCATCTCTATCTTAAAATTTACACTGTAAAAATTTCTTTTTGAAAGGATTCTATACATATTAAGGTCTTACTTTTCCAGACAGAATTTCAGTCAGTTTTACATTTTTGAAGTAGCAATATTCAAATGCCAATTAAAATATAATCATAATAGGTAAATCCAAATAAATTTTATATTACATTTACTTCCCTATACTACTGAAATCAACCGCGTTGATGAAAACAAAAACAAGAAACAAAAAAACCTGGGATGAGGCAGATACTGGGTGGGGGGCTGAAGGTGCGGGTGGGGGTAAGCAAATCCTAGCAAATGGGAATCTGTTTAAATTCAGGTCAGAATTAAATTTCATTGGTAACCAAAAAACTCTTTGAAAGGGATAATTTGCCATTTTCCTAAATTAAAACATCATCAGTTTTAAGTCTTGCTTTCTGTTTTAACAGATCATGTTCCATCAAGCTAAGAAAATCTTAAGTTAGGCTTTTTTGCAATTAGTTTTATCAGCCCTGTTTTCTACAAATTAACTAACTTACTAAAATCTCCATGTTCTATAAAAGTAGGACAGATACTTAAAAGTTACTGGGCAAGCCTTTACTCCACCCCTTCTCTAGAATATTTTTTTATATTCAGACAAATAGAAACAATTAAATGAATCCTGCCACTAAAGTAATAAATTCTGAGAATTCTATTGGTAACACTAATCTCACTTTTATCTTACCTTTAAAATTTACAAGCTATATTCTTTTTCCTTGAGATAATTAAAAGAATAAGGAAAATAAGCTTAATAGTTAGGTAAATGATGACCCAAGGAGAAAAATTTTGTCCCTTCTTTCAATCACATAACCTTTTTTACTCTTTCCTTCAAAGATATGCTTATACAAAAGGCAAAGTATCTGTTTCGCTTTCTACTGTGGTCTAATTGTCCTACCTATGACAAGAATTGATGGACTAGGCACTGAAATTTTCTATGAAGTATAACTGTCTAGGAAAATACATTTAAAATAACACTTATAACATTTTCAATTTAAATCTATATTACAACTAATTTTTTTTGTATAAACTACAATTCTATAAAGGATCAATGTTGTATATAATCATATCAAGTCCATAATCAGATAAGGCAAATGTTATTTTTTAATAACAGATATAGTTTTAAATAGTTTGGGGAAAGGGGTAGAGGAGGTGTTCTTGCAAAAGCTGGTGTCCAATACATAAATCTATAAACAATTTTCTTAGTAAAGAAAAATAAACTACTCTGAAATTCAGAGTTGCAAAAGATTTCTTACCTATTTTATGTTTTAGAGACAACTTCAGTGTAGTAGAAAAAGTAATGAATTTGAGTCAGTCAATAAATTTTGATGATTAAAATGGGTGGATGGGTGGAGTAGATAAGCATTTCTATGGCTCCTTGTATGTGTCAGACACTGTGCTAGGTGCTTTTACAAATATTCTCATTTGATTAAGACAAACTAATGTTAACAATAAGAATTGCTTTTTAAAAATTAAACCCAAATATAGCATAAATTTAGCCCCAAGATTTGCTTCTACTTCCAAATCCTTGGGTAATTTTTACCCTTTTTTTTGAAGTGGGTACTAGGGCAGAGGCAGAAGAGAAATATGGGTAGGATTAATATCTTTTAAAAATGATTTTACATGATAATATTTAGGTCAAAATTACTGTTCAACTTAACTATGACATTTATTGCCCAAAATTTTTAAATATTTGGTTTGCAAGATATATTGGTTACAGGTAACCAATCAGAAAATTATATTTAGATTCTCTTTATCTTCTATGTTACTAGGATTCATGATACAATGCAGTAAGTAGAAGGATGATAATGCAGTCATTTAATCTTGGTGTCTTTTCATTACAAAATATAACATTCTCAATATACAGGCTGTTCCAAATGAAGCCTGTACCTCTAAATTGAGAACTCCTTGAAGGAAAATATGTGTATAAAATGAAAAAGTAATCAATTAACCAAAGAATATGTGATAGGCACTATATTAGGCTTTAGCAAATAACACTGATTATAGGCCACACTCAGATTTTATTCAAGTTAGATTTTTTTTAGGAGAAGTGAATACTACAATTTAGACAAATACATTAAATCTCTGGATTAGGCAAGTAAAGAACTTTTTAAAATAATCACTGCATTTTGTTAAAAAAAAAGTCTAGTTTGTAAAAGAAATTTCAAGATTTTATGATTTAATGATTTTTAATGACCAGCTCCCACTGAATTTGGTATGTAGAATCTTAAAGATGTTACACCTTCAGAAACATGAACAGTGTATATAACTGATAAATAAAAGAAATACTGGAAATTAGTCAAATCCAATTCTTAGAATGCATTTAATGCATAAGTATCAGTAGTGCCATTAGAAAGAAACGGATACTACATTTTAAACTAAACCAGAACACACATCATAATTTTATTTTGGGAAAATATTTAAGTAAGGTGCCGATCAATAGGTAAAACACAAAAAATTAGCTGAGATGTCTTATAATAACAATATTCCAAACTGCTATTAAAATCCCAACCAAGGCTGCGCTGACATTTCCCAAGCTTCTAATGAGGTTTTCAGTCTGCTGCACAATGACCATAAAAGGCTTTCAAACTTCATTCCATTCACTAGCAAAGTTGAGAGCGAACATTTTTATTTCTTCTTTGCCTATGACAACCTGACCATAAACAGTGAATAGTTACAACACGAGTCATTATGTTAATTAGAAATTAAATAAAAAGATGGCCTCACAATGGTCAATCATAAGATGATATGCTATCACACTAGAGTTTTGTAGTTTAAAAGCAGCCTGGGGAGTTCTGCAGCATGGGCTCCCAAAAGCTTAGCACATAAGGGAGAGCTACTTCACACAGTGCTCAGTCACCAGGCATCAAGTCCTCTAGTTTTAGGTCACTGTCAACAACAACATAAAAGTAAAAATGAAGCTATCTGCTATACAGCAAAGAGCACTCTGCTTAACCTGTTAGTTTTATATCCTTCTAGAACCTTTCACTCAAAGCAAAACTATGGCAGAACTCCTACAAAGATATTTTGTAACTTTTTTAAATGTTTACTAATAACACTACCATTGATTTTAATCATATTTTATGATCAGTTCTATTCCAAATCTGAGTTACATCTTTTTAATGAGGATGTGCCTGCTTTCAGTAATTTTCATAACTAATAACGCATTTTTAAGAGGCTCCAAAACAATTTTCATTTTCCCTTTACTCAGACAGGTCATTATTTGCAGTAATTGATTCAGTTCATCATATTTTTGCTTAAAAAACTGAAGAGCTTTTGTTTTTAAATTAATGGCTTTGTTTATAAACACTTCTGTAATTCTGTCAGAACCAACCATGGCACTACCCTTTTTAAATTTAGTAATAAAACCAGCATATTTGTGATGCTGCACATCAAGATCACTGAAAATAAACCTAATAGGAGATAGTTACTGCCCTATTTACATTTCATCTCTATTGGGAATTTTATATTAGAACTAGGTATGGAAATATATGTTTCACCTTGAGAGGACTGGCTATTAATATTAACACTTTTGCTTTCTTTCTGTTCAAACTTCCTGATTCTAATCAACTATTCATACAGCTATCAATATAGAAAAGATTCTGTAACTTTTAAAAGACTATTAACAGAAAACAAAAGAAAAACAGGCTATAGTGTACATAGACAATTTTAAGCATTTTGAAGAGACAGTCAACTGGGCATGTTCAATGATTAATTCTAAATCAACAGAAAGCCAACTTTACAGTCTTAGTAACCCTCAACCAATTTTCACCGGTTTTCTATATCATCTGAATACATGTTGTAAATTATAGAGAGGAAAACAAAAAGCTTTGCTTGTGCAGTTATCCACAGTTACAACAGTCTGATGCTACTGGACACAGTTTGAGCAATGTGATGATTTAAGAACTCAAATAATCTTATCTATGTGAGGGTGACATGGTCTCTACTGGGTTATCTGGCTAACGTGATTAGACAGAAAATTCACTTCAAAGGTTTAAGAAACTCTTAAATCCAAAATTAAATGTAATTATGTTTCTACACTTTAGCACAATGAGATATTTCCCAGGCTATATAAAAAGGCCTTGAGAAAGAACAAAAGTTTTGTCTTAAGAACTGATCCACAGCGAACAGTCCCACGCAAAAAATATACTTTATACTGCCATTTACAATCTTCGATGAACTTATAGTAAATGGTCCAAAATGGGACAGAAATCATTTGTAAAACTGCATAAACTAGCCAGTTTTTAAACAATAAAGCAAAGGTGAGAAACAGAATTGTGGAATAGGCACTAAGTATTTGAAAAGAACGGAGTTAAAAAAACCTACCAAAAAAATAGGTGCTGCACTAACAGTTCTTTGTTGACGTTAACTACATCTCCGTTAACTCTTACTCTAAATTTTAGCCCATGACTGTGAAGTAACTGAATAGAAAAATGATTTAAGAGTCTATATTTTGGGGGCAGCTAGGTGGCACAGTGGATAGAGCATCAACCCTGGATTCAGGAGAGCCTGAGTTCAAATCTGGCCTCAGACACATAACACTTACTAGCTGTGTGACCTTGGAAAAGTCACTTAACCCCCATTGCTCAACCAAAAAAAAAGTGTCTATATGTTTAAGCTAAAATATTTAATGATCCTCTGAGAAAGAAGGCAGCTCTAAGTTGGTGCTTCACATCAGTCTTACAGCTTATGTTCTCCATACAGATATTAAATAACGAAAAAGGAAGAATTAAGTTTTTGTAGTGAGGCTCCATGTTTTAAGTGTCATGAATTCATAATTATCAAACCTATAGTCAAATAATTACAAAACTTCTCCTAGAAAGTAAAATACAAACATGTTTTGGAAAACAAATTCCCCTACTTCTTAAATCTGGGAAAATACTCTACATGTGACCTTACTGGCTAAGGCTCTACAGTTATCTCTGGAATTCACTTATTCATACTATTCCTGCTCCACAGTGAATCATCAAGAGTAAACTATAGTTAAGTTGGTGTAAATTAGGTAAATTTGATGGCTAAATTGGTTTTTTTGGGGGGGTTAAGTAAGATATATGAAACACAATTTGTTCTGAACTATATGTATAGAAAACAAGATAAAAACATATTTTAAGAAAACATTCTCAATTTGATAACTTAAGACAGCAACGTAAAAGGTCACAGAGAAGCCCAGCTTTCCCAGGTAAACGTAGCAAATACCTGAAAACACTGCGAAAAAAGGAAAAAAAAGTGATAAAAGAAAACCAAGAAGAATCTCAAGTAAGCTCTTCCATCTTGCACAAAACTATACAAAAAGTCAACCAGAAGCAAATGGAGATGGATAAAAGGTTCTCAAAGGGAAGCCAATATAGGCCCAGGAAAATGTTGAAGGCAGGAAAACCAGAGCAGCATCAGGTAAATCAGAACAAGCAGAGAAAAGCCTTGTCAGGGCAGCGACAGAACCAAGGACACCCAATCACCATTATGAGCAGGGTCTGCAAAATCTATACCAGGTTACAGCAATGAGGATTTGAAACTAGATCTTGACCTGTCCTTTCAGAACAGAAGCAGAGACAAAACCAGCTCCCCAAAGCACACTCTGCAAAGAGACAGGCCCTAGTAATGCATCCTACAGACCACTGTAAACTAAAGCAAAAGGCAAGTCAATTCACTACCTGGGCACGACCACCAAAGGTAGATGCAGGAAGCCTAAGACAATGTAATCTTCTATACCCAAATGGGGATGGTCAGGGCCACAGAAGAGGCCCTGAAAAGAAGGAAAACAAACTCCCAATTGCAGATCATTTAAGGAAAAGAACACAGAATCCTACCAAGGGCAGAACCTGCAGTAGACCCCCACTAGAAACTAGAGATTGAGGCAAAGGACAGGGCCCGAAACTGGCCACCCCATCTGAGTCAATGGTGGCAGTGGCCTCTAAATTAGAGACAGGATAGGAACAAAGAAGGTAGATCCAACCCATCCAAGAGTTCCAGAGGGGGACATAAAATCAAAGCTAAGTAGTGAGGCAGAAAATATGAGTAAACAGAAGAAAATACCAAACACAAAAAAGAAACACTAAGGATTAAGCCCAAGAGGTAAACCCAGAAAGAGTAAGCAACCACACAACAACTACAAGTAGAGCCTTAGGAAAAAACAGCTTGGCCACTAGGACTATAAGAGTGACTGGAAGAAATGAAGAACTGTAGGAGGAGATTTAAAAAAAAAAAATAGAAATGGAGTAAGAATTCAGAAATCAAAGTAGAATAAATAACAGAACAAAAGGTGGAAAACCTGACCTGACAAGACTACCTAAAAAACAGAATGATGTAATAACCAGAACTCTCTAACTCTATGAAACAATAAGAAATATAACAAAATTCAAAAAAAATTTTAAATAGAAGAAAATGTGAGATATTTATTATCAAAAACAATTGACTCAGAAAACAGGTCAAGGAAAAATAATTTAAGAATCACTGAATTCCATAAAAAAACATGCCAAAAACACAAAACAAAACAAACCTGGACACCAATGGATTTCAAGAAGTCATAAAAAGAAAACTGTCCATATCTCTTAGAACTCTGAAAGACTTAAGAACTCTGATCAATTCAATAAATACACAGGACTTTAGAAGCCTGATAATGAAGTATGCTTCCCACCTTTAGTCAGAGATTAAAGAGGACTATGCTGTCACTGGGTGCAGGACTCTATCCATTGACCATATACAGTTCTAGATCACAGTCCCAGAGCTTAGAGGAACACTAGTCCCAGAGAGGACAGTTAGAAGAAGCATATATATAGATGAAGGCACAGGTGTGAATTGACTGTGACAGGATGATTTCAAAAAAATTAAATTGGGGGGGAGGGTAGAAAGATGGATGCACTGGGAGAAGGGGGGAGGGAGAAATAGAATAAGAAAGTTATCTCACATAAAAGAAAGAGCTTTTGCAAGGGAGGGGAAGAACGGGGGTGACAGGTACACTTCAACCTTACTCTCATCAGAATTGGCTCAAAGAGGGAATAACATATACACTTAGTTGGATATAGAAATCTATCTTGTCCTAACAGGGAAGTAGGAGGTGAGAGAGATAAGAGAACAGCAGAGGGAAGGGTAAGATAAAAGGGTAGGTTGGTTGGGCAAGGCAGTGGCCAGAAGCAAAACAAACTTTTGAGAAGGGACAGGCTAAAAAGATAGACAGAGAAAAGGATAAATGGAGGAAAACTAAGAAAAAGGGAAATACATTTTGTAACCATAATTGTAAATATGAATGGGAGGAACTCACCCACGAAACAGAAGTGGAGAGCAAACTGGATTAAAATACAGAATCCAACAACATGCTGTTTACAAGAAATGCACTTGAAACAGGGAAACACACAAAGTAAAAATAAGGGGCTAGAACAGGATCTACTATGCTTCAGCTGAGATAAAAAAACAGAAGTAACAATCATGAACTTGGACAAAGCAAAAGCAAAAACAAGATCTAATTAAAAGGGATAAGCAGGAAAACTAAACTTTGTTAAAAGGTACCATGGACAATGAAGTAATATCAGTACTAAATATATGTGCATCAAATGGTATAGCATCAAAATTCTTAAAGGAAAAGTTAAATGAGTTATAGGAGGAAATAGTAAAACTATACTAGTGGGGGACCTCAACTTTTCCCTCTCAGAACCAGATAAAATAACCAAAAAGTAAAAAAGAAAGAAGTTAAGGAGATTAATAGAATTTTTAAAAAGTTAAATATGATAGATTTCTACAGAAAACTGAATGGCAATAGAAAGGAATATACCTTTTTGTCAGAGGTTCATGGCACCTACACAAAAATGACCATACATTAGGGCATAAAAACTTCTGCAATAAAATATTACATTCAATAAAGGGTCATGGGAACATAGATTAAAAATTAATTAATTGGAAACTAAATAATTTAATCCTAAAGAATAAGTGGATCAAAGAAGAAATCATAGAAACAATCAATAATTCCATTAAAGAGAATGACAACAATGACACAACATATCAAAATTTAAGGAATGAAGCCAAGGCAGTACTTAGGGGGAAATGTATATCTCTCAACAATTATATCAATAAAACAGAGAAAGAGCAGATCAATGAATTGGACACAAAACAAAACAAACAAAAATAAAACTAGAAAAGAACAAATTAAAAATCTCCCATTAAACACCTAACTAGAAATCTTGGAAATCAAAGGAGAGATTAATAAAATTGAGAGAAAACCTCTGGACTCATAAATAAAACTAGGAGCTGATTTTACAGAATAAAATAAAATAAACTACTGGTTAATTTGATTAAAAAAAGAAAGATGAAAGCCAATACTAGTATCAAAAATGAAATGTGAATTCACCACCAATGAAGAAATTAAAGCAATTATTAGACACTATCTTACCCAATTATATGCTAATAAATCTGACAATCTAAGTGAAATGGATGAATATTTACAAAAATATAAATTACTCGGATTAACAGAAGAGGAAACAGAATACTTAAAATAGCCCTACCTTAAAAAAAGAAATTGAACAACCCAACAACAAGCTCCCTAAGAAAAAATTCCAAGGACCAGATGGATTCACAAGTGAACTCTACCAAAGATTTAAAGAATCAATTCTAACATATAATTTCCAATATAAACTATTTGGAAAAGAATCCTATCAAATTCCTTTTAGAACACAAATACAGTGCTGATAACTAAACCATGAAAAGCAAAACCATAGAAAGAAAACTAGACACCAATATCTTTAATGAATATTGATGAAAAAAATTTAAATAAAATACCAGCAAGGCAATTACAGCAAAAAATACACTATGACCAGGTGAGATTTATACCAGGAATGCAGGGCTAGTTCAAGTTTAGGAAAACTATCAGCATAACTGACAATAACAAAAACAACAAAAATCATATGGTTATCTCAACTGATGCAGGAAAAGCTTCCAACAAAATACAGCACCCAACATGATTTAACACAAAGGCTCATACTATAAACAAACTGGGAGAGCAAGGAATAGTTTACCTATCAGATTTATGGAGAAAGGAAGAATTATGACCAAACAAGAGATTCAGAACATTATGAAATACAAAATGAATAATTTTGATTACATTAAATTGAAAAGTTTTTTGCACAAACAAAGCCAATGCAACTAAGATTAGGAAGGAAGCAGAAAACTAGGAAAGAATTTTTACAACCAATGTCTCTGATAAAGGCCTCATTTCTACGACATATAGAGAACTGAGTGAAATTTATAAGAATACAAGTCATTCCCCAATTAATAAATAGCCAAAGGATATGAGCAGGCAGTTTTCAGATAAAGAAATTAAAGCTACCTATCTATAGTCATATGAAAAAAATTAAGTCATTATAGATTAGAGAAATACAAATCAAAACAACTCAGAGGTACCACAACACACCTATCAGACTGGCTAACATGACTAAACAGGAAAATGAAAAATGCTGGAGAACGTGTGGGAAAATTGGAACAATAATGCATTTTTGGTAGCACTGTGAACTGATCCAACCATTCTGGAGAGCAATTTGGAACTATGCCCAAAAGGCTATAAATTTGTGCATACCCTTTGACCCAGCAACACCACTTCCAAGCCAAATCCCAAAGAGATCATACAAATGGGAAAAGGACCTACATATACAAAAATATTTCCAGCAGCTCTTTTTGTGGTGGCAAAGAACTGAAAATTGAGGGGATGCCCATCAGTTGGGATATGGCTGAACAAGTTGTGGTATATGAATATAATGGATTTGTGTACTGTATGTAATTGTGGTCTAAGAAATGATGAGCAGGAGGACTTCAGAAAAACCTGGAAAGACTTGAATGAATTGATGCTGGGTGAAGTGAACAGAACCAGGAGAACACTGCACACAGTAACACAATGTGCAGTGACTCATGATAGACTCTTCTCTTCTTAGCAATGCAAGGATCCAAGACAACTCCAAAGGGCTCATGATGGAAAATGCTGTCCACATCCAGAAAAAGAACTATGGAGTCGGAATGCAGATCGAAACATATTATTTGCTCTCTCTCTTTTTTTTCTTTTTTTTGGTCTGTTTCTTCTTTCTCGTGGTTTCTCCCATTGGTTCTAATTCTTCTTTACAATATGATTAATGTGAAAATAAGTTTAATATGAATGTATGTGTAGAGCCTATATCAAATCGGATGCTCTCTTGGGGTGGGGGGAGGGGACATATGGGGAGAAAATTTGGAACTCAAAATATTATGGAAGTGAGTGTTGAAAACTAAAAATAAATTAATTTTTAAAAAAGCAAAATACAACACCCATTCCTATTAAAAACACTACAGAGCATTGGAATAAATGGAACGTTCCTTAAAATGATAAGTAGCATCTATCTAAAACCATCAACAAGCATTATGTGTAATTGGGATAAGCTAGATGCCTTCCCAATAAGATCAAGGGTAAAGCAAGGATGTCCATTAGCAACACTTTATTCAATTTTATTAGAAATGATAGCGATAGCAATAAGAGAAGAAAACGAAACTGAAGAAATTAGAATAGAGAATGAGGAAACAAAACTATAACTCTTTGCAGACATATGATAGCATACTTAGAGGATCCTAGAGAATCACAACTAAAAAACTAGCTGAAATAACTAACAACTTCCACAAAGGTACAGGATATAAAACAAACCCACAGAAACCATCAGCATTTCTACATATTATCAACAAAGCCCAGCACCAAGAGATAGAGAATTCCATTTAAAATAACTGTAGAAAATACAAAATACTTGGGAGTCTACCTGCCAGGACAAAACCCAAAGACCATTGCAAACACAATTACAAAATATTTTTCACACAAATAAAGACAGATCTAAACAACTGGAAAAATATTAATTGCTCAAAGGCAGGCTGAGCCAATATAACAAAAATGGCAATTCTACTTAAATCATTTTACTTATCCAGTGCCATACCAATCAAACTACCAAAAAACTATTCTATAGAGCTAGAAAAAAATAACAAAGTTCATATGGAAGAATAAAGGTTAAAGAATATCAAGGGAATCAGTGAAGAAAATGTGAAGGAAGGTAGCCTAGCAGTACCAGATCTCAAACTGTATTACAAAGTAGTAATCATCAAAACATTTTGGTACGGGCTAAGAAATACAGTAACGGACCAGTAGAACAGATGAGATACACAATACACAGTAGTAAATGACCATAACAATCTACTGTTTGATAAACCCAAAGATCCAAACTTTTGGGACAAGAACTCACGATCTGACAAAAATTTCTGGGAAAACTGGGAAGCAGTTGGGCAGAAACTAGGTAAAGACCGACACCTCACACTCTATATACCAAGATAAGGTCAAAATGGGTACATGATTTAGACAAAGGATGACATCATAAGGAAATTAGGGGAGCATGGAATATCTTACCTGTCAGATCTACAGATGAGAGAAGACTTTGTGACAAGATAGAGAGAACTACAGAACGTAAATGGATAACTTTTATTATATTAAATTAAAAAGGGTTTTGCACAAACAAATCCAATGCAGCCAAGATTACAAGGAAAGCAGAAAACTGGGGGAAAATTTTTACAGCAAGTTTTTCTGATAAAGATCTCATTTCTCAAATATATAGAGATCCAAGTCAAATCTATAAGAATATGAGTCATTCCCCAGCTGATGAATAGTCAAAAGGATATGAACAGGCAGTTTTCAGAAGAAAAAATCAAAGCTTCTATAGTCATATGAAAAAATGTTCTAAATCACTATTGATTAGAGAAATAAAAAATAAAACACCTCACACCTACTGGTTTGGTTAATATGACAGAAAAGGGAAATAACAAATGTTGGAGGGGATATGGAAAAATTGGGACAACAATGCACTTAAGGAACAATTTAGAACTATGGCCAAATAAAATTGTGCATACCCCTTGATGCAGCAATACCACTATTAGATCTGTATTCCAAAGAGAAAATTTTTTTTAAAAAAGGAAAATGACCTTTATGTAAATAAATATAAATAATATAATAAAATAATAAATTATATAATAAATAATTTAAAAATATTTTTATATTTACAGCAGCTCTTTTTGTGGTGGCAAAGAATGGAAATTGAGGGAATCAATCCCCATCAATTGGGGAATGGCTGAACAAATTATGGTATATGATTGTGACGGAATATTATCGTGCTAAAAGAAATAACAAGCAGGTTGGTTTCAGAAAAACCTGGAAAAACTCATATGAACTGATGCAAATTGAAGTGAGCAGAACTAGGAAAACACTGTGCACAGTAACAGCAACACTGTACAATGATCAACTGTGAATGACTTAGCTATTCTCAGCAATACAATAATTCAAGACAATTCTGAAGGACTTACAATGAAAAATGTTACCCACCTCCAGAAAAAAAAACTGAGAAAGTCTGAATGCAGATCAAATAGTTTTTAATTTTCTTTATTTTTCTTGTTCTTTTTTGTTTTCTTTTGTAACAGTTAATATGAAAATATGTTTTTTATTACTGCACATGTATAATCTACATCAAATTGTTTGCCTTCTCAATGGGGCGGAGGGAGAGAATCTGGAGCTCAAAATCTTAGAAACTTAATGTTTAATTATTTTTACATATAATTAGAAAAAAAGAAAATACAAAAATTAAAAAATAAAAATTAGTTGTTAGGTATCAATATTTCAGGAAAATTGAATTGGGGAACATACTAAATAACTCATTTGGCTTATATCATATGAAAAATGTTTATCAACTACCCTGACTTTCACTATCACATTATACATCCATCCTCATTACAAGAATGGCTAATATATCAGTCTTTCTTTGAGAAAAAGATCTGTGAATCATTATTTATATAATGGGTTTTTAATATAAGCCAAATAACTTGTTCAATCAAATCTTAATTAATCAATAAAATTTCAATTACTGCCTACTACCCATTCAGGGCTCAATATATACTTCTAGCTAACTAAAGCATATGACTTAACAACTATCATTGATGAAGAGCACAAGAGTTGTTCATTCAGCAAATAGCTACTGAGCCCCTAATTCAAGATACTGTGCTAAGTGACAAGAAGAAACAGACATGGTCCCTGCTCCTATGGAGCTTATGGAGAGATAAGACATGTATATGTATCTTCGGTTGCAAATTTTGGAGCCATCTAGATTTAATTAGGGCTCTGTGGGTTAAATGGACAGGTTCAGAGAGAGCAGGGATAGAACAGACAACACAAGTTTAACACTGCCATACATTACCACAGTTCAAAGCACCTGAGATAGCTTTGATTCTACAGCATACTAATCAAGAGGTATTCCTAATCACTAGTAAGCTCTAAGATCCCTTTCTGCTCTAAACTTCTCAATAATCCATCTACTGTTTAAGACTATAAAGTACAGAGCAAATGCTTATTTGTACTAATAGCAAGAGTTTCATCATCAGAAATTCGCTATACCAATGAAATATTACAAACAAGAAAATGTTAAATAAAAAGTCATAATAGGAAAATGTCAACAAATACAACTACAGAAAAAAAAAATTATGAGAAAAGAATTAATAAGACCACAGGCGTAAAACATGACTTAAGACTCTAGACCAAAGATCTTTTAAAACATTAGATGTGATTTAATTGTATGTATATGTCAAGGCTTTAACCTCAGCTCTCAGTCCCACATCAAGCCACCTAGTTGGCTCTAACACCCCCATTTCTTTCAAATGTTCCATCATTCTTCCAGCCTTTCAGATCTGTAACTATGGCATCATCCTTGATTTCTCACTCTCTCCCTCACCAATCCAATCAGCTGACAAATTGTTTCTACCTTCACAACATCTCTCTCATTTCAACCCTTTCTCTCAATTCACATTCACCACATTAGTTCAAGCCTTCATCGCCTTTTGCCTAAGACTAATTATTGCAAAGACCTCCTAATTGGTCTCCTTCATTCAACCCACTTCAGTCCACCCTTTACAATTTTTTTTCCCTTAAGTACACATCTAACCACATCACTACCCTACTCAATAAATTCCAGTGATTATCTATTGCCTCTAGGATCAAAGCTCAACTCCATTTAGCTTTTAAAAGTCCTTCACAACCTCACCCCAATTTGTCTTCTGGCTTCATTACAGATTTCCCCCTTCTCACAGTCCACAATTCAGCCAAAATGGCCTTCCTGCTATTCTTCACACGTCGCTCCTCTCTCATTTCTCTTCCTTTGCACTGACCAATTCTAATGCTTGCAATACTGCAGAAAATCTTGTAGAAAAATGTTCTACAAGCAATCTTGTAGAAAACTTGTTATGTGTACATCAGTACTAGAAAAATGTAATTATAGAGGCTTAGTCCTCCACCTCATGGAATCTTTGTCTTTCCTTCAAGATGTAATTCAAGTACCACCCTCTATACAAAGCTTTCTATTTTATCCTAGAAGGAGCCCCTGGAAATTCTTTAGAGGGAGAATTCTTATTTTTGTTGACATTTATCCCTTATTTTCTATATCCCACTTGCTCCAGTTATATCTGTTTTGATACCCAGCCAGTCATCCCTTATAAGAAGAGTTTAAAAAAGAAGGAAATTAATCAACACAAATGATGGTAGCTGACGGTATGTTCATTATGCCACACTGTACCACCTACTTGCAATGGAAAAGAAGACTGAAAATTCTTTATCTTAATGAGAAAGGGTCAGCCTGGACTTCACAGTGCTACTGATCACAATTAACAATTATTCCACGTTTCCTCACCTCAAATTCACACTATCCACTTACAATCTGTCAACTGATCATTGTCACTATCACCTATCACCTTACACATAAATTTCCTTATCCTCAATGACTTCAGCACCTATTTCCCCTCCCTAACCCATCTCCTACCATCATCTTCAGTGAGTTTAACCAACACAGAAAACTATCCTATGACATCACAGTTCCTAAGTAAAACTATCCTATTTAATCCTACAGTTCCTCGCTCTAAACTACAATAGCAAGTTAACAGTGCTCCTTTCTAATATCTTTTCTATCAGCCTATAGTTTTTCATTCACACCACCACCTGAACCCTGTCCTCTATTTCCTAAAGCCCAAACGATAAAAAGCCTAATTAGTCTCCCTGCCTCCAGTACTAAAATGCCTGATCATTCTCTTGCTCAAAAAACTTCCGTGGTTCCTCAATGATTATACAAGTCCACTCCTTAGTTTGTCACTCAATACCCTCCATAATCTGACCAGAACCAAGTCTCCAATCCTCTCCAACGGTGAATACTTCCCCTTCCTTCCCTCTATTCATAGTAGTCTACACGCTGTCCCTGGGCTAAAATACAAGCTCTGCCACTTACTGTGTGACCTTGGGCAACTCACCATCTCCAGCTGCAATTCTCTACATGCGAATAATCGCATTTTTTTCCTCACAAACTACTGTGAGGACCAAATATGATAATATAGATAAAGCATTTTTAAAGCTATAAAGCACTCTACAAATGTCAGTGATTATAATAGTTAACATTCTTAGAACTTTTTTTTATAAAGAAATGTGGTTGCTATTAGTTTAATAAAAAAAAGTCAGATAAGTTTGAAAATTCTGAAATATTTCAAGTTACTTCAGTAACTAAGGAATACGAAAAAATGTTAATAATTCATAATTTTTAAAATACAAAGAAACTAAATTTCACATATGTAACACCAATGTCAGTGTCACACCCATAAACAATGAACTGACTTGAATTTTCTAACGATCAAGGTAGGCAAGCTATCTCTTTCTAAATTAACTGAGACACAAATTTTTCCTTTCTTTGGGCTCAATTTAAAACTGCAGAGCAAAACACATACTATAGATGCTGATGTGTGCTTCCGCTCCAGTTTGCCAAGAGATACTTATTTGCTGGGACACACACACACACACACACACACACACACACACACACACACACGCTGCACCAACTTTAAAAAATCACTTCTCATTGTTATTGCTCCTAGACCATGCCATACACAGACCTGCTAATTTGGAACGCCTTTCCCTCACTTCTGGCCCATTTTACTCCTCCTTGTTTTTCAAAGTACAGTTCAAGTTCCATCTGACATTAGCCCACAGAGAGTTTTCAAACTCCTCTGAACTTCCATAGTATATACTCTTATGTCACTTATTCACTACTTATCATGTAGTACCTGACATTGTTTTATTTCATACACACACACACACACAGAGTTTCCCAACTATAATCTCCATGAGGTCTGGGAATATTTCTTATACTTCTGTACCCCGAAGTCCCTTACACATAGCAGTGACTCAAAAAAAGTTTTTTTAATGTGAAGCCCAAATGTGTATGTTTAAATATATATGTATATACACATGTATACACACACACACACATATATGTATGAATATATGTGTGTGAGTGTGTGTATGTGTGTGCGTGTGTTTGTGTGTGTGTGTATCCCTCACTATTTCAGATTTTTTCTATTCATCAGCCTTACCACAGAGTTTAACAACAGTTTATTTAATGTTCCAATTCTTTTCTCAGAACGTCAGGAAAGTTTTTAATGCTAAATGGTGGTTCTCACAATGTAAATACAGGGCTCTTAAGAGTCAAGGAACCCAAATTCATTACACTAGTATCTACCCTAGTCCTAAAACTCAAGGTAAATATTCCACCCAGTTCTATAACTAATTCATGGCCACTATCTGCACTACCAAACTCTATACTGTCTAGCTTTGGTCTCATAACAATGTTTTAATTCTTCCCTAAGCTACATAGTAGAGGAATCTTCCAGCAGAGTAGGTGGTCAAACATAGGGCTGGTGCTAGATGGAACATTAATCTGTGCCTAAACAACATGGTAGGAGACCTAAGAAGTTATAACTGTCTCAGTCTTCTGAAACTCTGAAATCTTGCCAGACTAGCATCAGAGGAACCATGGGTAAAAGACATCTTCATGTGAAATAACAATGAAAGATAAAAAGATAAGGAATAAAACTTAACAATGGAGATTTATTAGATTCCACCTTTTGTGAAAGTCACAAGACCCAATACACTGGCCTCAACTATTGTAAATGAATCTCTTTAGAGGCAATGGTGCTCCTCAGTGATGAGAGACGATGGTTAACATAACTAACCAAAATGGGTAAAATGGTACTAACCTTCATCAACAGAGGTTTCACAGCCCACAAGGTTGAGAAGAATGTTATCATCTTTGTCATCTACTTCACATTCCAGTAACATCCAGCTCTCCACATCACTTTCTCCACTTTCAGAGATTGTAATCTCCTTCTCTTCATTTGAACTATCCTCTATAACCATAACTTCCTGAATCACATTAGATCTCTCTCCATGTTTTGACTTCTTAATACCTCTCTTACATTTCTTTCTAGACAATTCATCAGAATGCTGATCACACTGACTTTCCAGTACCTGGTTTCCTCTGTTCTTTCTTTTACATCTGTAGACACTATCTTCATCAGACAAAGAGATGACCTCTGAACCATCAGATATCTGGATGACATCAGTATCTGACAGAACAATTAAGTTCTTCTGGTTTGTCTTTTTAATATTCAATGACTCAGGATCCTCAGAGCTCCTTTCTTCACTGTCTTCCTCCCTAGTGATATCACCAAGGTCCTGTGCGTAATGTACTTGGCCATAGAGTTGAAATTCCACTTCACTATCAACACTCAGTTCACTGGATGATTCCTCTCGGTAAAGGTCATCTTCATATGCTTCTATATTCTCATACCCACCAAACATCATGGAAAAGCAGCGACCTTAATGCTGTAAAAGACAGTATCATACAAAGACATGAGTGTTCAGGAAAATGGTATTAAATTTGAGTAGTACATGGCCACGTTATTATAAAAGCAAAATCAGAAAAATTTGATAGTCCTGGGAATTAATCTTTTTAATGGCTTTTCACAACCAAAAATAATTGTAAAAATTAAAGGAGATATTATGGATATAGTAAATATAAACATTTCTGATACCTTTATGCAATAATGCCTAAAATTCTCAATAATAAATAGATAACAATCATGCAAATATTTAAATCCACTGGCAACACTGGGAGTTTAACATTAGAAGCACAGTTTAACAAGGAGTTTATAGAGTTACAAAATTCCAAGTGGAAGAGGCCTAGAAAATATCTAGTCTAGCACCATCATTTAAATTACGAAACTAAGATCTCAAGAGTAACTTACTCAAGGTCATATAAGTAATACAAAAGCAGAGCCTAGATCTGGACCAAAGGTTTCTGTCTCCAAACCTAAATGCTCTCTTTTGCATTAAACCATATTACATTACTTCTTTTAAGTGGTCATCAAGAAGGAAGGGTATCTTTCAAAGCAATTCAAACTACTCCATTAAGATCACCACTTTTCTCATTAGAAAGATTGGATCACTGATCTGGGAGGAAGGGTCCTCAGAAGCCATACAGTTCAATCTCATTTTACAGTTGGGGAAACTGAGACCCAGGCAAGCTAAGTGACTTGTCCAAGGTCCACAGGTAGCAGAGAGAGAATCTCAACCCCTCTTTCTCCAGAACCAGTGTTCTTTCCACACAGCCTCCTTAAGAACAAAGTGAATGGATGAAAAAGCATTTAAGTGCTAAGCACTATGAATACAAATACAAAACTAGAGACAATCCCTGTCCCCAAGGAACTTACATTCCGGTACTGGGAAAAAATACACATCTGGGGAACTATTCCAGAAATGAAGGGGTTGGGAAAGAAGCATACATATACAGACAAAGCAAGGTAATACTAGAGTAGATTTCTAGAAAGTAGGGAATTAAATGAAGCCTGGTTAGGGTCTGACTGAAATAGTGGACCAGGTGAGACATATACCAATCAGGACGGCAGGGGTCCAAGGGTAGAAGTTCCAGAGATAAAGGATTAAAACCTACAGGATATGGTCTCTGGTCTGCCAGCAAGATGGCTGGTGAGCAGATCCCCAGCCTAGGAAGTTGGGAGGAAAATAATAACAAAAGTAAAATAAAAGAACATTTGTAATGAAGCAAAACTAGACTCAGGGCACCCACTGTTAGTATTTATCATGCTGTGACCCAAAAACTAAGAACTTAAAAGTACCCCTCTTTTGTTCCCACACTTGCCCTTCACCTTTTCCTTCTTTTCTTTTTTTTTTTTAAACTAAACCCTAGGTTATCCTCCCTCCTTTTGCAATCAGTTCAGCATCTCCCACATAGTCTTTGTCTCCTCCTCAACTACTCCTGCTCTCATATAACAGGAGACAGGATGAGGGAAGGGAATCCTTTAAATATCCTAACTTCCAAATTCTTCAATCTACTCAATTCCCATGAACTACTCCTCCATTCCACTTCAGCTAGATATTGAGATGCTCGTAGCCTTGATACTGCCATCTCCCACAAGTATTCCAATTCCATGTCTTGAACTCCAAAATTCCTTTATCTGATCACAAACTTTCATCATTTCATCTTTCCCTAAGCTTATAATCCTCAATATTGTTCTTTGTCCCCACCAGGACCTGCAATCCCTCTACCCATCAGTGCTTTACCAGGCCATTACCCCTGCACTGGCTACATTCTCACTTCCCAATTTCAACACCTTACTGAACCACTTCTATTCTATCCTCTACTTTTAAATCCCTTGCCAGTTATCCTGTCACTGATCACACTTTGTCAAACCACAACTCTGGATTACTCACCTCCTTCACCTGTATTCACATGCAGGAAAAGGAAAATGAAATCACAAAGCCATAATGATTATGTTTGTTATCAAACCTCAACTGTAAGACAATCCTCCCTCTGCTATCAATTCAATTCATTCTCACACCAAAATAGCTATTCCAAACCCCAAGACTCTTCAATATTTCAACAGTATCCTTTGTGTTGAGCAACCTCTCCTCCTTGATACTCTTCTCTCTGGGTTTTTAGGACACCACTCTCTCCTGGTTCTCCTCCTATCAAACTGCTCTTTCTCAGTCTCCTCTGCTGAAATCTTCATCCAGATCATGCCCTCCAACCCCGGATGTTCCACTGGGTTCTGTCCTGGGCCCTCTCCTTTTCTCTTCTCCTTTTATGCTACTTCATTTGGTAATCTCATCAGCTTCCACAGATTTAATTATGCTCTTTATGCTGATGGTTCTCAAATCAACCTATCCTGCCCCAACCTCTCTGCTAACCTCCAGTCTCGAATTTCCCACTGCCTTTCAAATATCTCAAACTGGATCTCCAGTAGACATCTTCAACTAAAAATGTTCAAAACTGAATTCATTGTCTTTCTCCCTAAAGTCTCCCCAATCTCCCACCTTCTCTATTATTGTAGAAGGCAACACTACCCTCCCAGTCCTCAGGCTCACAATCTAGGTATCATCCTTGCCTCTTCACTATCCCTCAACAACCCCTCTCCTCATATCCAAACTGTTGCCAAGGCCTATTGATTTCACCTTTGCAACATCTCTCCCATATGCCCCCTCCTCTCCTCTGATACTACTACCCCTCTATTAAAGGCCTTGATTATTGCAATAGCCTTCTTGTGGGTCTGCCTGCCTCAAGTCTCTCCCCACTCCATTTTATCTTCCATTCAGTCACCAATGTGATTTTTCTGAAGCACAAGTCCTATCATGTCACTCAATAAAATCACTCACCTAGTCAATAAACTCCATTGGTTCTCTATTGCCTCCAGGATCAAATATAAAGTCCTATGTTTGGCATTCAAAGCCCTTCATAACCTAACCCCCTCCTGCCTTTTTGGTCTTCTTACACGTTACTCCCTGCCATGCCAATCTCAAACTAGATATCCCACAGGCATGTAAATCTCAACATATGCAAAACAGAATTTGTTATCTTTCACCCTAAACCTTCCCCTCCTCTAAACTTCCCTATTATCACTGAGGGCATGATTGTCCTCCTACTCACCTAGGCTGGCAACTTTGATGTCATTCTTGATCACTCCCTCACACCATACATGCAATCAGTTGCCAAATGTTGCCATTTTTACTTTCCCAATATCTCTCCTACACTTCCTCTCCCCTCACACAGCACCCTAGTTCAGGCCCTCATCCCCCAACTCTCAGACCACTGCAATACTCTTCCAATTGGTCTCCCTTCCACATGTCTCATTCTATTCCAATCCATCCTCCAAAGAGCTGCCAAACTTATTTTTCTAAAGTGCAGGTCTGACCTTGCCAGCCTCTCTACTCAATTAACCCCAGCAACTTCCTATCAACTCTAAGACCAAATAGAAAGTCTTACGTTTAGCATATACGGCTCTTCACAACTTGACCCTTTCCTACCTTTCTAGTCTTTTTTATACTCTGCTCCCCTCTATGTATTCCACAGGAATACTGGCCTCCTTGATGATCCTCACACTCTCCATCTTCTGACTTGATATTTTTGCACCGTCTATCCCCCAGGCCTGGGACAATCTCCCTCCTCACATGGTTGGAATAGCCTTTCAGAATATGTCAAAGAAAAATACGGTCTTTAAAAAAAAAAACAGTAGGGTCTAGATAAAAAAATCTAATAGTGCCCCTAGGAGGGAATAATAGTTATAAAATTTGTTTTTCTACGTACTCTTACTTGAAAATTTAATTATCTGCTTAAGGACATCCAATGAATATACTGAAAAGTCTGGATTTCTTGCTATGATGCTCAAAAATATTTGTGAAATACTAGTTAGCTTACTAAAGATTTATAATTAAAGCAGACCTCAAATGCTTAGCTTAGAAAACAGAAATGAAAAGAATCCACTAACTATACCTTCCTGCTCTGGAAATTAACAGATATTTGATTTTCAGCCCTGAGAAATATATCTACCTATAATAAATAACTACCATCCAAAATATGGAGACATTAGGAAAAGTATCCCTTTGGTCCTCTAAAAATAAAAAACTCAGGGCAAAAATCTTCATTTGAAATGCTAATTCAAGTGACACCTCTGGGGGAATAAAAAACACATCATTTTAGTGCTAGAAGGGATCTCCAAGACCATGTAGTTCAATTTCCTAATTTTATAGACAAGGAAAACAGGGCAGAGAAGGACACAGGCCACACATCAGTAAGGACAGAGCAGTGCCAGAACCTACTTTTTTCTGACCCCCAGTTCCTAGATGGTGCAATGGATAAAGCACTGGACCTGAAGTTGGTAACACCCAAGTTCCTAAAATTGAGGCCATTCACCATGAATTCCCTTTTCTCCTCTCTTCCACATCTCCTATCATATAAATGTCTTCTGCCATCTCTTCTTTCATCCCTGTCTCATATGACAAAGTGGTCCTACTCCTTACCAAGGCTAACTTCTCTACCTACACATGTGATCCCATTCCATCCTGTCTCCTCCAATCTCTCCCTGTCTGCTGGCTCATTTCATATGGCCTACAAACACATCTATGTCTCCCTCATCCTGAAAAAAACCCTCACTTGATCATTCTATCCTCACTATCATCCTATATCTCTTCTATCCATTGTAGCTAAACTCAGGCAGTCCACAATACGTACCTCCACTTTCTCTCCTTTCATTCTTCTTAACCCCTTAAAATCTGGCTTCCAACCATATCATTCTGCTGAACTGCTCTCTCCAAAGTTACCAATGATCTCTTAGCAGCCAAATCCAATGGCCTTTCTCAATCTCCATTTTCTTTGACCTCTCTGCAGCCTTTGACATTGCTGATCTCTCCTTGATATTCTCTTCTCTCTAGGTTTTCAGGACAGCATCATCTCCCAACTACTGACTACTTTTTCTCAGTCTCTTTTCCTAGACCCTCATCCAGATCATGCCCTTCAACCACAGGCATTCCCATTCTGGGCCTTCTTCTCTTTTTACTTTACACTACTTCACTTAATGATTTCATCAGCTCCCACTGTCTTAAAAGACTTAATCTCTATTCTGAAGATTCTCAAATCTATCTATTCTGCTCCAACTCCTCTGTTAACCTCCAATCTCACATCTCCATCTGCCTTTCAGACACCTCAAACTGGATGTCCAGTAGACACCTTCTACTAGACATGTCCAAAATTATGTTTTTCCTTAACCCCTCCCCACCTTCTCTACCTTTCCTATTATAGGGAATTACCATTATCAGAATATCCTCCCAGTCCCTCAAGGCTGCAACCCAGGAATTGTTCTAGACTCCTCACTGTATCTTGCCCCCCATATCCAATCTGTCGATTTCGTCTTTGTAACATCTCCCCATATGCCCCCTTCTCTACTTTGAGAATGCTACCATTCTAGTGCAGACCCTTATCACTGCATTTCTTGATTATTACAATTGCCTGCTTGTGGGTCTGCCTGACTCAGTTCTCTCCCCACTCCAATCCTTTCTCCATTCAGCCACCAAAGTGATTTTTCTTATGCACAGGTCCTACCATATCACTCAAAAAAGTTACTCACCTCAATAAATTCCATTGGTTCCCTATTGCTTCCAGGATCAAATATAAAATCCTCTGTTTGGCCCTTAATAACCTAATCTCCTCCTACCTTTTCAGTCTTCTTACCTTTACTTTCTGCCATGTACTCTTTGATCCAATAACACTGGTTTCCAGGCTATTCAACAAACAAGACAGCCCATTCTTGCCTCTGGGCATTTTCTCTAACTGTCCCTCATGCCTTGAATGCTGCTTCTCCTAACCTTTACCTACTGATCTCCCTGGCTCTCTTTAAGTTCCAACTAAAATTCCATCTTTTAGAGGCAGCTAAGTGGCACAGTGGATAGAGCACCAGCCCTGGATTTAGGAGGACCTGAGTTCAAATCCAGCCGCAGACACATAACACTTACTAGCTGTGTGACCCCGGGCAAGTCACTTAAACCCCACTGCCCAACCAAAAAATAAAATAAAATTCCATCTTTTACATCTTTTTTCCCAACCCCTCTTACACTAGTGCATTCTCTCTGTTAATTATTTACTATTTATATTTATTTGCATGTTGTCTTCCCCATTAGATTGTAAGCTCCTTAAGACTTACATGAACTGATGCTGAGTGAAGTGAGCAGAACTAGGAGAACATTGTACACAGTACAGTAACACTGTGCAGTGACCAACTTTGATAGACTAAACTCTTCTCACCAATAAAAGGATCTAAGACAATTCAAAAAGACTCATGATGGAAAATGCTATTCACATGAAGAGAAAGAACTATGGAGTCTGAATGCAGATCGAAGTATATTATTTTCACATTGTTTTTTGTTTTTCCTTTCTCGTGGTTTTTTCCTTTCTGATTCTTCTTTCACAACACGACTAATGTGGAAATATGTTTAACATGATCGCACATGAACAAAAATTTGGAACTCAAAATCTTACAAAAATGAATGTTGAAAACTATCTTTACATGTAATTGGAAAAAAAATTTAAAAACCATTAAATGAAAAAATGGTTAAAAAAAAGAGATTGTAAATTCCTTGAGGACAGGAATTATCTTTTGCCTCTGTTTCCCCAGTCTTAGCACACGGGTGCTTAATAAATGGATGCTTAATAAATATTGACTGACTGAGTTTAAATCTGGCCTTAGACATGGAATAATTGTATGACTCTGGGCAAGTCACTTAACCTCTATTTGCCTCAGTTTCCCCAAGTGTAAAACGGGGATAATAATAACACCTACCTCCCAGGGTTACTGGGAGGATCAAATTACATAATATTTGTAAAATACTCAGCACAGTGCACAGCACATAGTAGGTGCTTAATAAATGTTTGTTCCTTTCTCTTTTCCACTGTGCTATGCAAAAATCTATTGAGTTACAAATGAGATGTAGTATGAGCTATCCATTTCTGCCATTTAATCAACATAACCAAAATTTAAACACTATTAGGGAAAGAAGTGATATACTTAGTCTCCAGATTCTTTACTTAAAATCTCAGGAAGATTTTACATTCTGATGGTTTTTTTCCCCCAAAGAAACAAACCAACTTAGACTTTTCTCACTGTAAGTTTAGAATGTACTTGTAATACTTTTATAATAGGTCTCTCATTTCTCTATGCTATTACATCTTGACCATGACTACCTGAATTATAATTTTCATAACTTTTATCAGTTCACATTGAAATGCTAGCCTCTGTGGAATTTGTGCACCTTAAAATGCTACAAATATAAAAGTAAACCTTTTTCATTCTTCTCTAATAGGAAACTTAATCTTTTTAAAAATCAAAAACTTTATCTAAAGTTCACATGGGATCCATAAGACCATGTAACAAAGAAAAAAATTAAATACCTAAATTACAAACTTAAAATTTTGAATTCCTCTTGGAATACTCCTAAAGGGAAAGGATTAAGAATATACCCATAGGCACACCCATGTATTATGCCAAAAGTGAACTACAGACACATAATAAGATCTGCTAAACCTCCTATCTGAGCCTGTTACTGAAACACTGGAAAATAAATTTAGCATTCGGGCCCCTGTGGCCTTTGATTAAGAGGATTTTGTACCTTCCATACTTGAAAGCTGTGCTCACCAGAACTTGCAATCTGTTTAGTTTATGTATGCCTGCTCAGAGATTTGCCTGAGGCTTTTTTTGAGTTACAACTCTAATTAAATTCAAATGTATTTAATTTGCTTTAAGAAAAACTTTACAAGAAAGTATGTAAAATGTTTATCATTTGCTCTAGACTCTTCCTGATAAATGTGAAGAATTCCCAATACTTTCCTAAGTAAACAGAGGGGTCCTTTTGTAGAGCATAAAATAAGCCTTTCTTTCATTTCCTATTTGTCAAGCTACAAAATCACATTGATTTAAACACCCAAAATGACCTTACAGGTACCTCATTTTCCTGAAGATGAAAAGTATGAGGGACTGCGATGGTATAGTAATTCTTAATTAAGAGGAAAAATCTATAGCCAAAATTAATAGGTTTGGTTTTTTTTAAAACCTCTATTTATGGACATTCCATTTTAGTGTCCTCAGATGCTTAGGTACTAGAAGGACTCTATGACAAAAAATTATTACAGGATTCTGAGTAACTAGTCTTGGTAGTACAAGTATTTTGAAAGCAAAGAGGCCTTAACTGCCTAAGGAAACTGAGAATACTGCTTAACAGCAAAGACTCTGGGCACAATGAAAATGCCCAACAAGTTCTCAAGTTCTACAAAGCAACATATGTCTAGGACAATAAAATAGAAAAGACCCTATCCAATAAAAAGTAGTATATATTCATTACCTGCAACTTGAACTACCAAAAAAAAAACCAACTATACAACCTAACTTACATAGGCTTACATAGGTTTTAATTAATAATCTCTAAGGTCACTTTCAGCTCTAAAATTTTATCCAATGATGTATTCTCTGCTTGTTTTCCATTACAAGTCTAAGAAGCAAGCTACCCTCACAGAGCTACTGTTCTATTTTCCCATGGAAACAAATTTTACACAACTGTCTCTCCACGTGTACCCTTATTGATTATATGGACCTTTCAGATCAAAGCACATCCACCTAGGAAGCAAAGGGCCCAGATTTAAACTGCTTGCAAATTTATTTTTTAAAAAGGTGACTACAGAGAAGTCCTGTGGCTTCTTTTCACCCTAAAATTTGTGATATACACTGAACTACTGTCAGCATGACAGCAAATCTCAAACCACAAAAAAATTTCTCTAACATTATAATACTATTTAGATTTTAAAATTCCTGGCGGGGTGGAAAACCCAAACAAGTGTTAATACAGTGACCACAAAAAGGAGAAAGATGAAAAAACAAGGGTTTGAGGGTGAACAAATTTCGCTTGGCTAGTTCAATATCCCAACTGCCTTTGAAAAGCTTGGATTTTTCAAAGACATACTCCTTTTAGAAATGTACCCACCACTTCCTTTCATCTCTTCAGGGTTACTAGGCAATCCTTTTCCTACTCTAAATCCTTCACTCACCATGACCTCCCGTACTCCTCCAAAAAAACCAAATTATTCGATTAGTGTATCATTCTTTCACTTGACCCTCTTCCATTCCCCAAATATCAAATACTGATAAGAACAATACCAAAGCGTTCCCAATGCATCAGGTAGTTTTACCGGGGAAAGATAAAGCACTTCTTGAGGGTGGAAAAGGGTGGTACCAAATGAAGATTCAAGATCTCTTTTTTTTTTTTTTAATTACAGTGGTGGAGAAATAGCTATCCCCTGGAAATTTTCCATCACCATCGCTATAGCATGAGATGGTTAATTGCCCTTGGTCTCTAACACCTTTCACCCTTAAGTCTGTTTCAACTCGAGGAATGCAACTAGTGTCTGGGAAAACGCACAGCCTGGCTTGGGATCCCGGCGCAAAGGACAGAGGCTCTTAAGTTCTGGAAGTGACCACTGTCCCTACAACCATCCCGATTGCCGCCCCGAGCCGGCTCTGGGTTGGGGTCACCGCAGGAGCCCCCTCCTCCTGCAGCCCGACCCAAGGGAGGCCTAGCGGGAAGCCCCCTAGGGCGCTCGGGACTCAGACACCCCAACACACAACACCCCGGAGGTGGGGGCGGGGTGGGGGGAGGTGCCAGAGCCCACGCCCACGCCCCGCCTCGCTCCCTCGGAGCTCCGGGAGAGCTCGGTCCCCGAGAGGAGGCTGCGTGGTGACCGTCGCCGCCGTGGGCCAGGCGCGGGCCGGGCCGTGGGGGAGGGGACGGCCGGGGAGCCGAGCGGTGACTGACGGATGGCCGGGGACAGCGGAGGGGCGGGAGGGTGAGGACGGAGCACGTGCACATCCCCGAGCCAAGACCCCTTCGGAGGCGGACCGGGTCCGTCACATACTCACTGCCGCAGCTGCGACCAGGAAGCACCAACCAGGAACCGAATCGCTTAGAGGAACGGGGAGGGCGGGGACAAACTCACGGGGGAGGAGCCTCGTCACGTATTACGGCTTAGGAAACGTACTTCCGGGCAAAAAAAAACCCAATTTCCGCGCACGCGTAGAGTTGTGTGTTTCTCCACAACCTTTTCAACCCTTTCAACCATTTTCCCCCTTTCCCCTCTTTCCCCCGTTTTCAAACTCGCTCCTCTCCTACCCCGTTCCCAACCTTCCCTGTGTCTTTGAATACTTTTCCTTTTCGTTTCTCTTGACCACCCCCAGAGCCTAGGGGTCTCAGGAGATTTCTGTCAGTGAGACAGTTTCTTAGAGCCCTTGAAGTAGTAGGCAGCCGTCCTTGTTGCGCGTGGCAATGAGGGCTCGGGCTGAGATCGAGGTTGCGAGAAGCGGGAGGAATGGGAGAGTGGCCGAGGCTTCCACAACCAACTACAATTCCCATGATGCCCCGAGGACAAGCCCTGGGTGGCCTCCCTCCCCCTCCCTCAGGGTGCCAGAAGGCTCCCTGATCTAGAGTGGCCCTACACCTTGGCCAAGAAGGAGGAGAGGAAAGGAGGGGGTGGTCCGGGATCGCAGTGAAATCAGAACCATCATCCTGTCATGTCTTTCTGTCTTCGGCCTCTGGGGCAGTTGAAGGAATTCTCTGTCTCTGTCTTTGGCTTTTAGAGGAATCCTACGTCATATTTCTTAATATTGAAATTTAAAGTTTAATAATAATAATTAAGCCTTACAATACTTTTGGAAAGGCTTTGTTCTGTGAAGTTTGGATTGAGTCAAAGGGCGTCGCCTGAGAACCTGAGGGCCACATGTGGCCTCGAGGCCACAGGTTCCCAACCCCTGAATTAAACCATAATTATTAAACCTTAATGTGCTAAACTGTGAATTAAATGAGTATCCAACTCACCTCATTCACCTGCCAGGAACCAGATGTGATTTCAGACTATCAAATCAATCAATAAACATTTATTAAGCACCTACTATGTGCCAGGCACTATGCTAAGCACTGGAAAAAAACAAATAGAGCCCCAAACCAGTCCCCACCCTCAAAGACCTTAAAATCTAATGGGGGAGATGACAAGCAAACAAGAATATACAAAGCAAGCTACATACAGGATAAATAGGAGATAATTAAAAGAAAGAATGCACTAGAATTAAGAGGGGTTGGGAAGGCTTCCAGTAAAAGAAAGGATTGTAGTTGGGATTTTATTAAAGGAAGCTAGGGAGGTCAGTAGGGCAGCTGGATTGCAGGACTTGGAATCAGGAAGATTCTTCTTCATGGGTTCAAAACCAGCCTCAGACACCAGCTATGTGACCCTGGGCAAGTCACTTAATCCTGTTTGCCTTCATTGCCTCATCTGTAAAATGAGCTGAAGAAGGAAAATGAATCCAGTATCTTAAACCCCAAAATGGGGTCATGAAGAGTGGGACACAACTGAATGACAGCAAGGGAGGTCAGTAGGCAGAGCAGAGAAAAAATTCTAGAGATCACTTAAGTCTTCTTCTATTATCAGAAATATATAGGGTGATGATCTTATTTATTTCAACAAGCACTTAAGTACCTACTATTTTTCTAGCAAGAGCACTAGGAGCAGGTATTGCAAACAAACAAAACAACAACAACAAAAAACAGTCCCTACCCAGGAAGGACTGTATTGGAAAATTGTAAGCAAGAAAGCATTTTTTAAGGGTATAGGACGGGGGTGGGGAACCGTGGCCTTAAGGCTGCCTGTGGCCTTCTAGGTCCTTAAATGCAGCCTTTTTGACTGAATCCAAATTTTACAGAACAAATCCTTTTATTTTTATTAATACATTTTTGTTTGTCTTTTATATTATATTTTATTTTTAAAATTAACATATTTCAAATACCAAAGAATAAAATAAGTTTCAATGAAATAATCCTCCCAGATTGACTATCACAATTACAACATTAATAAGCCCTCAGGGCTAAATTGATAGCTGCTATGCTTATTATTTAGTTCTAACTTCCCCTGCCTGACTGGTTGGCAAGAGTTTATGGGGGTGGAGTACAGCCAGTCTGTTACCAGTTTTTGACAACAGTGTACTATATTTCTATTTGAAGTGGAATTAGTGAAGAGTTGCACAGCTCAACAGTATTTTTTAATTCTGTCTGTTTAACAGCCTGTCATGCCAAAGAAGACCAAGAGAACATTGAAGGAAGAAAACAGATTTTTTTTAATGAGGATTGAGAATTGAAATATTATCTTGTTTTTGCTAAAGATAAGATGATTTGCTTGCTTTGTGATACTGCCATATCAATATTAAAGAAATTCAATGCTCATCAGCATTATAACACTCATAAGGAGTACAAATATTTTAAATTAGAGGGAAAGGCTCGAAAGGTTGTATTGCAGGAATTAAAAGATGAAAAGCAAAAGCAAAGACAATTCTTTCAAGCAGCAATAACATCTGGAAATAATGCCACTGAAGCAACTTTTAAAGCAGCTTATATACTTCGAGGAGGGTGGGGGGTGGGGGAGAAGGGAAGCCATTCAGTGATGTAGAGATTTTGAAAGAATACATTGTTGAAGTTATAGGATGCTTAGACCCTGATTACATTTCAAAGTACAAACAACTGCCCCTTCAAGGAGGACCATAACTGATGGACAGCATGAATTAGCCTTCCCACTTAACAGAACAACTTCATTCAATGCTTCAAAAGGAAAATATATATTATTCATTTATGTTGGGTGAATCAACTGATACTACTGACTCAATGCAGGTTTTATACTTCAATAGGATCATAACAGAAGATTTTCTTTGCTACAAAGAGTTGCTCCCTTTGGGCACTCTTGTGAACAAAACACAGGGAATAAATATTTTCAACAACTTTCAAGATAAATGTCTTGAAGTTGGACTGAATTTGGTAAATTAGTGAGTGTATGTACAGAGGATGTACCTTCCATGACAGGAAAACATGAAGGGTTTATTGCACAGATAAAAAGGTGTTAACAAATGCTCTCATTTCTTTTCATTGTTGCATCAGCAAATCTCTGTACTAAAGCTACTATTTTAAGTGATGCTTTACGACAAGTTGTAAGTATTGTTAACTTTATTCCTGCAAATGCAACACGGCATCATTGGTTTTATAACAAGCTAAAGTTGAACGCTGAGCTATTCAGCCTGTATTTGCCATATCATTCTAAAGTGCATTGGCTATAACAGGGACTGGTGTTAGCCAAAATTTTATCTCTGCAAAAACAGATAGTTAAATTTTATGAAGAGCAGAATCAGCAATGTGAATTATTGAAAGATTTCTATAGGAATGCTGCATTCCTGTGTGATGTCAAATCAGAACGACTTGAATATTTCTTTGCAAGGTAAAACTAAGTCTATATATGATATGTGGCAAAAAATCCAAGCATTTTGAAAAAAGCTACCTTTTTTCAAAGCACTTCTTTAAAAGGAAATTTCAGATGAACATTTTCCTTAGTTAGCAAAGGTCATTGATGAGCAGGATGATATATGCAAATCATTTGAAGAATATGCAGCTGCTATAGACCTATTAATTGGAAAATACAATGAAAGTTTCACTGACTTTGAGAATCATGACATCACACTCAAATTGGCATTTCAGCCTCACCTAGTTGATATCACCAAAGCACCTAAAGATCTACAGATTGAATTGATTGAGGTCTCAGTAGATGACATTTTAAAGTCATTGTTTGATGCTAAGAAACATCCAGTTGAAATATGGAAAAATGCAGTAAAATACCCACATCTTCAGCAACATGCCCAAAAAAGGCTTTCTTGCTTTTCAACCACTTATTGCTGCAAATCTACATCCTCCTACCTAACCCAAATCCAGACCCTCTTAAGGTCACAAATGACTGATACCCATCTAGAGGATCAACTAAAACTGCAGAACTCCATGCTGCAAACTCCAAATATTCAAATGCTTTCCAACAAAAAGCAGACACAACAAATTCATGAAAAGTTTAGTTAACTTTAAAATGAACAAATACTATCTTTTTTTGAAATTATTAAGTACATAAGTAGTTATATCTTCACAAAATAATGTACATTTTTAAGTATATCTAATTGAAGTTTCTTGAATGCGGCCTTATTTGATTACAGCTAAATATTAATGTGGCAGTCCAACAAGAAAAGGTTCCTCACTCTGGTGTAGGATGTGGTCAACACTGCAATAGGCACTGAGTATCCAAAAACAAAAGCAGAGTCCTTGCCATCCAGGATTTCCTGTTCCAACTGGGGGAAAGTACTTACATAGGCATATACAAAACATTGATATATGAACAATAGATACATGTATATAGAAAATTCAAAATAAATACAAAGTAACTTCTGCGGGAAGGCATTAGTGATAGAATCAGAATAATGATAGGCTTCCTGTAGGAGCTGATATGAGCTGAACTTTGAAGAAAGCTAGGGATTCTAAGAGGCAGAAATGAAGAGAGAATCATTTAGGGAAGAGTAAAAGGATTGCACTGCTATTGTGTACTTGGGTTTTTCTTTTGCAGTGCATTCATGACTGCCCTTTAAAGGGAAGCAATGTAGTCTCATAGAAAGCACCCTGGAGTTAGAGAATCTGGGTTCAAGTCGAGGCTTTGCACTCAATAACCTTCATGATTTGGACTTAAATTTCTTAGCTACTTTGAGGCTTGTTTTCCTTGTTTGTGAGGAACTATAATTATAAAGTCCCTTCTATCTCTAAATCTATGAATTTAAGAAGGCAAGAGATTTAGAAGTCATCAAAGGGCTCAGAAGAAAGCATCACGAGGCAGATAGGTGGTGTAGTGGATAGAGCACTGGCCCTGAAGTCAGGAGAATCTGAGTTCAAATCCGACCTCAGACACATAACACTTACTAGCTTGTGTGACTCTGGGCAAATCACTTAACCCCAATTGCCTCGCCAAAAAAAAAAAAGGGAGAGAGAGAAGGGAACTGAAGAGCTTTTAAAGAAGATGATGGTCAGAAAAATGGGCTTTGGATTACTATAAAACAACTTAACATATAAAAAAAGTCCACAGGGCCTAACTAGGGCTGGTAACCAACTAATCATTTAAAGAATTAGTTGAAAGAATTGATGAAGTTTAGTCTAGAAAAGAAAGGACTCAGAAGTGATGTGAAAGAAGTCTTCAGATATGTTGAAGGGGGGGGAAAGAACAAGGATTTATTAAGTGCCTGTTGTGTATTATGTTTTAGGCACTGTGCTAAGTGCTTTACAAGTATTATATACAGAAAGACTGTGGGAGGGATCTAGGAGTGGCCAGGTAGTTTGGAGTCATTGGAGGTGGGGTCTTAGGAGAATCTGGATGGGCCAGTAAACTCCAGGGACCTGGACCACATAGCCAAGGGAGGTAAGAAAATGGAGGGCCAGGCTAGGTTAAGGGTAACAGAGATTGGGTGTAGCCATAATGAAAGGCCAATTGATGAGATTATAGCCTCAGGGGAATGCCAGAGATTTGGCCACCTGGGAAAGTATAGAGTTTTTCCTTTTTGGGGTTTAGATCCCATCCTCATCATTCCTCCCTCAAACAAATGGGACCCAAATTCTTTTGGGGTAAGGGGTGAAGGTCTCAGCTTCAGAAACTGCTTCCTGCTGGCAAGAGGCATAGAGCTGTCCCTACCTCGAGGGGTCCCAAAGAGGATGACTGGAGCAGAGCCAGCCTGCATTCTGAGAATGATCAGAGGACATTGGCTGGTGCCTGTTGTTTGCTACCAGCTGTAGGTGAATGGCCTGTAGTCTGGAACATCTGACAGAAAAGACTGCAGGGCCCAGATATAAAGCAGAGACTAGATTTAGGGCCCAACTCTGAGAAGATAAAACATCCTTATCTCTGTTTAGATTCAGATGATTCAGTTTTCCAACCATGCAGTATCAAATCCATCTCAGAGCCAGACTTACAAATAACCAGGTGGGTAACATTCCCTTTCAAAGGAACATAGCATAGGGGCAGCTAGGTGGCACAGTGGATAGAGCACTAGCCCTGAAGTCAGGAGAATCTGAGTTCAAATCCAGCCTCAGAACAAACCCTTGACACTTACTAGCTGTGTGACCCTGGTCAAGTCACTTAACTCCAATTGCCTTTAAAAAAAAAAGTATGTCAAAGGAACACAGTGAGGAAACTGAGCCAGGAGGATCCTATCTTAAACTGAGGCTAAAATTGTCCTCTCAGCTTTTCCCAATGCTAACTTCCCACCAATATCACATTCTCTGGGTAACTTGTGGCATTTCTCCCACATGGTAGATTATTGATTATCAATGGATTATTATCATCCATCAGACAACTCAAAATAAAATGCTATGAGCTTTTACCTCAAACAGCAAGTTTCACTAATCACAGTTTAGGAAAAACTTTTCCAGGATTTACATCTCAAATTTAAATTTGTCCTGGTATTAAAAGCCAATTGTTAGAGATTATTCCCACAGAATTGTAAATTCTTAGCAAGACAAAACCCAAACAAGCTTTTTTGGCAAGTTTACGCATTAAAACAATAGCCAACAATAGCCAAAGCATTTTAGTGGTAACCAAATTATGAAAAGTTGCTTGATCTAACTGATATAAAAAGTTCGCCATTACCAATCAGGTGACTTCAGCTTTTTTAAATGCATTTCCAAATTACTTAACACAGAGAATCAACATCTCATCATTAACAGTTAAAAGTACAACTTTAAAAGAGTGTGCTTACCCAAGTTCAGAGGTCAGCTTCTTTATCTCAAACAGGATGTGCTGAACCTGGGTGAAGCTTCCAGGTAAAGGTTGCCCCAGGGCCCAAGGCCATTGCCTGTGGTGCCCCATGCTGTTGCTGCTGCCCCTCCCCCTTCCTTCTTTTCCCAGGTAGGAGAGGGCAAAATCAAAGGTGAGGGGTAAAGGGTGAAACTCTCTGAGAAACCTTATGAGAGGGGTTAATAGATACCATCTTGACTCAAGGGAAAGGAGTGGGAAAAAGGAGTGACCAGGGTTGTAAGGGGGAGTTTCAAAACTTAATGATATATCACAAAACCTCCAGAATCTGCCAAGATGTTTTTAGCTGTTCTAACTTTTCCCTGTAATCTCCATGAAGGAGGATTCAGGGGTGTAGAGGGAAGGGAGTAAGTAAGCCTCAGAGAACCAAAAAGCAGCTGCAGTTTTCCCTAATTCCCTAGCACCAAGAGAATTGACAGAATTAGGCATACACTTCCAGATAAGGCATCTGTCCTTGTTCTCTGTACTGTGGAAGGTGTACCCAGGTCCATGGCCTCGAACTGACCCCGTGGACCGAGAGCCTAGGAGCATCAGGCTGAGTGAGAGACAGCCTCATAACCATCTGCATGAAAAGCACCTCCAACCCTTGGTGCTTTGAGATCAACTCTAACTGCAGAGCAAGAAAAGGGGGGGGGGAGGCTTACATACCTTCCAGTCTTGGCTGGAGAAGAACTTGGGGTTAGTTTCCCCATATGAGCCATCAAAATGTTGAGGTTTAGTGGTTTAGGGGTGCTGGAACCCCAAAATCACAACATGTAGGTCCTGTCTTCAAGAATTTGACCCAACCCTTCTTTCAGCCAAAGAAAAGGTTCATTAGAACATCAGTCATATTGGGCAGACTCTTAAGGAGTCTGAATGTTAGTGAGCTATTGGCTAGATTTTAAGAGTCTGAGCAATGGACAGATTATAAGAATCTAAGCTGTTATTCCCTCCTTAAGCCAAATCTGATAAGAATAAGATTCACTTATTCCCTCCCACCTTCCCTCTGAAGGAGTCTGAACATTAGTAACCTATTGGCTAGATTTTAAGAATCTAAGCAATGGCTAGGTTATAAGAATCTAAGCAGTGGCTAGATTATAAGAGTCTGAGCCTTTGGCCAGATTATAAGAATCTGAGCCATAGTTCTTTTGAACTAGGGTGCACTTGGTATACCTCCCGGTGCTGCCTAATGAATTATCACTCCTATTGTGGGCAGGTGACTGGGGGGTACTAATATTGCTTTCCTTTTTAAAAATCCTTTTTATTACTATAAACTTGAGAAATTAACACACTTGAACATTTTCTAACATAAAGAACAGAAAAAGAGGACATTTGAAACTATGAATCTCCACTATTTACAGCCGGTTTTGGTTTTTGATTTTGTATTTCAAATTTGAATTTAATGTGGTAATTCCAACACTGCCCTATTTGCACTCCCTTCTGAATTTCCTTCTGCTTTCTTCTATTTATTTTAAAAATTCTTCATTAACTCTCTTTTCTTTTCTTCCACTTTTAAAAAAATATGATCAATCAGTCCCTTCCACCTCCGAAAAGCCTTTCCTTATAACAATTAAGTATAGTCACACAAAACAAACCCACACATTGGTAGTGTCTAAAGATGCGTATGTCTCATTCCGTACTTCTAGCTCATCACCTCTCTGTCAAAAGATTGGAAGCATTATATCATTAGTCTTCTATAGTCATGAACATCATTGCTTACTTTTAAGCGTTGTCTTCCTCCATTAGAATGTAAGCTCCTTGAGGGTAAGGACTGTCTTTCATTTTGCTTCTTTTCTTAGCCCTTTCTTAGCACCACCCTTGTATTTGTGTTCCCAGCACTTAGCACAGTGCTTGGCAGTGTAAGCACTTAATAAATGCTTGTTGACTGACTGTACTTATCATAGTTCTTTACCATTATTTTCATTTACAATGTCAGTAATTTTATAAGTTGTTCACTTCACTAATATTGATTTTTCAAAGAGTACTTTCTTTTGAATACATATTTTTTCCAATTACATAGGTTTGATTCAGGTAGATTTCTACCTGAATGTTAAAAATAGTAAGGAATACTAACCAAAAATAATTTTAGAAAACTGTTCTCAACTAATAAACTGCAACATCAGTTCAAGCTCACAAGTCTGAGGTAGCAATCAAGGTGATTCTGAGGAATTCTCAATGACACTGGTACCCATCTGGATTTTTTGAAAAGTTTAACATCCTTTTTTATTATTCATGATTTACAGTTCTCAAAATTACAAGGTGATGGAAAGATCACACAATTTTCAACCAAGCTATAAATCATTCTTCAAATTGCTGGCATGCCTATAATGCCATCTAATTTTTCTTGGAAGCTGACCTTCATGAAGTGATGAAATAAAAAAATTAAGAGAAACAGTTGTTTTCCAAATTATGGTATTCCTAAAATAAGCTATCAGTGATAAAGAGCAACTTTTCCAAGAATCATTTTCTTGCTTATTGGATGTAATTTATTTGTGTCATTGAGTAGATATTCTCTTATAGTTAAAATTGTTTTTCAATGCTTTAGTCTAAGTAGCACTAGCTAGAGGCATTATTATAATTGTAATTTTTAAAACAGCAGAGAAATGGGTAATTGACAAGTGAAAAAACTTCTTTTTATATAAAAGATATGCATTTTTAACAATAAAATGAAATCTGTTTATAGAGGTTATTTTCATTTAATCTGCTTATATCCTACTGTTTTCAGCCTACAACAGAAAGCAAGGAGATACACATCAAGTTGTAAGGCAAGCTTGATGGGTGGAAGCATTTAAAGACAAAAAGGATTCAGAGCTAAGGGTACCAAAGACCTTCTGAAATGCTAAGGAATGTGTGTTGTTCTGTATGTACTACAATAACAACAGACCATCAATAAGAGTCCATTCATGACCTTCTTAACTGTTATAAGTTAATCACTTTATTAGACTTCAGACTCATTACCTTTCTTTGCTACATACCTTTCCCTGTTTTATAACATTGTGACATCTAGAAATTTTCTAGGAATTGGTAGTATTTTGGTAACCTTCTTCTACTTCACCCCACTCCCAACCTCGCTCTTTTTCAGAAAATAGTGGCAGAATATCTGGTCTTCATTACTGGTATTTTCAGGTATTTGGCTTTGTGCTCAAGAATTTTTTTTTAAATAAATGTTGCTTGAAATTTCTCCTAATTTACTTGTTACATCACATCATTAGATAGTATAATTTATTACCATGTAATTAAACTTCTAACAGCAATTATTAACATGAAGTCATGTTCCTCTTTCCTGTTGCCTGGGTTGGCTTGCATGCAGCTGGGGTTAGGTTGCAATTGAAGACTCCATGAGAATGTAGCCTGAACTAAATCAGGCAAGCAAGTGTCAACATTGTTGACTTCATTTGCATTGTTACCTTTCTTCGTGTATATTGATTTTTTTCTCTTCTTCACATCGTACACATCTTCCCAAGTTTCTCTGAGTTCTTCCTGTATGTCATTCTTATGATTTACTCATGTGCCGTTATATTTACCTACCATAGTTTGCTTAGTCATTCCACAATCATTTCAATGTATTTTGAGTTCCCTATCATTGCTAAAAAAAAAAAACCAACTCCAATGAATGTGTTTATACATGTAGCTCTTTCCATACTGTCAACAACCTTCTTGGGATATAATCTTAGTAGAGAAATCTCATAGCCACAGAGTATGAATTACTTAGTAACTTTTCTTGCATAATTCAAAATTGTGTTCCAGGATGAATGAGTCAAAGTATAACTCCACTTGTGAAAAATGAAAGGTTGTTGAATGAATGATTAATTAAATAAATCATACTGTAATGTATTTGTGTTCTCATTGACTGTGTACTCACTTAATTGGAGTAGTTTATAACCATTTCATATCTCATGCTTCTTGGCCATGTCTTTCTAGAAATTTTCCATAAAGTTTCTACATAGTGTAGACTAGTGTAGACTATCTGAAGGACATAGGGACACATATTTTCATCTCATTTGAATTGAAGGTTAGGACTTTGGAGGGAGGAAAAAGATAGAGGAATGAAATAGATGGCTCTAAAAAGCGTTTCTCTTTAGAATGGGATTTGGTTCTCTAGTGCATGGCTTAAACATCCAAATAATAGGCTCTTAGCTATAGCCACTGCATCTCCAGATGAATTCCATATAGTGCTTTAGGTGTCACAGGCACATAAATTTGTCTACTGAATGACTGATTAAAGCAATAAATTAATTTAATTCAAAAGCACTTATTAAATGCCTACTATTTTCAAAACCTTGTGCTAGGCATTCAGCATACAAAAATTATAGGAAGGTAATCCTTACCCTCAGGAAACTTATTGAATAAATACAATATTTCAATAGATCTAGAATATCATTGCTGCTAATACTCTTTCAGGTGGTACAGAGCATAACCTCTTTCATTCTGTGTAATTCTCATCCGTGCCTCTCTGTAAATCTTCCATAAAGGTTCTAAACAATTTGTTCCAGGTCTTCCTCTGGTTTTTTTTTTAATATTCTATTAATGACAGTGCAGATCTCAGTATGTCCATCCATCTTTCATTCTCACTATGTGAATGATCAACCTCCTTCCTCAGTCATATGTCTTTGACATTGTTTTTCCACTACTTTCTATGCCTAAATCTTTGTTAGTTATATGATGCAGCTCACTTATGGCCATTGTTTCATTGCTCTTTGAATGACATATAGTTTTGATTCTTCAGAGAACATGGAGCTCAATGATTCATTCAATAAATCAACAAGCATTTATTAAATAATTACTACATTCCAAGCATTGTGCTTCATGCTGGGTATACAAGAACCAAAATGAAATAGCCCTTGCCTTCAAGGAATTTGCACTCTATAGGAAGTGTAAATATTTATATACACATATAACAATGAGAATCTGTTGTTGGACCCAGAATGGAGCTGGGGCAATTGTCCTCTCCTTCTACACCAAAGGCCTTTCTCAACTCTGGACCCATGCATACACAGGTATTTGTTCTGGAAGATCCTGGCCTCTAAGGAGAGGGGCCAGGCACTTTTGTCTCATTATCTCTGGCTCTGCTTCTACCTCCAACCTGTAGCCCTGAGAAGAATCACTTAAAGCTGAGGTCTGACTCATGTCTAGGGTTTCCCCAAAAAGGGGTGAGTGGAAAGGTTCAGTATAAATCAGGTAGGACAACTATTTATTTATACACACACACACACACACACTACTATTTATTTACACACACAAGAATTGCTAAACTCAAAAGATTCACAAGCACACATTTCTATAAGAAAAATTTATATAAACACCGGTAACTAACTATTATTCTATGTTCCTAAAGTTGTGATTTAAACTTCAGAACATAAAGCAATTTGTGGGATTACTGAAATGGCATTTTGCCTCAGTTTTGTACTGTCCAAAATATTATAGAATAGTATAATTACAGACAGTGACATGAAAGTTATTAGATAAGTTTATTCTTCCCAAAAAATAATCACCTTGGAAATAATGAAAACAAGTGCAGATGAAAGAGAGATTCAACAAACCTGAAAAGAATAGATGAGAGCAAACAGAACTTAGAAGTTAAATGATATACGTAACACAAATAAAGAGAAAATAAGAGGCATCTACTTATAAAAACTGAAGTGGAAAATAGAATGAGAAATAATTTAAGAATCATTCAATTCTCTGAGAACCACAACTAAACAAACAAACAAAGAAAACCTAGACACAATATTCAAGAAATTGGAAAAGAAAACTGTGCAAACCAGAGAGGGAAATGAAAACAGAAAGAATTCACAGGTCCAAACTTTATGTAGAAATATCTTGCTTTTTTAAAAAAATTGCACTCTACCACTTTTCATAAAACAATCTGTGCAGATAATTTTCTTATTTTATTTAATAAAAATTAAAAATTTGTTACAACTTTGTTATACACAAAGTTCAAATCCACAGTAAAATAACATACAGATGTTTGTCGACTGATAAAAATTTTAGATTTGTATTTATGACAAAATAATAACCATGATAACATAAATATTATGATATATGACCTTATTTTTTGGCACAATGTTCAGTAAAACATGGTGTCACTGATAATACTAGTACTTGTAATTCTTTTTCAGCAACTAATCAAGATAGAAATTTTTGTCTTTATAACAGGTACAGCAAAAAAGGCTATTTCACACAAAAAATGTTAAAAGGAGTAATAAAATTTGTATTGCTTTGTTAGATAAATTGGACAACTTGTTATTCACCCATAGCCAAAACATAATAAGATTTTCAAGTTTATATGCTTGTTTCAACATCATGTCTATTAAAAATTCTTTTTTCAGATGGAGTAAAATCAAATGAATCATATTTGTCCATGGCAAATGGGTTCCTATTCCATTAATATTTAGAAATACCTGGGTCTTTAAAATAAAAAAATAGAATTGCTTTTATAGAATAGTCAACTAATTAATATGTGGATCTTTACTTCTATTTCAGTTGCAGGAAGATATATATTTATGTTGAGAAACATAAAAATATTATTTTGTAAATGTAATATTCATAATGAAAAGCAACCATAGTATAGTGGATAGAGAGCTGGTCTTGGAGTCAAAAATCACTAGGATTAAGTGTCACATCCATTATGTTCTGGCTGTACTACTCTGGAGAAGTCACTTTACCTCTCAGTGCACTAGGCAATTCTGTAAGGCTGTATGTTGCAGGGAGGCTGCCATTGTGCAGCAGTAAAGGGATTTTCCTTATCAGGGAGTTCCCTCTATGTTTGAAATCAAGAGTCCTGTTCCTATTTCTATTATACATAGCGCTAATTTTTTCATAAATGAAAATTAGAATTAGAGGGCAAATTGAAAGTACCTAGGAACCAGGGTCAGTTCTCTATTATGAGTGAGATGAACTCTTGAAATACACCAGAAGGCAAAAGATAAAAGTTTACAACCAAGAATAATTTACACTGAAACACTGAATATAATCCTATGGATTTGAATAGGATAGGGGATTTTCAAGCATTCCTGATTGAAAAAAAAAGAGGAGAGCTGAGTTAAAATTTCTTAATTTAAGTGATATAGGAGTCAAGAGAAACATAAAAAGGTAAATGAGCAATGGGGAAGAACTAAATGAAGATGATTTGAGTACATTCTCAGAGGAGAATAAGAGAAAAGTGTTCCTTCAGAATCCTGTCTTGAAAGGATGTAGAGGAAGTATGAAAATGACAAATGCAAAATCTAGGTAGGGCTTTTGTTCTGTTTTATCGATTTTAAAAAAAGAAGGAAAAGAGATCTGGTATCCAAGCTACACACACACACACACACACACACACACACACACACACACACACACAAACATACACTTATATACATACACACATACATATATGTGTGTGCATATACATATATACACATATATGTATATATATATATAGAAAATTGGTGCAAATCAAACTGACATAAACAAGTACCATTCTATAACATATAAATGTTCAAAAAATATAAACAGTTCTTGAAAGTTGAAAGGCTAGTTATCAATGATTACATGAAAAAAAATGCTCCCTATCATTAGAAGAAATGCAGATTAAAACAACTCTGCAGTTCTATCTCACATTCTTAAGATGGGCAAAGATGACCAAAAAGGAAAATGACATGAGTTGGAGGGGCTTCAAAATGTCAGACCCTCCAATGCACTGCTGGTGGAGCTGTGAAGTGATTCAGCCATTCTAGAAAACAAATTAGATCTATACCACAAAAGTCTTTAATCTGTCCTTATTGTCTAAGAGGGGCTCAGTCCTCAAGTATGCAGAGTTTTCTCTGGTGGCAACCTATGTGGATGCTTAGGATGCTTGCTTCTGAAAACAAGGAATTGAGGCCCTTACCTTCCACTTTTGAGCGCGTGCAAGTATTTTATGACTGCTTCCTGTTGGTTTACTGTATGATGATGGGAGGAAGTGAGTGTGCATACAAAAGGCACCAATAGGCCAAATCTCCTATTTTCCTTCTTTCTGGCCACAAGATTGAAAGAGGACTTCCAGAAATATGTTAGGGAGTCTCTAGTGAGCCAAAAATTAAAGGTACCTTTGCTCTCAGTAGGCCAGTCCATGAATGCTTGGTCTCCTAGACAAGCCTACGCCTGGAATGTGGCTGGATCCTGTTTGGTTCTTTCCTTTAGGTCAAGATTCATCATTTGTAACTTGTTCAATATAATTAGTGAAGAGATAGCATGTTCTTGTTGCCATAAACAAGGCTGGACAACTGATTTGTGGAGTAGAAAAGCAGCAGATATTGCCAAAAATCTTTATGAGGTACCAGCCTTTCTCTCCATCTGGGAGTTCCCTATGCCACATATATAAGAACAATGCTAGCCCAGGCTTATAGGCTGTTAAACTGACCATGATACCACAGAAATGAACTGTGTTAATGGGAGGAAGAACAAGAGAGCTGGGTCAGACTTATTTGTGACAGAGCTATACAGGTGTGTGGAGTCTTTTACCTGGGTGACTTTCCCTATGTATCTGTGATTGCATTCCCTTGGGTTGAATGTGTCCTTGTGGAGAATCTCACATAATAGGCTGCACTGAAGGTCTTAAGTCTCAACATGCACTAAAAGGTTACACAATGAAGATCTGGTATCATAAGGTCAGTGACAGCTGAGACCTTAATGATACCTTCCTTGGTATCCTTGGACATGCTGGTGTGAGAGGTCATAGGTACTTATAGTCAGAGCTTTTGGGACCCTGACGGTTTCAAACATGGTGAGCAATGAGCAGGGACAAACAGTATCCAGAAAAATATTTTTTGTTACAACATTCATGAATTATTAATGAATTAACTTTTCTTTCTATGATCTCATGCTTTTTTGCTTTGCTTTGACAGTTCCCTCTTCCTTTTTTTTTTTTAAAGGAATCTTTCCCTTAAGGAATTCCCCTTCCCAGTGATAGCTCATCAAAGGAACATATGAATAGCTGACACTATGTAATGCTTTGACATTTGGCATTCCCATGGCATTATCCTACCTCCAATGCAGAATAAATTGTCAGAGCATGAAATTGGTATTTTTACATATTCTTAATGTACAGATGTCAGTCTGAAAACCCTTCACTAATATTATGATTTCACTGTTTGTTTTATTCTCCTTATATGCACAGACCTATTTTTGTGGGTTTTTTGTTTTGTTTTGTTTTGACTTTGGGGAGTTACATGAAAGGAAGACAAAACTTAAATCATTTCAGTTAGTAGTTCTGTCCAAAAGGTAAAAGTAAACTCTAAATCACTGTGTAGACTCTAAGATAGAATTATAAACCTAAGAAGCACTCCTCAATTTTGGCAACTGTGCTATGGCAGAATAACAAGAAAACAAGCTCCATTTACAGAATGAAAGCACAGTCAGTAACCCATTTTATGGTGCCATATTTATTGACGTGTTCCAAATGAAATCTGCTTATGATTTACACATTTGTTATTCTGTGCTAATTACCATAGCTTTATGGGAGGGTTAGCATTTTTAAAAAATAACATCAATGGATAAGTAGGAAGTTGTGTCCACTTAGAATTTTACACTGTGTGCAAATACTGAAATACTAATATTGAAATATTTGGTAAACATAAACATCTATTTTCACAGATTCTTTTTTCGCATTCTTTTTCTTTATGTGAAATCACTAGATATTATAGAATGAATAAAATGAATTGAATATATACCATACCAAGATAGTAGATTGTCTCAATGCAGTGAACCTCAGAATATGCATCTTGGCATAACCTTGTCTTGATTTCCTTTATTCTTAAGGTCTAATGCTTTGGCTGTCAAATGGCTTTGCCTTTTTCCTGTTGCCTTACTAAAGACTTGTGTGATTTGCTTTTTTTTTTCTTTAAAAAAATGAAATTAACAATCATCAATATAAACATATGTAAAGAAATAAAAAGAAGATAGTGTAGGTAATTATAGACTTCTGTTAATGCAGTTTTGGGGGAGAGGCACTTAGGGTTAAATGACTTGCCTAGGGTCACATGGCTAGTAAGTGTCTGAAGCTGAGATTTGAACTCAGGTCCTCCTGAGAGGACCCCTGCTAGAACCTCTGCTCTAGCCACTACAAAGATTTCCCTGCAATTTTTAAAAGTATATATTAAATTTAAAAATTAGTAACACAATTGCCAGCTGTGTCCTTTCTGAATTTCTCTTTATTTTCTTCTGTGTAATTTAAAATGTTTTAGGGATGCTCTTTTCTTTCTTTTTTTTAAAAATTTTGGCATCTCAACACACTCCTTACCCCAAACAGAAGCCTCCTTCTCACAGCCATCATACTATTCCAGGCCCTCAACATCTAGACTACTTGAAGAGTTTTCTATTTAGTCTTTATTCCTGAAGCTTCTCCTCATTCCCCTTCCAATTTATTTTCTGTGCAGTTAGCTAAGTGATTTCCTCAAATAAAGGTCTTATCATGTGACATCCCCTTCCAATAAACTGCAACATGACCTGTAAGATCAAATATAAACTCCTCTGTTTGACATTTAAATCTTTTCACAATCTGGCCCTTTCCCACCAGAAATTCTAGTGTTTTTAGATATTATTCTTCTCATTCTGCAATCCAATTATAGTTCTAACCATAGTTCTGAACACAGAACACCTCATCTCTCATCTCCATGACTTTGTACACTAGCTATCCTCCATGGCTGAAGTGCATTTCTTCCTTGCCCCTTCCTCTTGTAAAATCCCTGGTTTCTTTCAGGACCCAGCTCAATCACTACCCTCTACATGAATGCTTTCCTTAACTTCCCAGTTCTTAGTCACTTTCTTCCAAAACTACTTGTTTGTGTGTGTGTGTGTGTGTGTATAAATATACACACAGGTATATACATATATGTATGTGTGTAAGTATGTATGTGTGTATGCATATATGTGTATATATATCTATAGATAGATATATATCTATATCTATATCTATACCTATAGATATAGATATAGATATATATCTATCTATAGATATATATAACAGATTCATATGAAAGAGGCAGCTGGTGCCGCAGTACATAGGGTGCTGGACCTGGAGTCAGGAAGAGCTGAGTTCAAATCCAGCCTCAGACACTTACTAGCTGTGTGACTCTGGGTAAGTCACTTAGTTTTGTTTTGCATCAGTTTCCTCATCTGCAAAATGGGGACAATAATAGCACCTTCCTCCCAGGATTATTGTGAGGATCAAATGAGATAATAATTGTAAAAAGTGCTTAGCACAATGCCTGACACATAGTAGGCACTACATAAATGCTTTATATCCCTTGCCTCATCCTTGTCTCCCTCCTTAGAATGTAAGCCCCTTGAGGGCAGTGGTTTTTTCCATTTGTCTTTGTATTCCCAGTGCTTAGTGTGGTTTGTCACATAAGTGTTTAACAAATGCTTATTGATTGATTCTTACAGTAAAATAATATTCTAATACATTCATATACCATAATTTTTCAACCATGCCCCAATTGGTAGGTACCTATTTTATATGAATTTGTGTTCTCCAGTACAAAGCACTGTTACAAATACATTCATACTTGTGTGATTTATTAGTGTTTATGATTCTAAATCAATGGTGTTCAATTATTTTGGTCCACAGATTATTTTAAGAGTTAAGAAAAGCCATTCCTTAGTGGATTTTTATTCAATAACATAACTTGAACACTGGCCAATAAGGCTTTTATAAGCATGTGCAGGGGGTTCACTTGATGCAATCCCTGTGTGGATTTCAGAGCAGACACAGACACAGGCTGGTTCCTATCTACCAGCTCTGAAGATTGGTTGTGGAGCTAAAACTGGGGGCATAAAAAAGGCATTAATTAAAACAGAACTTGCTCCTTGTCTTGGTCTGACTTCTTCCTACCTGGTGAGAGAAAATGCTGCAAGGAGAGAGGCCTCAGGGCCTTCTCCTCTGAGAGCAACATGTGGCTCACCAAACCAGCCTCAGGTCATCATCTCAGGATTTGTTCTTTTGTTTTAGGTAAAGAAGATTGGAGATAACAAAATCTTCTGTCTGTTGAGAGGTCAGGAAAGGTTGAGGTTGAGGATCAGAATCCATTCTGGGTTCTGGAGCCAGCCAGTTCAGCACTGAAGCTCCCCCAATGCATGACCATTGAGAACCAGTCTAGCTATAGCTGAAAAACGGACTTTTTCAGAAGCAATGCTGCACTTGGTGGGAACTTAGTGAAACCAAGGTTACGTACAAATGGTGTTAAGTCAAAGCCCACTGTCTCAAGAGACCAAGGTTGTATAGTAGAAAATGTGCCCCTGGACTAGTACCAGGGAAAAGTGTTTGAATTTCTGTTTTTTTTCAAAATAAATATCCCATTGTAAAAGCTAATAGATGTTAATTGGTAAATGAAACTGGGGTACTAACAGTAGGAGAACCACACCAGAAGAGTAGCTAAAACATTAGAGAAAAAAAACCCCTCAATCCCTTAGGCATTTCTCTATATAAGTGAGGAAATGTAGCCAGCCTTCCTGTGGAAGAGTAACACTTAAACAGGCACTCTTTCAAAAAATTATTTATTGTTTATTTATTTTTAGCATTCTTTTTTTAAAAAATTGAGTTCTAGATTCTCTCCCTTCCTTAAACCCCTCCACCACCCATTGAGAAGGCAAACAATCGGATGTCAATTGCATATGTGAAATCATGTAAAACATGCTTCTATATTAGCCATGTTGCAAAAAGTAGAGCAAGAAAAATAAAATGAAGAAATCATGCTTCAATCTGCACTCAGACTTCATTAGTCCTCTCTCTGGAGGTGGATAGTATTCCTCATCACAAGCCCTTTGGAATTGTCTTAGATCATCGTACTGATCACAGTAGCTAAGTGTTTTACAGTTGATCATTGTTACAATATTGCTGTTACTATGTACATATTTCTTCTAGTTCTGCTCACTTCACTTTGTATCAGTTCATACAAGTCTTCCCAAGTTTTTCTGTAACCTCCCCTCTCATTATTTCTCATAGGATTCTTATAATATTCCATTACAATCATATACCACAACTGTTCAGCCATTCCCCAATTTATGGGCATCCCCTTAATTTCCACTTCTTTGACTACACACACACACACACACACACACACATACACAAAAGCTGCTATAAATATTTTTGTACATAGAGGTCTTTTTCCTTTTTCTTTTATCTCTTTTGGATAGAGACCTAGTGGTATTTCTGGGGCAAAAGGTATGCAGTCTTATAGCCTTTTGGGCATGGAGAACTGGCATTTTAAAAAAAATTTTCATTGAGTTTTATTTTTTCCAATTATATGTAAAGAGTATTTTAACGTTAATTTTTACAAAATTCTGAGTCTCAAATTTTTCTCCCTCTCTCCCCCCTTCTCTCATCCTAAAACAGTAAGCAATTTGATATAAGTTATATATGTGCAATCACATAAAACACATTTCCATATTAGTCATGTTGTGAAAGAAGAAACAGACCAAAAGAAAAAAAATAGTGAAAATAGTGTGCTTTGATCTGCATTCAGAGTCTGTTAGTTCTTTCTCTGGATGCATTTTCTTTCCTGAGTCCTTTGGAATTTTCTTGGATCATTGTATTGCTGAGAGGAGCTAAGTCATTCATAGTGGGTCATCATACAATGTTGCTGTTATTGTGCACAATGTTCTTCTGGTTCTGCTCATTTCACTTTGCATCAGTTCAGGTAGGTCTTTCCAGGTTTTTCTCAGATCTGCCTGCTCATCATTTCTTACAGCACAATAGTATTCCACTACATTCATATACCACAGCTTGTTCAGCCATTCCCCAATTGGTGGGCATCCCCTCAATTTCCAATTTTTTGCAACCATAAAAAGAGCTGCTATGTATATATTTTTTGTGCATAAGGTCCTTTCCCTGTTTTTATGATCTCTTTGGGATATAGACTTAGTAGGGGTATTGCTAGATCAAAGGGTATGCACAGTTTGAGTACCCTTTTGGCATAGGTGAACAGGAATTATTTTTTAAATGATATTTTATTTTTTCCCAATTGCATGTGAAGAAAATTTTTAGCATTCATTTTTATAAGATTTTGAGTTCCAAATTTTTCTCCCTCTCTCCTGCCCCTCCTCTCTTCCAAAAATGGTAGGTAATTTGATATAGGTTATACATGTGCTATCACGTAAAACACATTTCCATTGTTGAGGGCCAGAGGTGGAGAGTCTAATATGGTATAAGGAATTTAGGTTAGAGCTTGACTCTTTCCTTTTCCTACCTGCAAGGGCTTAATTATTCAGAACATTTGGCTCACCAATTTCCCTACCTAGGAGGTTAGAACACTCTGACCCTTAGACCTTGATAGTAAGCAGGTGTGAACAATTAAGGATGGCATAAGGGCTGGGGTTAGTCACATAAGAATGGTGAGAACTCCTCGGGATCATTGTTAGCTTTCACTATATAATCCAGGCCCTCAGAATAATAAATTGGCTCAGTCTTTCACTGACCACCCTGGCCCACATTTCTTCATTTTGCACTCCTCCGTCTGATGCGATACTTAGTCACGGGCAACATTTCATATTGTGAAAGAAGAAACAAATCAAAAGGGAAAAAAAAACATGAAAAAGAAAAGTGAAAAAAATGTGCTTTAATTTGCATTTAGAGTCCATCAGTTCTTTATCTGGATGTGGACAGCATTTTCCTTCATGAGTCCTTTGTACTTGTCTTGGATCACTGTGTTGTTGAGAAGAGCTGAGTCATTCATAGTTGATCATCATACAGTGTTACTGATACTGTGTACAGTGTTTTGCTGGTTCTGCTCATTTCACTTTGCAACAGTTTGTACATGTCTTTCCAGGTTTTTCTGAAATCTGCCTGTTCATCATTTCTTATTGCACAATAATATTCCATTACATTCATATACCACAGCTTGTTCAGCAATTCCCCAATTGATAGGCATCCCCTCAGTTTCCAATTCTTTGCCACCACAAAAAGGGCTGCTATAAACATTTTGGTACATGTGGGTCCTTTTCCCATTTGTATGATCTCTTTGGGATACTGACCTAGAAGTGGTATTGCTGGATCATAGGGTATACAGTTTGGTTGCCCTTTGGACATAGTTCCAAATTGCTATCCAGAATGGTTGGATCAGATCACAACTCCACCAACAATGCATTAGTGTCCCAATTTTCTCACATCTTCTCCAACATTTATCATTGGTTTTTTTTTTGGTCATATTAGCCAGTCTGATAGGTATGAGGTGGTATCTCAGAGTTGTTGTTGTTGTTTTTTTTTATATAATTTATTTATTTTTAGTTTTCAACATTCACTTCCATTAGATTTTGAGTTTTAAATTTTCTCCCCCTCTCTCTTCTCTCTCCCTCCCCAAGATGGCATGAAATCTGATATAGGCTTTATTTATACATGTATGTTAAGCATATTTTGCCATTACTCACGATTTAAAGAACAATTAGAACTAATTGAAGAAACCACAAGAATGAAGCAATAAAACAAAACAACAAAGGAAAAGGAGAGCAAATAGTATGCTTCCATCTGCACTTAGACTCCATAGTTCTTTCTCTGGATGTGGATAGCATTTTCTATCACGAGTCTTTTGGAACTGTCTTAGATCCTTGTGTTTCTGAGAAGAGCCAAGTCTATCAAAGTCAGTCATCTCACAGTTAGCTTCTGTGTACAACATTCTCCTAGTTCTGCTCATTTCACTCAGTATCAGTTCATATACATCTTTTCCAAGTCTGTCTGCTCACTATTTCTTATAGCACAATAATGTTCCATTACATTCATATATCACAACTTGTTCAGCCATTCCCCAATTGATGGGCATCCTCTCAATTTCCAATTCTTTGTTACCACAAAATGAGCTGCTATAAATATTTTTGTACATATGGGTCCTTTTCCCATTTTTATGATCTCTTTGAGATACTGACCTAGAAGTGGTATTGCTGGATCATAGGGTATACAGTTTGGTTGCCCTTTGGGCATAGTTCCAAATTGCTGTCCAGAATGGTTGGATCAGTTCACAACTCCAACAACAGTGTATTAGTGTCCCAATTTTTGCCCATCTTCTCCAACATTTATCATTTTCCTTTTTCATCATATTGGCCTATCTGATAGGTATGAAGTAGTACCTCAGAGTTGTTTTAATTTGCATTTCTCTAATCAAAAGTGATTTATAGTACTTCTTCATATGCCTATAGATAGCTTTGATTTCTTCATCTGAAAACTACCTGTATGTATCCTTTGACTATTTATCATTTGGGAAATGGCTTGTCTTCTTATGTATTTGACTTAGTTCTCTATTTTTTTGAGAAATGAGGCCTTTATCAGAGACACTTGCTATGAAGATTGTTTCCCAGAATTCTGCTTTCCTTCTAATCTTGGTTTTGTTTGTACAAAGGCTTTTTAATTTAATATAATAAAAATTATCTATTTTACATTTTGTAATGCTCTCTATCTCTTGTTTGGTTATGAATTATTCCCTTCCCCATAGATCTGACAGGTAGACTATTCCTTGCTCTTCTAATTTGCTTATGGTGTTATCCTGTATTTCTAAATCATGCACCCATTTTGGCCTCATCTTGGTGTCTGGTATGAAATGTTGGTCTATACCTAGTTTATATACTATTGTTTTCTAGTTTTCCCAGAAATTTTTGTCAAATAGTGAATTCTTATCCCAAAAGCTGGGGTCTTTGGGTTTATCAAACACTAGGTTACTATGGTCATTGACTACTATGTCTGAACAGACATTCTTAACATGGAGTTCAGAAACATTTTTCAATTTGATAACTCCATTTCAAATAATTGGTTTCCTTTGTAACTATATTATTTTATTTCCTGGATTTATACATTTTATTTAGAGAAGTTCATAAGGAAGCAAACAGCCAAGATGGTGGAGTAAAAGGAAGCAGTGCAGACAAATTATCTCTTACAAGTACTCATAGAGAACTAGAAAATATACATAACTGAGTCCTAGTTGGGAAATCCAAGAAAAATATTGATGAGTTCTTTTTCTAACCCAGATCAGCAGAGGGAGTCAGAGAGGTCTGTTGTATTGTTGAGACTTAAAATCAGGTCAGGAAGTTACAATATTCAGACTAGAAGGGAAGTGCTCAAACTTCACCCTGGATCATACAGCTTTGAACACACTGAAAAATTTCAGGGTCCAGTCTGCACTAACCCAAAGATCCTGGAATAACACAACATTCAGTTCTCTAAGAAAGAAGTAGTAGGACCCAAGAGGTCACAAAACAACTAAGTGTGGCCCAGCCATTCTTTCAGAAGTGTTCAGAGTCTGGCCCTGACATAAAGTCTAGTGTCAAGAAGTAAGCCTCAAAGGATAAGGAAATAAAAAGCGAATCTCATCATAAAGTAATATTATGGACTTTAGAATATACTGAAGACACAAACCTGGAAGAAGAGAATGACTTTAACAGATCCATAAACAAAGCCTCAAAGAAAAACACAGCTTGGATAAAGAAAAACACAACTTGGATACAAGTTAAGCTAGAATTGCTAGAAGACATGAAATAAAAGAGTTAAAAAATGGTTTTGGAAGTAAAATGAGAACACTAGACAAAAGAATTGGAAAAGAAATGAGAATGTTTAGGGGAAAATTAGAAAAAGAAATGAGAGCTACAGAAAAAAGAATTGGAAAGAGAATTAACAGCATAGCACAAGAAATATAAAAATCTACCAAAACAAACAATTTGAAAACTATAATGTAATAAATTTAGTTAATGATTCCATGACATAAGAAGAAATATTAATACAAAGTCAAAAGATTAAAAAAATAGAAAAAATGTAAGACATCTCAAAACAAAAACAACTAACCTGAAAAACAAATCAAAGAGATCATTTGAGAATCACTAGAGAATCTAAAGCCCATGGCAAAAAAAAAAAATTTAAACATCATTTTTCATGAAATCATTAAAAAAAAACTGCCTTGATCTCTCAAAACCAGCAGGCAAAGTGAAAAGAGAAAGAATCCATTGGTCATCTTCTGAAAGGAATCTCAAAATGAAAACTCCCAAAAAATATTATAGCCCAAATCTAGAGCTTCCAGGTCAAAGAAAAAAAATATTATAAGTAGCTAGGAAGAAAGCATTCAAATACTGAGGAGCCAGAGTCAGAATCACACAAGATTAAGCAATAATCACATAAAAATACAGGAGAGTTAGAAATAGGATATTCCAGAAGGAAAAAGCTATAGGTTTACAACCAAGAACAATTTACCCAGAAAAATTAAATATAATGCCACAGGTCAAAGAAACAGATTTTTAATGAAATAGAGGACTTCCAAGCATTTATGTTAAAAAGATGAAGGTTGCGTAGAAGTTCTGAAATATAAACACAGGAATTAAGAGAAGCATAAAAAAGTAAACCCAAATGAGCAACCATAAAGGACTAAAGGATAAACATTTACATTCTAATATGGTGAGATGATACATATCTCCTCAGAATGCTATCATCATTAGAGGTAATGGAGGTAGTAATAGAGGGACCTGGGAATGGTTTTGTAATGTTTTGATTATCTTAAAAGAAAAAAATGAAACAATAAGATAAAAAAATACACTGAAGCAAGTGGAGAGGAATGGGTGGAGAAATTTATTCCATAAAACTGGCGTGTGCAAACAAGGGAAAAGAGTGGGTGCAGTGGACAACATTTGAATCTCACTTTGAATTAGTCAAAGAAGAGACTATACACAGGCACACATACAATTGGGTATAGAAATATATTTTTCCTCAACAAGGAAACAGGAGTGAAAGATGCTAAGAGAATATATAAGGGGGTATATTAAAGGAGAAATTAGTCTGAAGGAAAACAAACTCTAACCACAGAGGGTGGATCATAGAGAAGGGTTGAAAAGGAAAGAAAGAAAGGATAAGAACCTGTGATTAGACTCTGAAGAAGGGAAAGAAAAGAGGGATGAGGGAGCAAAATCAGAATGCATCAAACCAAGAGCACTGGTGCTGAGCACACTCCTCTCTCACTATACTCTTTTTCTTTATAAAGAAAAGTAGGAGACAAAGGGAAATGAAAGAGAACAGGATGGGGGACATAGACAAATACCAATTATAACTGAGAATATTAATGGGATGAAATCCTTCATAAAATGAAAGAGGATAGCAGAATGGATTAGATAGCGGACTGCAATGATATTTTGTTTACAAGAAACACACTTGAAAAAGAAAGATGCACACAGAGTTACATTAATGGGATGTAAAAAAAATTATACTTCAATTGAAGTAAAAAAAAGGCAAAGGTAGTAATCATGATTTAAGATGAGGCAACAGCAAAAATAGATTACAAGAGACATAAATTGTATTTGGACATTACATTTGCTGAAAAGTACCATAGACAATGAATTAATGTCAATACTAAGCATATGTGACAAATGGTGCAACATCTAAATACTTAAAGAAAAAATTTAAATAAGTTACAGGGAGAAATAGAAAGTAAAATCATAACAATGGAATGCCTCAATTGCTCCATCTGAGATCTAAACACATCTAATGGAAAAAATAAACCAAAAAAAAGTGAAGAACCTGAATAGGATTTTAGACAAATTAAGCATGATATATCTCTGGCTATTACTGAATGGGAATAGAAACAGTATACACATTTCTCAGCTGTGCATGGAACCTTTGCAAAAAATAAACATGTACCATTAAGGCATAATTACCTTGCAAATGCAAATGGGGAAAATATTAAGCACATCTTTTGCAGACCAAAATGCAACAAATATTAAATATAATAAAAGACTGCCGAAGATGAATAATTCATAATTAACAATTAAGTGGAAACTAAATAATAATCCTAAAGAGTGGGTACAGCAGGCCAAAATGGCAGATTAGAGGCAGCTATCCAATGGAATTCTCCTAACATTCCCCTCCAAACAACTTTAAAATAACTCCTAAAGTAAAATTTTGAGCAGCAGAGCAAATAAAAGGTCAAAGTAAGACATTTTTCCAGCCTAAGACAATTTAGGAGATTGGAGAAGTCTATGACACTGGGGTGGAAACTAGGCCAGAGTGCAGCAAGATTGCCAGTGGTGGGCCTCGGAGGTGGCCCGTAACAGAGGTGGCACCAGTATCAGTAGCTCTCAGTGCAGATATGGTGAGGGGGTCAGACAACTAGTCAGAATGAGATTATAGGGGGCCCTTTGTTGGCACTAGGTACAACTGGTTCCAATTGGCAACTCTATTGTCCATAAGCAGTTCTTGGTCACAGTTCCAAGTTGGAGGAGAGTTTCTAGGTTTCTATAAGAAGAAAAAAGGACCCTCAGTTCCATGAAAGTATCCAAACTAACAAGTCACTGAATATAATACAGACTTTAATCTTTATCAAAGCATTTGACTTCAAACTCATGAATAGTCAAAACTACTCCTCTTCTCTCTCCAGTAGACTTCTATCTCCCCCTGAAATCTCTACAATCATCCAGATTTATACTATTTACCCTGAAATTTTGGCCCAACAATAAGAAAAAAGCACTCAAAGTTGTTAGAGAGCAAGACAATTTATCCCTCCAGTAAGTTCTTCCTCCCCTAGGGACTTATACAATCCTTCAGGCTTATAGTACAGCCCTAAAACTGAAGCTCCTGGCTAGAGAGTAGTACTAGGGAATGTTAAGTAGTCAATCCCTTTTTCCAGATCTGGACAGTTCAGATGACGCACATCACTAGTTCAAGGTCTGTTTGCACTTCCTCATTGTAGCACTGTCCCTTGTTCATCTTTGGATCACAGTCCTGATTGGTCCCAGTTGGGTCTAGGAAACTTATTCCAGGAATTCCATTGCTCTATCACTGCAGCTCTACTGCTGCCAATGCAGATTCTTATAGCTCCTACTTTTGGCTAGGAACTCCTCATTGTTCCATTGACACCTTTATACACAGTCATGTCTGGGGCAACATGATTGTTGTTAATATATAGTTCACTGGTCAAACCACATGGCTGTGTAGAGTTTCTTCTAGGGAAATAGAGTTGGTGTGTGTATGAGCAGCTTCTCTTTGTTCATGTTAGGTTTGGTTCTCTCCATTTGTATGTGCCTCTTCCTTTAGAATCTAAGTCCATAAATACAGGTTTACGTCCTGACTGAGAATTAACATGCTGTCAAAATAGAAAAGGAAATATGGGGTCATATAAAAAGTTAAACTTATCAAGGGATTATCATCTCATTAAGGAAACAAAGGAAGAATTCAGGAATGCCTTTTTCTGGAACACCTTTAATAATATAATGAGATCTCTTCTTCATTATTTTAAAAAAATCCATTATTTCATTGGCATGAGTACTCCTATCAAAGCGGATTTTGATACCTCCACAACTTGATGGACAGCTCTGAAGAATTGCAGGGGCTGAAAGATTTATCATCCTTTCACCAGTGTGGCAAGGAGCTTAGCTGTCTCAGTACTTGGGTGAAAGATACATAACACATTGTTGGGACCATGCTTGGTTTGTCTTGTATGTGCAATGGGAGACTAGCACATTGCTGAATGCCTCTGATGACATTTCAAAAGGAGGAGGCTAAGGATTCTGTTTCCTGGAAAATTGTGATAATATATAAGGAAATGTCTTGGAGAAACTTTGGAGCATGCACTGACATTCTGTAACTGATTCTGGTGCGCTAATCACATGGTTAGGAGAAGCCTCTTTGGCTGCACAGCCAGAACTGAGGGTGCCTTTGAAAAGTACTACCTGACCAGAGCTGAAGTCATTCTCTTTGGCTGCTTTCTTTTGGTGTAACTCTCTTACTGGAAGCACTTGGTGAGAGATAATGTCATTAAGGGAGAAGCCTTGGACTTCATGAGGGCATTTCCACTTTAGTTGACAGAGATTAATTCAAAGGCTTCTTATGAGCTTCAAAAGATAAGGAAACAAGCCTCTGAGAGTCCAGGAGTCTGAGTTCTCACTGGGTTTTGCAATATAGTGTCAATGTCCCAATAACCTTTAGGAGTGACAGGTGGGACCTAGCCCAGCAGTAGCTGAGACAGATTTAAGCAGCAGCCATCCTGAATCTGGATATGAACATGGTGGGACCAATGTTATGCAAAAACTATGTCAAATCTGAGCCCACTCCCCTCAGAGACCAAGACGGTACTGGGAGAATGTGGTTGGAGGTGGATGGGAGGGAAATGTTTATACTTTTTCCTTGATATAATCTTTGAAGTTAATTATCCCTTTGTAAAAGCTGATTGATGTTAAGGAACTGGGCACATAACAGTTGAGGGAACACAGCTGGTTGGGGCTTGAGTTGATGGTACTAAGGAGAGGCACCTCAAACTCCACAAGGGAGCCCATGTAACCTTGAGAGGGAGATGTACCCAACCTGGCTCTGGGATAGTGATCCAGAGAATACTAGCTACACATAGTTGTGGTCACATAAAAAGTTATTCCTCTAAATTTGATCAAGACTACTAATCAAGTCCATTCTTGATTACTCACTTCCTTTTTTTCTCTTCCTATTCACTCTAACTCAGTTCTAGGTCATCTCAATTAGCTATATAAGGCAATGAAACAGAACATGATCGTGATTGGCTATCCAGATATTGCAGGGTAGGCCTGACTCAGGACAGTCTCATGGTTCAGTTCAGGATTGAAACAATATTAAATATTCAAAAAACACCTAAGATTTAATAAAAGGAGCTCACTGAGGCATAGCATAGAAAGAAGACTCAGCAAAGACATGGCATTAATTCAACTGGGAACAGCTTCTTTGCGAATTTGCTATGGTGGCATGCTGGTGCAGGAAAAGCACTCCTGACTCCTCCCTTACTGGTTTTTGTACTTATGCCACCAGAAAGCATTGTTAACTGTTCAAGTCAGCTTCCTGGGCCAATTGTCTTAAAGAGAGTTTTAATATGGTTTTAAAGTAGGAAAAAAAAAGACCATTGGCTGACATAGGATAAAAACTTAGGAAGAGCTAGCCCAATCTATGTGGCAAGGTCTTGGGAAAAAGTAACTCAGAGTAGATGACCAAACAGGAAGACTTCTAGAGAAGGAGGAAGACCATTTAGCTCCTACATACCTATCCCAGCAAAACCCTGAAGTCCAACCAAATGATGCTGAAGAACTGGAAATTCCAGGGATGCCTGTGGATTGGGGAATAGCTAAGCAAGTTGTGGTATATGATTGTGATGGAATACTACTGTGCTATAAGAAATAATAAGCTTGAGGATCTCAGAAAAATATGGATGGACTTGCACAAAATAATGACATACAAAAAGAGCAAAAACAAGAGACTGCTGTACACAGTAACAATAATATTTTAAGGGGCAGATAGGTGATGCAGTAGATAGAATTACAGCCTTGGAGTCAAGAACACCTGAGTTCAAATCTGGCCTCAGACACTTGACACTCATTAGCTGTATGACCCTGGGCAAGTCACTTAACTCCAATTGACTCACCAAAAGAAAGTTAAAAAATTTTTTTTGAGACCAACATTGAGCTACTAAGCCATTTTGACTTTTATAAATACCCAAATTAACTACAAAGGACCTGTGAAGAAAGATGCTATCTGCATCCAGAAAAAGAACTGATACATAGAAGTATGTATAGAATGATTTTATGTATGTACAGACATATATACACATAATATATAATACATACATACACACATATACACAGCCTTGTAGCTTGCCCAGTGAACTATATGTCACCGACAATCATGTTGCCCCAGACATGACTTTATAGAGGTGGCAATGGAGCAATGAGGAGTTCCAGGCCAAAAGTTGTGTGTGTGTGTGTGTGTGTGTGTGTGTGTGTGTGTGTGTACATTTGTGTCTAATGGTAGCCATCTCTGGATGGGGGGGAGGAAAAAGTTACATGGTAAAAGTTACATGATAACTCTATTATATATTTAAAAGGAAAAGTAAGTTGTACATAATAGATTTGTAGTTTCATGTACAATCATCTTTTTTTCTATTCTACTCTCTTACGGAAATGTTTGCTTTATTTCTTTAGTTCAGAATAAAATAAATAAAAATTTAAAAGAAAGAAAGAAGGAAAAAAGAAATAAAGCTAAATGAGGACATTTTCCACCCCAGAACTGCACAAGAGGTCAGCCAGAAACCCAAGGGAATTTCAAAAAGTAAAATGAGTTCCAACATAGGCAAACAAACATGGTCTCCCATAGGTGAGCCAGGGACATATGTACCTGGAAGACTGCATCCAGAGGCAGTGAGAATAAAGGAGGCTCTGCAGAAAAAGCCTCAAGGTAGTCAGAAACACCAAGGGTATGGACCTTGAAAAGTGCTACAGCCTTCAAACTGGAACATCACAGACCCAGGGGCTCTGAAGCCCCAGAAATGATGTCCTGAAATTCCAGAGGGGACCCTGAAGATCAAATATTCTGAACCTTAAAGTTCTTGGGAGGGGGGATGTTAACCTCAGGTGGTAGAAATCAGCATAGGAACCCAGGTGAGAGAGAGAGCAAGAGAAAGAGCAAACATGATGGATTATCATACTTCAAAATATAATAAGGGACAGAACCTGACCTTGGAAAAAGCTCTAGTTCAGGAATTTAAGCTGGAGAGATAAGTAAATCAAATAATAGGCCAATTAATATGAAAAATTATTGGAAATCTAAAGATCTCCCCAAAAACAAGAGAGTAACTATTGCAAGCAGAAATCCAAAAGAAACAATAGATTTCCCATAAGGGAATACCTAGAAGAAATTATGCAAGAGATTTTTAAAAAAACCTCTGGAGAAAAAAAATTGGAAGGAGAATAAATAGTTTAGGAGAGAATGTGGTAAACCATACTCAAGAAATAGACTCCCTGAAAACTAAATAGACCAAGTGAACCAATAACTATATGAGACAGCAAGAAATATTCAACAAAATCAGAAGACTGAAAGAACAGAAGAAAATATGAGATAACTGATATACAAAATAACTGACTTTGAAAACAGGTCAAGGAGAGAGAATTTAAGAATCAGTGGATTGCCAGAAAAACATTTTTTAAAAAAACCTCTGGACACTATCAAGAAATCATAAATGAAAACTTTCCAGATCTGGTAGAGCCAGAGGGGGAAATGAGGAGAGAAAAAATTCGTTGACCATCTCCTGAAAAAAAATTTCCAAAAGAAAAGTCCTAGGAATGTGATAGCCAAAATCCAGAGCTGCTGCATCAATTATGTGTGTGTGTGTGTGTATGTGTGTGTGTGTGTGTATGTGTGTGTGCATGTGTATAAGCATCCAGAAAGAAGCAGCTCTAGTACCAAGGGGCCACCATCAGGGTCCATGAGGTTGTGAGCTCCTTGAGGACATAGATTGCCTTTTTTATATCCACAGTGCTTAGCATAGTGCCTGGAATGTAGAAAAAGCTTAATAAATGCTTGCTGACTGACTGACTGATTGCCTGACTGGCTGACTCGCACAGGACCCAGAAGCTTCTACCCTAAATGAGAGAAGAAAATGGAATACAACAGTCCAAAAGTCAAAAGAGAGAGGTTTGTAACCAAACGTGATTTACTCTGCAAAGCTAAGTATAAGCTTATAGGAGGAATGATTTAATGGGATATTTAATGGAAAAGAGGATTTTCAAGCATTTCTGATGAAACGACCAGAGCTAGACATACTATCATTCTCCTTTACAAACTGTTCTTCACACTGCCACCATCAGAAATCTTACTGATGTAAAATGTGAACAGGTAAGTTATCTGTTCTAAATCCTTCAGTGGTTGCCCATTGTCTACTGATTCAAATGCAAAATCTTTTGCCTGGCAATTAAGGCTTCCTACAATCTGACTGCAATCTTTTTTTTTTCTTCTTCTTTTCTTTTTTTATTATTTATTTTGATTTATCAACAATCATTTCTATAAGCTTTTGAGTTTTAAAATTTGCTTCCCCTCTCTTCCAACCTCCCTCCCCAAGATGGTGTGCAATCTGATATAGTCTATACCTATACATTCCTATTAAACATATTTTCACATTAGTCATGTTGTAAGAAGAATTAGAACCAATAGAAGGAACCACAAGAAAGATGAAACAAAACAAAACAGAAGGAAAAAAAGAGCTGCCATGAGGTCTGGGCTGATGACTTATTTGTCTTAATATTTCTGCTAGTGCTTAACACACAAATTTACATATAATAGGTGTCTAAACATTCCTTGTGTAACAAATGACAAAGGGATGGTTTCAGAGAACCATAAGAACACTTACATAAATTGATGCTTAGAGGAGTGAGTAGAACCAAAACAATTTATATAAGAATATTGCAAAGATAAATAACTTTGACAGATGTAAAACTTCTGATTAATGCAATGTCCAACCGTGCATCCAAGATGCAGAATCAAACATACATTTATGGACATGGCCAATGTGGAAATTTGTTTTACGTAACTATGCATATTTGTTATAAGGATTTGGTTCAATGCCACCTACCGTATAAAGCTGTTGTGAGGATAAAATTGTAATGTGCTTTACAAACCTTAAAGAACTATATAAATGGGAGAAGGGAACAAGCATTTTTATAGCACATACTATGTGCCAGGCATTGTTCTAAGTGCTTTAAAAATATTATCTCATATGATCCTCACAACAATCTATAGAGGTAGATGTTCTTATTATCCCCATTTTATAGTTAAAGAAACTGAGTCAGACTAAGGTTAAATGACTTACCCAGGGTTGCACAGCTAGTAAGTGATTGAGATGAGATTTGAACTCAGGTCTTTCTGACTCCTGGCCCAGTCCTCTAGCTACTGTTCCATCCAGCTGCTTCAGAGAATAAAAAGTATATTAATTTAAAAAAATTATAAAAATTTGCTTATAAAATTTTATAAAATTATCTATTCATAAACTTTATAAGATTATAAACAAAATTATTAAAATAAATGCTGTTATTATTGCTTCTTTTTTAATGGGGGAGGTAGGAGGTAAAGGAAATGAATTTCAATTGAAAAAAATAAATTACATGTAATGCTAATTACCTTGGCCTCACTGCCTGCAGGCCAGGTATGTTACATTTCACCCCTCCCCCAGGGTTCTCTGGGATCTTTAAGAAGATTAGGAACTTCTAGGGCTAAGCTCCCTTCAAATGACTCCAGCCCCCAACAACGGTCTTCCCTCAAATGGAGGGAGTGGTCCCCTGTACTCCTGTTCTATTTAGCTAATAATAGAGTAACTTTCACAAAGGTGTATTAGCTTCAAAAAGTATAATAACAAATATACAAACAACTTACTCCCCAAGATGTGGTACTTAATGCTCCCTCCTCCCCTACTCAGTCATGATTCCAAGCCTAAAACCCACTATAGTCTTGAGTCCCAGGCACTCTGGCCTCTCAAGCCATCTCTGTCAGGCAGGTTGTTTGGCTGGCTGCAAAGTCCTACCTGGAATCCTGGCTCCCAAGTTGCCATGACTTGAACTCCCAGATGTAATAGGTCCAGGGTGGATCACTACTGGTACCTGAAGCTGAGAAGGGCAAATGAAACAGAACAAGAAGCCAACACATCTAGGTCCATCAGTCAGAGCTAGGGTCGAATAGAGGGTGAGCAGAGGAAGGAAGTCCTTTCCCTCTCATTGGTTCACTTCAAGGCTCCCATGCTGTGGTTCAGCAGCAAACAGACACAGGAAGGAGACTGATGTGTTAACCTAGCCAATTCTAAAGACATTGCCCATTTGGGCTAAGTAACCAGTCAAAGGAAGCTACAGGGGCTTCATGTTAGGTAGTCTGGGTATGCCCAGACAAGCCTCCTTATAAAAATATTTTAAAAGATGGGATACAGAGTATTTAGACAGAGAACTCAAACCTCTGTCCCTGTGACTTCCAACTATATATGTAGCTATCACGGCCTTCTTTTCCTCTGTATTCTCTTTATTGTTACAATAACGATGCACACAGTTTAGAAATAATGCTGATCAATCAGAGTTTGTCTATCCAGAAATCAGACTAATTAAACAAAAATATGTATGTAACCTTAAAGAACAGGAAAACCTTGGATTTAACATCTACCCGCAAGGACAGGAAGAGAGGGAGGAAGGGAGGCAGACATTTCACCTTCAACGGGGGCTCTCTGCCAGGGCAAGCTTAACACCAGTTGGGTTTGTTTCTCTCTCTAGTCTCAAGCTTTCCCAGCTGGCTGCAAGAGAAGAAAGTCAGAAGCTCTCAAACGCCAGCTACTCTGACTACTCTTTTCTATTCTGTCTCTTCTGTCTTTCCCTTTCTCCCCTTGGCTCACTGTACTTCCAAATGCATGATTTGGATGCTCCTCTCAAACGTCCTCTCTTGTGCACATTTCTTGTTCCTTTTAGGAATGATTCCACCCTCCTTCACGACCAGAGTGGACAGGGTTTAACCTAGTTGTTTCTTTATTTTTTCACTCTTCTCCCCTCCCCCAGATATTCTTGCAGATAGAGACAAAAGACCTACTGTCTTCCAGAAAGAGTTGGTCTCTAATCCCCATACTCTATCCTTTCCATTTGAATGAATGGGTTATACCTATAGTGTTATGGGGTCATAACAATTTAGATACAAATCCATTTGATTTTCAAGGCTAAAATAAGTGTAAAATGATTCGAGTATAAACACTGGTTACATTTTACACAGTAGTGGCCCTAATGCTTTTTAGTTGGTGCTTACTTGTTAGATTATGAGTGATATACTATAAACCAAGTGGACAAATATCTTCCTACCCCTTCAGTGACTGAAGCTGGGACTGAGCAATGGAAAAGAAGAAGAGGGGATTTGCACTGCTTGAGACCTTACTTTTTCCCAAGGTAAATGTTACCCATGGTCTTTTAAGTGCATTTCAACATACCACAGACTCTTCCATTGCACAGGATATCAATAAGCAGAGTCTGTTTGCCTGTCTTATATGTTGCTGTTTCTTTACCAAAAATTGGTTTATATAGTTAACATGCTTTATTTTTTGGAAGCAGCTTAAAGACCCTCAGCTATTCTGTAAGGCATTCAGATTTATTGCAATGTTTACAATGAATTTGTTGTTCATTAAACAAATTTACCCAGGCTAACCCAACATGAAAGAAATCATCCTGTTTACAGTGGAATCCTGACAAAAATACATGCAGGAAAGATAGACAAACACTTACAAACCTGGATTGCTTAGTGGAACACTGATTTGCTGCCACATCCAATTTTTCTCATTAGAACATGCTTTATTTGAACATGACTCAGTACCCCGTGTAAATGTGAAGTTGTTAATCTTATTACTATATGGAAAACAAATTAATTATTATGCATGATATTGGAAATGGGTGTTGGAAAGATTAGAAAAAATGCACTCATTACTTTAGATGATATCTAGTATATGGGTATGAGTCTATTTTAAGATCAATTTTGATCTATGAATGAGAAATAGAACTAGGAAAATTTTAGCTTTTGTATGCAGGGTTTAAAGTTAGGTGAATGAACAAATTATACTTTGGCCTTCTTTGTTTTATCATTTCAGAGCTGAAAATACATATCTATATCAGTTATTCTGGAAGCCTTAATTTTAGGGCATAAAAGTAACTTGACAATCTGACTGATAAAACTAAACTGATAGTCTGACAGTGAAGAAGCATTTACTAAGTGCCCACTATGTGCCTGGCATTGGGTACACTAGGTGCATAAGATATATGAGTCAGCAACCGCACAGTGGAAAGAGCTCTGGATTTGGAGTCAGAAGACCTGGGTTCAAAATAATGGAACAGTACCTCTGAATTACCTTCCAGCTTTAAATATATGGTCTTAGATGCAATGTTGTACAGAATGGGGCCAAAAAAAATCATGATTGAGTTTGAGTTAAGGAATTCTTTCTGGAGGAAGTCTAATAGTAAACACATACACTTAAAGAAAACTTCGGCTGTCAAGAAGCAACAACTTAAAATAAAAACAAGTTAAATTCATTGGGAATATGATTGTCTTTATGAATTTGTAGCAAATTGTTGTCAAGAATAGTTTCTTTTGATGTTTTCATTTTTACACTAGATTAGACTTACTTTCTTTAAGTCTTCCTTTGACACAATGAAAAATAGCTCTCTCCCAAGAGTCTTGCCTAATATGTATAAAACTCTCAGGGGTGGAGAGGTAAACAGAAAGAGGCATTAAAGGCCAATAACTGTCTTAAGTCTGCTAAAGGAGTCACTGCAGAATAGAAAATGAAGCCCTGCACTTTCTTCCTCTCTCTCTTTTTAAAATAACTTACTTCAATTTAATAAGTCCCAGAGTTTACTGTGGGAAAAATAAGCAAATGTATCTTATGCATAATTTGTGTCCAGATTTCCCCAGATCTGGATAAAAGATTTCCCAGATCCTCTATAAGCATTCAAGGTAATAAATACATATTGGGTATAAGATAACCTTTATTTCACTTTACAGAGAATGCAGAAAGTGGAAAAGGCTCAAAGAGTTTGTAAACAAATATAGAAAACATATTAAAAAAACCATAAACAATCAACACAATTTTCATCTTTCTCTGGCACATCCTATGGTTTCCCCAGACTTATAGTACCATCCTGTAATTTGGACTCCTTGCCCCTAACCCTAACCACCATAAAGGAGGCATATTTTGAGACTGCAGGACAGATAACCCATCCCCATCCGAACTGTACAGTTTGAATAACTAGAAGGTCTTTTGCTCCCCCTCATCATGAAGGCTGTAGGTCCTTGCTGCTTTTCTAGCTTTGACAGCTATGTAGGTTATTGTGTTTTCTAAGAGGTACTTGTAGAAAAATTCCCCTTCTCTTGACTGAATTTCTGAACTCTTGGATTTGTGGTTTGATGATAAGTGGTGATCTCCTGATTTGAAGTTACAAAAAAGAGGGGAATCACCTGATTGGTATTTTATTTAATGAAAAGTAAGATCATATCCCCTGAAATCATCCTTAAATTTATTAAAGAGCTGGCCTTCGTGTCTTATAGATGCACTCTGCTTGTTTAGGCTGTCTGCTTCCTGCCCTTACCCAATGCATACCTCTCTAAGGTCACAAAAGCATTACATGATGTCTTTGTATGTATGAGTCAAGAGAAAACCCTAGAGCTAGTAGGAAGCTAATTTTATTCCAAGATTGCAGCAAGTGTCACTAAGAAATGTAAGACTTGTAGTTGAAGTAATATAAAGAAAAGCAACACCAACTTATGTTGTACATTTGAAGAATATAAGTATTAGCAAACTATTGGAACTTATGACCCTGATTTGTTGTCTCTGGAAGGAGGCAGTAAAAATAGAAGTCATCTGTAAGCAGTGACTAGTGTTTGCACCAGTCATGCAAAAACATACTCAAGCAGGAACCAGAAAACACCCATAGTTGCCAAAGTATCATGAAACAAGAATTCCTCAGTATGTGGATTCCCTGATAGAATCCATTCTGACCAAGGCAGAGACTTTGAGAAAAAGCTACCTAAGGAAATGCTAGTTTTGGTAGATATCAAGAAGTCTGGAACTACACCTTACCATCCTCGAGGAGATACATAGCCTGAGTGTTTCATTTGTACTCCATTAAACATGTTAAGAACACTGAAATGGGAGAAGAAATTTCAGTGGAGCCAACTGTAGTATTTCTAGTACTATACATTCATGCCACTCCATCAGTAATGATATTACAGACTTTACATCAGCATCCTTGTTGAAATTGTGGCAAGAACCCCACTTATCCATTAACTTGTGCCTTGAAGCCTTAGAAGATGGCTAGGATACAAATGCTCAAACCAGAACATCTCTCACCTGAAGGAGAAGTTCTCTGATTAACCATGGCTTCAGCTCATAAGAGCTCTGACAGAAACAAATAAACTATACAAAGCCCAAGTTCATTGTCAATACTTCCCAGGAGAGTTATGCTGAAAAATCTTGATGCTCAAGGGGCACACAATCTACCAGTTTAGTAGAAAGCAACTCCATACAGAGATATTTAGAGAATGAGCAACTTGTCCATTTACCAGATAGTCTGAGAGAGGAGAGGAGCCCCCCCAAAAAAATTCACTGCAACAACTTATTGCCCATAATAGAGTTACTTAAATCATATAAATAAGTAGAGAGAAGTGATAAACACTCCTCAGTAGACTCCAAATAAAGAAGACCACTCACCAGTTATGCAAAGATTATCTAAACCAGATACTGGCTCACATAGTGATGTTTCTACTTAGGGTGCTATTGTACACTGTTACCTAGTTGTCAGGTAGGTGGTTGAGTGGATACAGTGCTAGATTTAAGGTCAGGAAAACCTGAGTTCAACTGGCAGTGTAGAAAAGGTTCTACCTCTAGGTTCAGTTCACTTTCCTTGAATGAAATATGATTTACCTCAATTTGAGGTATGACTGATGGATCACAGGATGATAGATGTAGAGGAAGGGACCTTGGAGGCCACTGAGTCCAGCCACCACATTTTATTGATAAGAAACTAGAACTTAATAAAGCTAAGTGACTTACCTGGGGTCACACACCTATTAAGCTTCTGAGGTCAGATTTGAACTCAGGTTTTCATAACTCTGAATTTTGCATTCTATCTACTGTGACACTTAGCTGTCTGTCAAGTCTTTATTACATGCCAGGCTCTGTGCTAAATGCTGGAGATACAAATATAATGAGAGAACTGGACAATGAGTGCAGTCCTTGTGAGCCTTTACAGACTGCATCAGTAGGTCTAGTTGAGGTAATTCTCCATGTGGAAGTGACTGAGGAGGCTACTTCTAGGAGAGTAGTAATTGTATGTAATGGAAACTCCTTGGAGAGATTTTGGAACATGTGAGACATTCTGTTACTGGTTCTGGCCTGCCATTGTTGTTGGTCCTTCATTCTCAAAGAGGACCAATGGCTTCAGGAAGGTGATATCTTGAGTTGCAAACAAATTGGATTTGAGTGAGGCAGAGCTGTGCAGAATCACAAGCCTTCTTCAATCATTAGAGTCCAGTAGCAAGACATAGCTCAGGATGACTGGTGGTGGCTCCCTCTGGTCTACTAATCACATGGAGAATGATAGCCTGTTGACTGCAGTTGCAAGACCATAACTGGAAGCGCCTTCAAAAGGCTTTAATCTATGTAACTGTCATAAAGTGTTTCAGCAAAAACAACTGACCTGGAAAGCAGATTAAGGAAAGATAATTTGAAATTCATTACTGTCACATCTATGGATAATCCTATATCTCTCTCCAATCCCCTACCCCAACTAAAAATGAAAGTAAAAAAAAAACCCTTGTAACAAATCGGCATAGCCAAACAAAACGGATCACTGCAATGGCCAAGTTTGGCCACGACCAGAAATACATGCCTTTTTTTACATCTTGGGTCCATCATCTCTCTGTCAAGAGGTGGGCAGCATGCTTCACCATAAGTTCTCTGGAGACAGGTTGGTCATTGCATTGAGCAGTGTTCTTGTCTTTCAAAGGTGTTTTTCTTTCCAATGTCATTGTCTTTGTATAAATCATTCCCCTGCTCACTTCACTCTGCATTAGTTCATATGACCCAGGATTCTAAGAAATCATCTCTTCCGTCATTTCTTATGGTATGACTAATTCAGGCAGAATGATTAATTGAGGGACAATGTCCACTTGAACAGAGGGAGTGGAGACATAGTTCAAGGGCAAAACCCCAAAGCATATATTGAATGAATACAGCACATGTGTTGGGGAGCAGTAGCCCTAGTCTGGGCTGCTCCAGAGATTGGGCTTTAGGGAACAGTTAGTATGGTTTTACAACAAAGGAAGACAGGAGAGGGGAGGTCCTGTGAGGCATTTGGGCGTGTGTTCTGGGGAGGAGAGTTCCAGGAATTGGGTGGAGGACAGGAGGAGTGCAAAGTTCCAGGAACCAGGATGTTTGTGCATGTCTGTCCATTTGAGGCCAGTATGAACCAGTTTGAGCCAACCATGTAGTTGCTGGCACAGCAGAAGTGTTCCAGGTTCACCCGGTGCGCACCACAAAGTATCACTAGTATGTAAAATGTGAACAACAATCATTCTGCCTTCTGATTGGCTGATTCTGATTCCCAGGTTATTTCAGCATCTTCTGGATAATAAGGGAGCTCAAGCAAATCAACGTGATTAGTGCATTCATTCATTTCATTTTCACAGGTGCAATAAATAATCCAGAATGTTCATATACCATAATCTGTAGCCATTTCCCAATACATGGGTCTCTCCCCCAGCCATCTTAGATTCTGGTTACATGTTTTTCTTTTTCCTTTTAATCTCTCCTTCAGGGTTAGGAAGTTTGTTTTGCTTGTAACTATTTCCTTTGTGGTATGATCCCATCTCTTAAATCCACTCCTCTATCCTTGATTTTTTATATATTTCTACCCCACGCTCTGAGCATGTTTAAATGTGTGTGTGTGCACATCTATTTGTGTGTTCAGATGTCTGGTACAGATAAGAGTGAGGTTTCTCTGATACCAGCTTCTTCCTTCTCCATTTCTGTATACTCTCCTCACACATCGTAATTATGAAAAATGAGTTCAACCTCCTTCTTCCTTTTTTAATCTGCTCTTTTTCCCCCATCTTAAAATACTCAGAACAGAGCCAATCCACCTCCTAGGTCCTCTGTTTTTCTTTATTAATTCCCTTAGTACCCACTGAAGACAGTAATGTTCTAAAGGAAGAAGTTCTATTTCTACCCCGCTAGACCATTAATCCTACATTGCCACACAGTCCCTCCCAATTGCTTTTATTAATTTACCTTTCTAGAGTCTTCTAGACTCTTGCATTTCTATTCTCTATTCACCTCTGGTATTTTCATCAGAAATACTGAAAAGTCTTCTATTAAAGGTCAATTTCCCCTCCCAGTAGGACTAACTCAGCTTTGCAAGGTAAATTGTTCTTTGTTGTATGTCTGTATCTTTTGCCTTTTGGAATATTGTATCTGAAATCTCTTCTCATTTATCGTAGAAGCTACTAGGGCTTGTGTGATATTGACTGTGGTTCCTTAGCATTTAAACTTTTCTTCTAGATGTTGCAGTACTTTTTGTTTGACATGGAAGTTCTGGATTCTGGCCATAACATTCCTAGAATTTTCATTTAGGGGTTTCTTTTTAGAAGGTGAATAGTAGAGTCCTTGTATCTTTACCCTCTGATCCTACTAGATCTTGACAGTTTTAATTTGTGATTTATTGAAATACTAGGCAGGCTTTTGGTCTCTAGGTCAATTTTTTTTAATATCAGATATATTATACATTCTTAAAATTTTCAGTCTTTAATTTTGTTCTAATATTTCTTTGTTGTCTCATGGAGTCATTGATTTTGGCTTGGTCTTGGTCTAGTTTTTAGGGAGTCTATTATTTGGGTAAGGTTTATCAAATTCTTTTCTAAATTATTGTCCTGATTCTTTCCTCTATAGCTTGTATTTTATTTTTTACCTCGTGCTTCATTTCTTCTAGGTATTTATGTAGTCTTTGAGGAAAAACCCCAAATGTTTTCCTTTGGGTGTCTGCATGCAGTTGTTACATAGTTCTGTTCTCCTTTTAGGATGGATTTTTTTGAGCATCTCTATATCCGCAATATTTTTTTGTGCTGATAGGTGTCTTTTTTGGTTTGCTCACCTCTCTAGCTTTAGTTTCTAAATTGGGCTTGTTGTCAGAGCCAAACTTTAGTCTACAATGTGTTTTGGGAGGTGTGGTGAGTTCTGCTTTGGCTTGCCTTGGGCCACCTGGGTTCTTGTGTTGACCTGCCTATCTCAAAGTTAAGTTATCTTTGAGGTCCAGTGTGCTGCATATTTAAAACTTTATATAACATCTCAAGACAGAGCACTAGCCATGTTGAGGTCCCTAGGTACCTAGGCAGTCCTGTCTGTGTGCTGCTGTTCCATGAGGCCTCCAAGGTTCCTCTTGTGGGGTTCTGATCACTGTGGAGAGTTTTCTGGGGAACTCTCCACTCTTACTGCCTCTGGAAACAGAGCCTTGCAGACTACCTATGTCCCTGGTCATGCTAGGTTTCTGGCAGCCCTCTATTCGTTTGTTCAAAAGCTTCTGACTAACTTGTTTTTGTGCAGTACTAGTAGTGGAGATTGTAACTTACTGTAGTTTCTAATTGCATTTCTTTATCATTATTTGGTCTGGTGCAAATTTCAGATTTTTACTGGAGTAGATGCACTGGCTCTGAGTGATCTGCATTTGATCAGGCCACTGTCTTGGCAGGCAGCCCCCTCTGAATTCTTCATATTCATCATTTTTCAAACTTATTTGTTCCTGATTGGCATTTGTATGCCTACTATAATGAAAACAGGCACATGTTTAAGTACTTAATAATAACAATAATAACAGATGTTTATTTAGACTTTTAAAATAATGTATATACATTATCTCATTTGATACTTTAAAAAGCACTATGAGGACTAGTAAATAACAGGATGCTAACATTATGAAGGCATTAATATAAATTACCTTCTTCTAAGTGCTAAATAAGAGAGGTAGTGTGGCATGGGGAATAGTAGAATCTGAAAGATGTGGTCAAGACCCACTTCTAACATACTGGGCACACCTCAGAACAGTGACTTCACCTGTCAGTGCTCTAGGCAGCCAGGTTGTAGATCAGGGGGCTCTCTAAACCCATGAAATCATAGATCCAATAAAAAATGCTAAATAAACCATTTTTGTTTTACTCTGATTCTGTTCCCATTTCCACAGACCATTTTATTCTTTGAAGATTGTTTCAGTTTTGATACAGGATGAAATCTTGTCTATTATTTATTCATTTTCATGTTAGAGATCCACACAGTGTCTTTTCTCCAAAGAGTTACAGGTGCTGGTCTACTGCTTTGGCTTTTGAGGATCATTTTGCACAGCTCTGAAATGGTTTTATTCATTCTTCAGCATATGAGACAAAATTTGCTTTTATAGCTTTCTTTTGAGTATGTAAACTTCTCTGGAGCCAGTGAAAGAAAGGTAAGGAAATGGAGGAAGGAAAAAAGATGGAAAACTAGAGATCAATTTAACCAACAAGCAAGTCCCTGTCACTTATTGAGCCAATCAACATACATCTCATCCTGCACTGCCCCCTCCCCTCCAGTGTTTAAAACTGATTTTCTTGTCACTTTATCAAGAGAAAGTGCCAGGAAGTACATTTGGAGAGAAGGGGAAAATTGTGCCGTATTTTTGATGGCTAACGATTGACATAATGGAAAGATGCAACAATGGAACTGGAGGCTTTTGAACCTCAGGTTGAATCTGTATAAGTTGTGCTTTTGTTAAGAAAGCTAATGTAATATGTTGGTGTATAAACAGTATGATATGTAAGAATTAGGAATTAATCCTTTCCTTATAATTGGCACTGGTGAAGCCTTTGTTCAAGTCCTTTGTCCAGTTGGGAGCTTCACCTTTTAGAAACATGTGGAGAAAGATAAGGGCAAAACCAGGAGAGACCTAAGAAAGTGATTAAAGCTTGAGAAAATAGAACTGATGAGACAAAAAAAACCCCTATTTCAATATTAGTCTGAATTAATAGAAGTTTAGTGTCCAGAGCAAGGGACAGCACCATTGTATTCTGAGTTGTTCAACCATATCAGGAATACTGTGCTCAGTTCTAGGCACTGTATATTAGGAGGGATATTGTCAAACTGGAACATATCCAGAGGATGGATGATGAGGGAACTTGCAACACCATCCAATGAAGATATGTTTTATTTATGCCTTCATTTATTTATTTATTTTTCATATGCTTGTTTGTACATATGCTGTCTCCCCCTGGAGTTATGTAAGCTCCTTGAGGGCAGGGAATATTTCATTTTTGACCTTTTATCCCCATCTTAGCATTTAGTAAGTGCTTAATAAGTGTTGCTTGACTGATAAATCAACTAAAGGAACTACAGCAAGAGAAGACTTAGGGAGTGAGAGAGGACATGATGTCTATCTTCAACTATGAAAAGAGCTACTATATGGAACTATATCGTTAGACTTGTTCAGCATGGCTCCAGGCCAATGGGTAAAAGTTATAGGGAAGCCAATTTTGGCTCAAAATAAGGAAGACCTTTTTAACAATTAGAGTTTTGGGGAGTTCCTTGTCAGTGAAAGCACTCAGAGACTGGACAATAACTTTTTTGTTTTGTTTTGTTTTTTACAGACAAGATTCATGAACTGAGCAAATAAGATTATATGTTTTCTCAGCTTCCTTCTAATTCTAGACTCTGCTTTCATTTGGATATTCCCACATAAAGAGAAAAATGAACATTGTTATATCTATTATTCATCTGAAAGTTTATTTGGAATTTTTTCTCTGTTCAAAGGCAGAGGAAAAGTTAATATTTATTGTTGCACTTTTTGTAATAGTAAAGAAATGAAAAGAACTGGGCGTCCATCTTTTGGGAAATGACTGAACAAGTTTTAGCCTATCAATGTGCAATGGGGAACTGGCCAACGAAAGCCTAGTCCTAGGACCACATGGATGTCTGGTTAGCCTACTTCTAGGCATGTATGAGGAAGAGCTTGGCTCCACTTCAGTGCATAGACCCATATTCTATGACCATTTCTGGTCCACTTACTGCATGCTGTATGCCTTTTGGTTGGCTGCTGAACTGGAACTGAGCAGGCATACAAAAGACTCCCAAAGGGGGTAACTGAAGTCTCTCTCTTTCCTGGTAGTGATCAAGGCAAGGACTGCCGCAAGCCTCCTCATGGGGAGAGAGGTAATAGTGGCAGCAGCGGCCCCCTGCTGCCAACTATTTGACTACCCAGCTCAGCATAAAGCCATGAGCACATGGCCTTGCTGTTGCTTCTGTCTATCTTATATGTTCTTTCCTGCTTTTGTATGTAAAGGAGTATGACCTTGTGAGATTTGAAAACTCAGAGGACCAGAGGTCAGGTGATAGGAATCCTTGACAGAGTTTGTGGGCAGCCAGACCTGATGAGAAGTGAAGCCATGAGAGATCTTCTTGACCCAATATAACATTGGATAGAAGACAGCCAAGAGAATTCAACCCATCCTTCAGCTAGGTTAAACTCAAAAGTAAATTTGGGGGGAGGAGAGGCAAACGTTTTGTAGTTATCACTTTAGGGTAGAATCCACTCTCCCCAGGGTCTGAGGTGACATGGGGAAGAATGTGACCCTGATTTGGTGGAGGGGGGGGTGGGAATGTGTTTGTACTTCTGTTCTTGCTATAGCTTTTCGGTAAATATCTCTGTTGTAGAAGTTAATTGATTTTATTAAATGATACCAGAGTGGTGATCAACTGTAATTGATAGTGAAGAGATATTAAATGGCACTAGTTAGATAGCACTGAAGAAAGAATTAGTAATTATTATTGAAGGAAACATATCAGAACAGGGACTTGAGGTAACAGCATTAGAAAGATCCCTCACTAACAATGACAGGGGAGATAACTTATCATTGTGAGTTGGCAAAAAGATCCCCAGAGCGTAGGAAGGCTAGGAATGCAATAAAATATTTTTACACCATAAGAAATGACAAGAATTCAGAGAAACTTGTGAATACTTATATGAAATGATGCAGACAAAAGTAGGCGGAAACAGAACAACTAATTTATAGTTATCCTTTCCACATCACAACTTTCCCCTTCATGGTTTCAATATATCTTGGGTCTGTATAAGAAATTAAATGGGAATTTTGGGGGAGTTTCGCAGAAGCCGTAGATGACACATGAAGTCAGCAGATGGCACAGAAAAAGTTTAGAAACTCAGAAATGCATAAAATATATGGATAGCATTGTATAGTATCAATATCTTTTAATACCATAATAATTCAGACTTCTTCTCTGGTATGAAGGGAGGGCCAAAAAATTTTGCTTGGATTTTACAGGTCAAGGCGGTGCCATGCCCCTAACTCCCAAGATGTGGAAGGGATAATGTACAATAATGTAAAGATAATCAACACTGAAAGACTTCAGAATTCCATTTAGTACAGTGACCCATCATGACTTCAGAAGACTCAATAGGGAAGCATACCTTCTGTCTATCAACAAAGAAGTTGTGGACAATAGGTTCCAAATGAAGTACTGTTTTTAGACATGGACAATGTGTGATTTGTTTGGCTTATCTGTCCTCATTTGTTACTAAGGAAAGTTCTTTTGGGTGTAAGGAGAATTACAGGAAAATAGCAATGAAGTTTCAAAAAGACAAGAGAATCAATACAACATAAACATTTTTAAAATGACTTTAAAAGATGGGAAGTTTTCTCTAGCTTACATGTAAATTAAGGAGGGCTATAAAGAAAGCAGGGGTTATTTCTTGAGGAAGCATTATATCAAATGGAAGAATTATAGAACTTTGGTGTTGGAAGGGACCTCAGAAACCATCTAATTCAACCCTTCCCTTAGTATCCTTTCCCTCCTACCTTCCTTCCTTCCTTCCTTCCTTCCTTCCTTCCTTCCTTCCTTGCTTCCTTGCTTCCTTCCTTCCTTCTTTCCTTCCTTCCTTCCTTCCTTCTTTCCTTCCTTCCTTCCTTCCTTCCTTCCTTCCTTCCTTCCTTCCTTCCTTCCTTCCTTCCTTCCTTCCTTCTTTTTCTTTCTTCTCTCTCCACATAGGGTATCACACCCTTACCTGCTGGTGCTCTGCCCAAAGGGAATGTGAATTTTAATGTCTGAAACTTTTTTTGTTTTTGTTTTTCCTCTTAAAGGCCAGCCTTAACCCCAAATCATTCTGGTCCCAGACCAAGTGCTATTTAGTCTCTGTTTGGGCCCTGATTGGCTCAGAATGAATGTAAATAGCAATTGTTTCTGCTCTGGGCAGAAGCCCTGAGAGTCTACTTCTCCCAGATCTATTTTTTTTTTAGAGGCCATTCTTTGCTTCATTTTATTAAGCCTTAATAACTGAATGGGCACTGCCTCAGCAAACTGAGGCCTGTTAAAGACCTTACCTTGAAAAGGCCCCTACTGCATTCTGGGCCATATCCAGTTGTCCTGATCTACATCTGGCCACTGGAACCAGATAGCTCCAGAGGAAAGTGAGGCTGGTGAATTTGCATAACCCTGCCTCACTTAAATCCAATTCACCTGCATGTCATGGCATCACCTCCATGATATCATGGAGAATGAAGGACAAACAAACAGCAGCAAGTATTCCCACTACATTCCCAATAGGTAGGCATTCAACCCTCCCTGAAGATCAAAATTGAAGGAGTACCCATTAACTCCCCAAAATAGCTCCTTCCATTTTGGGAAAGCTCTAATTATTAGAAAAGGGTTTTTTTCTGTTTTTAATAAAGCCTAATCTTACTGTAATTTCCACCCAAAGCTTCTAGTTCTACCTTCTGTGGTCAAGCGAAACAAGTGGAATCACCCCTTCACATTGAATACAGTTCCCATAATTCTTCTTTCTTCCAAGCTTAAACGGTCCCAATTCTTTCAACTAATCTTCATATTGGATGACCTAGAAGTCATTTACAATCCTGGCTACTTTCTTCTGGATGCTTTCCAGCTTACCAATATTTTCCTTAAAATAGGATAGCAAGGCCAGAGAGAGTACTCACTATATCTAACTTAGCAATTACATTCTTTCTTCCTTCATTTTTCAGTGGAAGCTCTCTTGATAAGATTCACAAGCCTTCAGGCAAATATATTCTATTGATTTTTTGTTAGGTTCATTCCATCCCGACCAAGATCCTGGCCAAGACCAAGACCCATTTGGCCCTGATTCAGAAATCTGAATCTCATTTTCCACTATCGTCTCTTTGGGATCAATAGTGAACACACCACCCACATCCCTTTGATATTATATCCTGCCTAGAATTCCATAACTTCGTTTTTGGTCCCTTCTGGTGTTATCATTTGTCATCACATCCCCAATCACCAGAAATGGACATCAGTTGTCAGGCTTGTCAATGCTTAAGAAATCCTTTGACCTGTACTGGATGTGTTACCAAAGGGTCACACATTTTCTGAGAGTTTCCATTATTAGGTCAACACATGGACATTTCTATACTCCAGAATGGAATCATCAATGATTAGGGCATGTATTTCCTTCTTATGGTCATCATTAAATGTCATCTCTCCTGACAGTAGCTGTGAATCTTCATCATCATTCCATGTGGCAAAGGAAGATGCTTTTTCTTCAGAGGTATACTTCCACCATCTATGGGAAGAACTATGAACCCATAATAAAATATTCCTTTTCTGTGTCACACACTTATACCTTCTAGCCTCCTGTCACAGGTTTGGATTTCCCTATACTTTGGTTTCTTTTCTTTTTATCTTGAAGCAATTCTTTGGAGAACTACAAGGGAGTGGAATCATTCTTATAACTGTTTTACCTTCTTCTATCACAAAATGCATTTTGTACACAAGTAGTTAGGAACTAGCTCTTGAAAAAACAGAAGCATAGCACAGTGTCTGAAATTACTGGGACATTCTAATGATGATGATGATGATGATGATGATGATGATAGCTAGCATTTATAAAGTGCTTACTATGTGCCTGGCACTATGAATTATCTCATTTGATCCTCATAACAACCCTTGGAGGAAGGTGCTATTATTACCCGCATTTTACAGATAAACCCTCATTTTACTGAGGCAAACAGAAGTTTTTAAGTCCCCACCAGGATTCATTATTTGTCCATTCCTTCTCATTCACTTAAAAATTATTTCATTTATGTCTTCTATTTTTTATAGCACCATCATTTCTGGTAGTGGAGAGAGAATGCTTCAGATTAAACACTACTTTGAAACAAAGAAAAACAATTGAGGAAAACACCCAATGCAATGACCACTTCCTATAATGTATACATTACTTGCCCTAGCACTCCCCTGTCTCTGCTATGAAAAGTGAGATATGTTTCATTATCTCTTCACTAGAATCATCACTGGCATTTCAGTGATAATGAATTGCGTTTCCTTGTAGTCATCTTTTTCTTTACATCACTGTATTCATTTTGTGTATTGTTCTTTTGATTTGTTAGGCTGAAGTGACCCTGTCTTGTGACTATAAGTTTCACCTCTCAACACTGACATGTTCTTCACGAGACATCAGGACATGCCTTGATCTAATCACAGGTTAGCTGATGTATTCCAGTTCCCCTCTTGTTTTATGTAAAAATTGCATAAAAGCCAAAGAGTCATGAGCCTCTGGGTCCTTGTGCTGAGTAAGAACCTTGGACCCAATTTCTTTCTGCAACCTCATGCCTTGCTGAATAAATTATTGTTTGGATGTAATGGTATCTTTATTTTTCTATAACAGATTCTACTCATTTCATTCTTCATTAGCTCCTATACATCTTCCCATGTTTCTCTAAAATCCTCATATTTGTCATTCTTACTATTAAGCATTATTCTATTATATTCCCGTACCACAGGTCTTTTTCTTTTTTTCAGCCATTCTCCAGTTGATAGGCCCCTACTTTGTTTTCAGTTCTTTGATAACACAAAGAGTGTTGCTATGAGTACTTCAGCTTACATGGGAATTTTTTTCAGGTCTTTGGCCTCCTTAGAGTATATGCCCAATAGTACTTTCTTTGAATCAAAATAATATGGGACAGTTTAATTAATTTTCTTGCATAGTAACTTTCAAATTGATATCCAGTACAAGTGGCCTTTATAGAGCTCCACCAACAGCCGTATTAGTATGCTTGCCTTCCCATAGTGCCTTGATTATTTTCTATTCCTTTTTTTGGTCATTTTTTCCTCCTCATACTTACAGGGTGTGAAGCAAAACCTTGGAGTTATTTTAATTTATATTATTATTCATAATTTAGAACTTGTTTTCCTATGGTTATTTATAATTTGCTATTCCTCTTTTAAAAAGACTTGTTTAAATACTTCCATCCATTTTATTTCTAATTTTTTTATAATGTGACTTTTTATATTTAAGTTTTATGTATTTAGAACTTATTGTGATATATGGTCTTTTGGCCACTTATTTATTGAGGAATGGCTATATATATATATATATTTTTTCTATCAATTACATATATAATTAAGGACTTCCAGTTAAAACAGCTTTTCTAAAAAGAATCCCACAATAAAGAGCTATTAGAATGACAGGGATGTTTATGACACAAATCCAGAACAGGAGAATGGCTAGAAAACATTTATAAGCAAAGTCCCAAAGGAGGAAACATGTATCTTGGGCACAAGTTCAACTAGAATTCTTGGAAGAAATGAAGCAAGAGGGTTTTTTTTTAGCATTTTTTTTTTTTACAAATGAAATGAGAGCATTAGAGGGAGGGAAATGAAAAAGAAATGAAAGCTATGGAAGAAAAAATTGGAAAGAGAATGAATGCCTTGGCACAAGATGTACAATTTGTTGCTTGTCCAGGCAACAAACTCTCTGAAATTAGAAAGGAACAAATAGAAGGTAATGACTCCATGAGGCAAAAAGAAATATTAAAACAAAGTCAAAAGATTGAAAAAGAAAAGAAAATGTAAGTATCTCATAGCAAAAACAACAGACCAGGAAGATAGGTTGAGGAGAGAGCATCTAAGAATCATTGGGCTCTACCCATGACCCAAAAAAGATCTTAGATGTACTTTAAAAAAATCCCATAAAACAGAACTTTCCATATGTCTTAGAATCAGAGGGCAAAGTAGAAAGAGAATCCATGGTTAATTCCTGAGAGAAACAACCAAATGAAAACTCCCAAAAACATTATAGCAAAATTTCAGAACTTTCAGATCAAAGAAAAAACTCCTGCAAAGAAAGAATTCCAGTAAGGCTCACACATATCAGGATAACACATAATTTGGAAGCCACTACCATAAAGGCATTGAGAGTTTAGAATGCAGTATTTAAGAAAGCAGAAGATCTAGGTTTACAACCAGAATAACTTAGCCAGAAAAATGGGGTGGGGGGGAGTGGATTTTTAATGAAATAGAGAATTTCTAAGCATTTCTGATTAAATGACTAGAGCTGTGTAGAAACTTTGAAATACAACCATAGGAGTCAAGAGAAACAAAAAATGGTAAACATAAGTGAACAATCATAAGGATAAACTATTTATATTCTAATATAGAATTGATACATGTATCTTCTAAAAACTCTATCATCAAGGTGATGTCTAATGAGGGAGTCTAATTAGACAGAAGGCCTGAGAGTGGTTCTATTATGGTTTTTTAAATTCTGAACTTAAGCAATAAAACAAGTGTTTCCATAACAAAGTAGAATAGAAAAAAAGAGGATTGCACATGAAACTGCAAATCTATTATGTACAACTTTTAAATATATGATAAAGTTATCATGTAACTTTTTTTCTCTCTCACTCTCTTCCATTCTACCCTAGAGATGGCTACTATTAGACACAAATGTGTATATACATATGTAAAACCATACTCTGCATACTTCTATTTATCAGGTCTTTCACTGGATGCAGATAGCATCTTTCTTCATAGGCCATGGAAAAATGGGTTCTATTGTGTTTTGACAATTTTAAAAGAAGAATGGAAGAGTAGGGGAAGAGGAACACTGTAACACTGGGGAGAGGAGCAGGAAGGGGGAAGAGAGAAGGGTAAAATTCTCATGTAATCAGGAGAACAAGTAGGAGGGGGTAGATGGAGCAGATGACACCTGAGCTCAGGGGTGTGCTGAAGCCAGCTAAAACTGGTTCTTGGGAGGTGATTGTTAAATGTTTAGTGTGAACATTTACACTTCAAGACTTACAAGATTTACACATACATTTAAAGTATGTCATGGTTACTTTTCTCCCCTTCAGAAAGCTGGTTGTTAAACATTTACCAGCCCACCTGTACTTGAGCTTCATTTTTTGTGAACTGGTTAAAAGAGCAAAGAATACACAAACACAAACAGACACAATTGAGTACAGAAATACATTTCACTTAAAAAGGAAGCAGTCAATCCCCTTCATTTTTGTTGTTGCTGTTGTTTAGTCATTTTGTGTCAGACTCTTCATGACCCCTATTGGAGTTTTCTTGGCAAAGATACTGCAGTGGTTTGTTCATTTTACAAATTAAGAAACTGAGGCAAAAAGAAATAAGTGCCTTGTCCAGGGTTACACAGCTAGTAAGTGTGTGAAGCTAGATTTGAACTCAAAAAGAAGTCCATTACACACACACACACACACACACACACACACACACAGACACACACACATATGCCATATCAAACTTGTTCAGACATTCCCCAATTGACTGGTATCCCTTCAGTTTTTAATTATTTGTGCTGTCCTGGGTTAAGTTGGCCATATTTCCTATTATATTGGGCAGTGTAGGAAATTTGAGATCAACATGATCACTAACATTCCACTGGTGTCCTTTAAACCTACCCTAGATGTGGAACCTATTAAGGATTTCTCTATTGAGGAACGTGCAAAGAGAAGAGATTAGCTGGAAGTGAAAGGAGAGAGATTGAGTGGTAGTTGGTTGAGGTCATAACAGAGCTAAGCAAATGTTTCCTTAAGAGGGGAAAAAACGCATGCATGCATACCCTGCATTTCCCTTCCTCCATACCTTAATAGGAGCTGAATGAAAGTTTGTTGAATGGATAAGCAGGACAAGGGCTTAGCTCTTATGACAGGAATACCAGCAGAGGATTCACTGCTCTTATCTTTCCCCTCTTCATCCCACCCCCCAATCTCTCATTCAAAGCATTTTAAGGTTTATCAGGGCACTCTGAGACAGAGAGGTCTAAATGTTTACTTGAAGCATAAAGAAGGAAAGTAGAGCTTAATCAGATGGCAAATTAACTGCATAGAAGACATTGAATGGTGGACACCCACTCCTGAAGGACCAAAGCTGAAGAGGCAGAGCTTCTTGAAGCTGATGGTGGAGCTAATCCAAGGTGAAGCCTTACCCAGTGACAACTGAGCAGTCAATGATGTAGCTACTGCAGAACTGTTCTAGCAACAACCCAAAGACGTGCTCTCTCTAGTTTCTTCATCTCCCTTACCTGCTCCATTTTTCCTTTATGAGATTTATGAGGTTGACTTAATTGCAGGAACTTCCTGTCATGTTTTGTTAGTATGATTTAATTAAATGCTTTATTTGGCTGTGATTTGCCTCTTCTGTGAGTAGTCTTGTCTATATGGGGAGGGGAAGGGCTCAAGCTGACAATATACTTCCTTTCCTCCAATTTGAACCCCTTCACAGTATGTCCCTCCCATTGCAAATGAATTAGCATTTTAAGGGAAGAGACCTATGGAGAAAGAAAGATTAAAAATGGTGGAGAAGAGATAGTTAAGAAAGAACATTTCCAAAAGCAGGGAAGGGGGTAAGAACACAGGTTGAAGGGTTTACTTTATTAAGGAGGAGGGATGTTTCTATTCCTGAAAAAAGGAATGAAAAGATAAATGTAGAAATAGGACTACTGGGGGTGAAAGATTCCGTTAGATGATAGAATTTATGTACAGTAAAGGTAAATCTTCTTAGTTGGCTGAGAGTGAAATAGAAAGTGAGCATAAGGAGATGGGAATAAAAGTAGGGGCTTGACTGGAGAGGAGAAACTCTGGAACAGCCACTGTGAAAAGACTGCTAGGGAGTCAATGAAAGATAAATAATTGGGTTGCCAAGGGATAGTGAGGACCAGATTGAAGTTGAACAGCATGAATTTGTAGTGGGTGGGGTCTATTTCTGTTTTTCAATCCTAGGAAGGCATTAGCAATGCATCATCCTGAGCGTAGAAAGGAAGAGCTTCCATCTCAGAGTCTCCCCTCAGTACTGGTGCTTGATGAGGAAAACATCGGCTTTCAACTGCTGCTTTGCTAGAGTATAGGCAACCAAATAGTACTGAGCAGGATGAGCAAGTTCCAGAGATCCAGAGCATTTTTGTAGGGAATGGGAATAAGTAACTACTGCACTCCAGTCCTTTACAATATTTCCTTTCAGATCTGTGAAATCAGGGAGGTTCACCTCCCAGACCTCATCTATGAATGTAGCATCTCAGCATGCATTTATGCTATATCTATACAAGGTGATAGAACTGAGCCAAACTGCATACAAAAAAAAAAAATCTATTGAAAATGGTGATCAACTGTTCCCTTTATCCCCAGAGGGCAAAACAAGAAAAACCAGGCTTAAGCTGCCAGCTTAGGGAGTGAATAACAGACATTAGGAAAAATGTTCCTAAGAGCAGGGGAAAATGTATCAGGTTGGAAAAATCATTCTTCTCAAAAAAGTCTTTACAATTAGACTAGATTCTTTTTTGTCTGTGGTAGTTCAGATATATTTCTAACTAAAGATAAGTAAATGGGTTAAGTGATTTCCTGACATCCTTTCCAGACTGTGAAAACAATACATACAGAGAACAAAAAGAATGTTTAGACACTAACATTATAATTTATTACTCTCTAAAAATTTAGCATTTGGATTTTTAAAAGAAAAATGTCTGAACTAAATGTTTTAAGATGATGGTGTAACCAAAGAAGTAACCAAGCACAAAAACATAAGTCCCTTCTTAGTTAAAAGGGTTAATCTACCTAATAAACATAGGTTTTCTCCAAATAAACAAACAAAAAACCCCAAGTCAATTGCCTAGTAAACAAGGGATCTTATAAACAAATCATTCCCAGTTGTATGGCTATGATCTGATGCAATGAGTATTGTCAGGTATTCGTGGTTTTTTTTTTAAATAAAAAGCCTTTTCTTCACATTTTCTTTTGCTACCTAATTTCATGCATCAGAGGTCAAAAGACAAAAGGTCAGGCCTGGTTTAAGCTAACTTCTTGCCAAGAGTAAAATCCAGGGAAATGTTTTTCGTGCAGCTTGTAAGTATTTTTGCATTAGCTATAACTTAAAAAAATTTCTCTTTACCCTACCTTATGTGATGTATGTGTAGAGAACAAAATTACATGAGACATCAGTCACCAATGACTACCAAAGTGGCAATAAATCATCTCTATCTCACCCCACCCCCCAATTTCTTCAAGCTATATTTTCATACTTGGATTTGTCTTAAGCTTCAATGCTATTAAATGGCAAGAGAGTTTTACTTATACTTATGGACAGATAGTAAGTGAAATTTACCTATGTACAGGTGAGCTTTACTAATATATAGATACATAGTCTTAAAAATAATTTGAACACCTGAGTGCGTATTCTTGGTTTGTTTTCTAGGGAATCTGTGAAGACTCATGAAGAAAAATACCTCATTTTTCTCTCACTGTAACATTTTGCTTAATGAATAATCATTTTCAAATAGAACTTTTTTTTAGGTTCTTGAAAGACCATTGGCCAACTATTAGGATTTCCTTTTAGTGTTTTCTTTTGTTGCTGATGAATTCTCATTTAGAAAAAAGGGGAAAGTGCTATTACTTTTCATTAGAAATATTTGACATTAAAAAAAACCTTTTTAACATAGTATTTTTCTATATTCAAATACCAACTTAAAGTTTTTATAAGGGGATAGTTTTATGGATGGGGTTTTATTTTATAAAATTGTATATATCAGTAAGGACCTAGTCCCTTAGTGGATCATAGAGGGACAAAAATGTAGTGAAAAGTCAATTCATAAAGTGTAATTTTTCTCTTGGAACTCTGGCTGTAGCATTTCAAGAAATTACTAGGAATTAAGTTTGGTGTCTCTGAGGCTGAAAACATTCATATCAAAGACCCTTAGAATAAGGGGAAATTTTAAAAAATTGCTTCTCATTTGAATGGTCAATAAGTTGAAAAAATTGGGTAGTGATAATATATAAACTGCTAAAAATAGCTGCTTAGTACCTGATTTTAAGAACCATTAATAAAAAAAAATCTTATTTAAACAAATTTAGACCTGATCCAATGCAGCTGTATTCTCACTCCACCTGACTTTCTCTTCAAAGGAAAAAGTAAAACAAAACAAAACAAGACAAAGGGAGTAGCTTGAGGTTTAGATGAAGGCTTAAACAAAATTTGGCATTTTGCTGATATATAACCTAAGCTTCTTGGATGGGAACTTATGTTTGCTATGATGCATATTCATTGAGAGAATTACATATTGTAGCTATGATAGAAATGTGTACTTAAAGGTTCTCGGGAAATAACTGATAATAAATCACTTTACTTTGCCATAGTATAATTTTGGTTTGTGTCTAAAACCATATGAAATATTTTGCCTGACTACTAACTTAGACTTTAAAATCCCTTGGGAATTTATTCATTTTTATGTTCCAAAAGTTTGTAGAAGCAAATTATCTTCAATTGTATTATGTTGAAACAAACTCATGGTGGGTTCATATTTTAAAGTACACATGATACCCAGAAAGAAAAAAAAAATGTCACGTAAGTATTACTGGAAATAGATCCAAGATAACTTTCTAATGTGCAAGTTATAGAATAATTAAGTTAAAATTAAATATAACAAGAATTTGTGTCTTTACAATTAAACTTAGATTCATAGAAGCTTTTAAAGATCACTGTTTTTTCATAAATTATCATAGATTTTGGGGAAATTTAACTACAATTAAGAGCACATTTTTTTTAATTGAAGACTACTCATTTAACTTCACAGGGATACATGTTCTATAAAAACACCAAAGAGAGCCACATAAATAGGTACATTCCTTATATGAAAACATAGTTTCTCCATGTCGGAATCAAAGGTTAGCAACTGCTTATTGGATTTGAATTGAAATTAATCTCCAAACAAACTAGATTTTTGGTCACTTGAGCATTTTCTCTGTAATGTCTTAAGTTATAGCCCCCCAAACAAATAAGGAAAAACTAGGTTTTGTCACACTGGTCGCCATAATGCAATACTGTGGGTGTTTTTATCTTACTTTTAACATTTCTTCACAATGCGTTACAAGCACGTGCTGCGATTTTTAGAAGTCTTTGCTTTCAACCATTTAAAACACTTAGAATAAAAGATGTAGGCATGTCTCTGGCATGTATTATTAGCTGGGACACTGCGTTCAAACGTCACTCCATTTCTCTCGGCTTGCCACGGGTATGAGTTCTTCGGTTTCTATTAGAGGCTAGTAAATGTGATTTGGAGAAAAACGACAAAATGTTCATTTTCATACAGTGCTGTACCTCCCCGGCCTAGGGAATCCTCTATATTTGAAAGTGTTGATTAGGGACTGTGCCTTTCTGGAGCTCGAGGTCACATCAAGCTTAGCAGAGTCAGCCAGGGAGATGCAGGGGGTAGGTTTTCCGATTGGCCGATTGATTGATTGATTGGCAGAGCTAAATCACTGGTAAATTGGCCCCCGGCAGCGTGCGATTATTTCGGGCAAAGTGGCTATGCCTTTGAATCAGCTCTCCGAAAGTAGCCCTTCCAACTCAGCCTCCTAAACTCGCTATTCTCAGGCCCCTGTGCCGGGGGAAGCTGAAGGGTAAGAAAGAAGCAAGGGAGGGGACTCAGCCCAGGCATAAACCTCGCGGTCAAAGCCTGGCGGAGAATTTGTCCCTGATTCTTGAGTACAGAAGCCCTGTTAACCCAGGCCTTAGGTTCCGAATCCTGCCCTCTTCTGAGGCTGTGTCCTGGGCTGGGGGTAGGTATGTATAGGGGCCCACTGGATATTGGCTTCCCCCTGACCTACTGCAGCTCTCCGAAATTAGACCACCCTCCTGCATCCTGGCTGGGGAGAATTTTTGGTGGCGAAACCTGGGCCTGGGTCAAGGAAGCTGAAGACCGTTCTTAATAGCTCCAGACCCCAACTCCCTAGCTCTTGCTGGGCTGGAATGCTAAGACATCTAAGGCCTCAGGTGAAATATCAGGACCATGGCTTCTGGGCCCACTGTCAGCGAAGTTAGCATGGTTCTCTTTAATGGGTAGGAAGAGGCCCTCAGAAAGCAATTTTCTCGTAAGAAGGTGCTGCACATTTTTGAGGCATCTTCCTATTTGCCTAGTCCCGGGATCTGGGAGTCGGGGTTAGGCGGAAGGTGGAGAGATAGCGAGGAAGGTCATTATTACCTCCACCCCGACACCCTCACCTCCTCCTCCCTGTTTCTTCATCTCGGCCCCCCACGCCATTCTCCCCCTACCCCCCCACTCCCCCGCCTCTTCTCTAGCATAGACAGTTTAGATAACAGACATGCGCTTGGGTGTGTGTGTGTGCGTGTATGCATATGTGTGCGCGCGTGTGTGTGTGTTTGCGGTAGGCGGGGGTGGGGGAGAAGGGAAGGGAATGGAAGGCGAGCCCTGCAAGGTTCCCTCACTTGATAGAAGGGAAAGCCATCCTCAGTGTTGGGATCTGAAAGGCCAGCAGTTCACAGAATCATAGGCTTTAGAGCTATGGAAGGGACCTTAGGGATCGTTTAGTCCAACCCCCTTATTTTATACAGGAGCACCGTGAGACCCAAAGAGCAATGGAACTTGCTCAAGGTTGCACTGGTAGCAAAACTGACCCAGAAGGTAGCAATCTTACTGCGATTGCGGTTGCACTTCGGTCAGCCCAGGCCTCGGACAGCTCCTACCCTTGGTTTCAACTTTGTGGCTGCCAAGGCGGCTGCAAGGACTAGTGGGACTGGGGAACAACAAAAAGAAGCGGAAGGGGAATCCTCTGCTTGTTCAGTAGGCCAGGTCCTCCGCAGGACTCCAGCCCAGGTCTGGAGACCGGGGTTACCTTGAGGCCAAGAGGACAGCCGAGGGAACCCGCACGTTTGGGGGCGTGACTGTCCTCTCAGCTTGAGGTGCAGGAGGGAGGGTTCTGTGTGGGGAGGAAGAGGGGGGGAGAGGACAAGGAGGAGGGGGTTCCCCTTTTTTCTTCTGGCTGAAACTTCAAAGTGCGGCCACCCTCCTCCGCAGTGATCCGAGCCTGGCTAGAAGCATTTCTGAAGATGTCTGCATTCCTTCCCTTCCTGCTTTTGATTTCCTTTTGTTCCGGGGGCACTGTAGAACTGAATGAACCTCACCGAGGAGCTTTTCTTTCCCTTCCGTTGAAGCTTTTTAACTGGGAGGTCCCATTTCCCGGCCTCCACCTCTGCCCCCCCCCTTCCTCCACCTGTCCTGGCTACTGCCTCAATGTGTCTGCAAAGCCTTGGTGTGTGCCCCTTAGAGCACACGTTGCCGCCGCAGGGGGAAGAGAGGGAGGGAGGGAGTGTGGAAAGGGGTGGGCAGCCCCAGGGACCCTTGCCACACGTCCGGCTCCTCCTGGCTCCCCAGTGAGCCCAGACCCTCCGCTTCCTTTCGTACCGCTTTTCCTCCTGCTGGGCCCTCGCACGGGTCCACTTTGGGCTTCCAGGCAATTGACAAGAAGCAGTGTCCTGATCCCAAAGTGCGCGTGTCTGCTACTGGTTGTGTGTAAGGAGGAAGAGGGATTGGGGAGAGGGGGGAGGACGAGAGGGAGCTGATTTACCACTTCTCTGGGAAGACAGTGGCCATAACGCCCTGGATTGGAAGAAGTTGTACTGAATTCTTCTAGGCTTCAAGTCCAAAGGCAGATGATGATCAGAATACCGCAAGCTGGCTTAAATGCGTATATAAGTTCGCCTAGATGTCTATCACCTTTAGGAATTTTGTGAGTGGGGAGAGCAAGGGAAAGGAGAAGAGGGGGAGGAGGCCACAGCTTTTCTGAAAGGTCAACAGTTTTCTTCCCCAGACTCAAAGTCACTAAAGCTAAAGGGAGATTCCTAGAGTCAGCAGCAATCCAAACCAGGCCTTTGCTGCAGTCGAGAATATTGGTGGTCTGGGGAGCAAAGAAACCGAACGAAAACAGGGAATTGGGAGTAGGTATTGGAGACCGCGGTAGTTTTTTGAATCCGGACCGACTATGTTTAAGATGCTCAATTCCAATTGTCTTAAATACTCCAGTCAAGTTGAGATTAAGAAACCGGAAACATAAAATGCAGACACATACACATACACGAATGAACTTATTTTTAAAAGAAACATATCCCAAAGAGAAAGTGCTTTTATTCCGTCTCTCACTTAGGATGGGTGGGTGGGACTTAGGGGGAATTAAACTTCAGGGAAAAATGAAGGATCGGATTTTTAGGAGAATCCGTATTTACTTAAAAATACATTCAACGTGTTTTCCACTTCTCTAGGGGGAAAAGAAGCATCCCCCAAACCAAAATATACACTGTCAAATCCCGGTGTCACTCTGACTACGGCTTCTATTTTGTTTCTTTTTCACTAGCTGAACACCCCCACCCCCCACCCCGGTTGTCAGTGTGCCACTCCACCCCTTCCTGCCTCTGCCAGTCAAACAAATACTTAATTTCAATGAACACATTCGTAGTCTACGCGGGACAGAGAAGAGATAACTGTGAAAACAACCAGTGAGACTGTTGTGGGTTCCCCCCTCCCCAATCAGTGAAATAGGCAACAACTGAACAAAGATAAATTTGTAATGAGAACGTAAAGCACTATTTTGTTCGTATATCCCAATCTCGGGGTTTCACTATTATAAATACTTTTGCATTGTGGAAAAAAAGGATTGATAAGGGCAAGCCTGAAATTTGTGTGTGCTAGCTATCCTGGTGTAGGGGTGGAATCGTGGGCAAAAAGACACGTCCGCAACTGTTAGCGGGCACAGAGCAAGAGGTGTATGGCTACAGTACTGCACAGATTGATGTCTTTAAGGGAAGTCCTAGTTTAGGTCGTATTTGCACTGCTCACACATGCTGCTGTAAATACTAAACGAGGAGGAGACTCTTCTATCACCCAAGAGTAAACGATTCCTCACGGCATTATTTGGAAATCGATTATCTTTTCTTGTTACAAATCAGATATTTCTGATTTTAGCCATTGGTAGCAGTGAGTCCCTCTCCTGAACACTTCCGGGATGATGGTGAAGCTAGACGAAGGCTGTTAACCACAGCTGCACCAAAGTAGGTGCCCTTACCAAAAACAGAAACAACAAAAAAAGAACCCTCCCTCTCCACAAAAGGACAGCAGTCACACAACCTGATAAAGTACCAAAAAAAAAAAATTGAAAACATGTTGAAATAAATTTTTTTTAAAAAGGCTTTTGATCCTTCTAAAATGGTAATTTCTCCCATCTTACCCACCTCCCATTCAGTTCAGGGTTAAGTAGGAATTCTCCGAAACCTATCTCTGAGAACTGAGCGAAATGGAAAGTTTCATTTTGCAGGATTTCTTTTCCACACCACCGCGTTCTAAGGAAGGAAACTCTTTGGTAGAATTGAATCGGAGAAGAGGAGGAGGGGCAGTCCTCCTTAAGATTACTGAAAGACGGTAAAACGTTTTTATATTTTGCATTAGTATATAGAGAATGAAATAAAAAAAGTTTAGTGGAGAGAAGGAAATGAGAAACCAAATTAAAAAAAATAATTTTCAGGGAAATACTACCAGGTAGCCTACTGAGGTTCTCTTTATTAACAAGTGATTTTTACAATTGTTTAAATTCCACAAAGTATGAAAATTATTAATAAAGTATATAGATGTTACTTGATATGGTTATTTAAAAAACATTTTAAATCATATGTCAAAATATTGTTTCACTTGCAATTAAAATAAACCATGTTTACCTCCCTTTTCTCCTAAAATTATATCCTACGGAGATTGGTCAGGTTGCTTCTTCGAACATTAATTAATTCTGAAGACTGTTGCCACAGAAATGACTGTTGTGAAGAGAGAAGATATTTTTTTTCCATACTTTTCCTTCATTTGCACAATCAATGTGGGGAAGTAGTTTCCACTTAAATGGATATGTTTATATACAGGAGAGGGTCAAGAACTCCAAAGGGTGGCTTGTTGCACCATATTTGGGGTCAAAATGAACTGAGACAAACGTTTCTGCATGATATGTATCCTAATCTCTAAGATGCACAATTTGCATAATCTGTATTTAATTTAAAAAAAACAAACTCCTTCACACACTACAAATAATTCCATGGCAAAACATATTTTGCTGCCAAAACAAGCTTTTTGTGTTGGAAGCATATTTCATGTGTCACAGAGAAAGGAGAGGTGGGGGAGAGAAATAAAAGCTTCCTTGTTTGGGAGAATGGTCATGGTAAATATTTAGACTGAAATGATTAAAAAAAAATCAGGTCACTTTTATTAAGATGAATTCAGAAGTTACACTGTTTTTCATGCAGGTGCATTTTTATCATTGTTTTCAACCATATCACAATGAACTTTGTGTTTTTAGGGTGTAGTAAAAGGGTCACGTATTTGTTGCTTACTTTTAGGTCTCTTTTTATGCTTTAACTCTAAGGACACGTATTTAGTTTAGCTCACTGTTCTAAGACATCTTTTTCTTCTGTAAAAGTGGGAAACCATTTTGCATAAATGTATCTTTACTATTGAATCAACATCAGCTTTTACTTATTTTTTATGCACTAAATTTGCTAGAGGAGAAGAGTTTTCACTTTTCTCAAACTGCATCTAGTGAAGCATCAACCTATTTTAAATTCAAGAAAAATAAGGGTCTAGATTAAGAAACTATTTTGATACCAAGTTCAACTGTAATGGCAAGGCAGGGGTAGTTTAGCTGACTTGAGGAACAAATACATTTTAGACAGGCAAGAATATTTAAAAATTAATGAGATTTACTAAAAGAATTAAAGAGATTAAAGGAAAATATTTTTAAACAATTGCTTTGAAGTTGATATTTGATTTTTCTCTCAACAGAAGCCTTAGTCCATCATAAAACTCATCTATGTAGGTTACCTATAATCTTATATGTCTATATCTATACACACATATGCATAGATATACACTTACATGCATATTTAGGTACAAATAAATACAATCAAGATCTAGTTATAAGGAATAAAATGAAATAGTATTAATTTTAATATAATAATCTGCCTCTATATTCCCAAAACCATCCTTAAGGGAAAGCCTTTATAAAATGAAGCAGGGAGGGTCAGACAGAGAGAGGGCTATGAACATTTTTCTAGGAGGAGGGAAGATTTTTTTTTTGGGGGGGAAGGAGCTTTTCGATTTGTCCAGTAGCATTATGTGGGCCCTAAAGAGGTTTTTCACAAAAGGGCTGCACACTATATCAGAGATTTGTTTGTTTTTAAAATTAATTTAGGGTAATACGATAAATCCTCAGCTCCGTTTTTAATATCCTTCACTTCCTTTCTTTAAAAAGAAATTTATTGTTATTTTATATTTTAAAATGTTCACCACAGCAGGTTATATGCTCTCTATTCATTCACGATCGTTTTTGAAAAGCTGTTGTCTCGCTAAAGTAAGAAATTGGGCCACAATTGAGTTGCAGTAAAAACCTCTCTAGTTTTAAACAACGATGCATGGCATCATGGGATAATAAGAAGACAGAGAGTCTCAGGAAGGTTAAAACCTTCTATTCCATCTCCTCCGTTTCCATTGACTTTTTACACACACACACACACACACACACACACACACACACACACACATTGTGAAGAAGTAGGAAATAACATTCCATTAGAACAGCGGACTGAGTGAAAACGATGCTCAGCTATGTTTCTCTCAACTCGCCTTTTCTGTTGATTGTAGGAGTCGGTTATGTTGAAAAGTTTATTAATCCTTCCCTCCCCCCCCCTCCACCCTTTGCAACCGTCTCCCTCCACCCCCAATCTATAAAAGCTCTTTAGATGTGTGGTGGTAGTGGTGGTGGAATTGTTTGTTTTTCAATATAGTAAAGTCATCTTTCTCTTGCTTCCCAAACAGTGCTCTGTAAACATCTAAAGTCACGCTTTCAGGCAGTTGGTTGCAAACTTTGATTCTTGCTAGAAACGATGTCAGAGTTTCTTGGGTTTTGGATGCGTCTGGGGACATCTTGTGATGTTTTAGAGAACAGGACATGATCTCACATGGCGAGAAGCTCTTTAGTTCCTTAATCATTTCACGGTTCCTTCGGAGGCTTTTTTTTCCACCTAAAACGTTTAGTTTCAGCTCAGTGATCAGCTGCAAAAGCTCGACGGGGAGCGGAAGAGTTGAATTATTCCGACCTGCAAGCAGCCCCTTACAAAAAAAAAAAAAACCTAAAAAAAGTGGAAACTTTTTTTCCCTGTCCATTCCACCAAGTCCTGAAAAATCAGAATGGAATTAGAGAAAAACTACCCGACTTCCAGGACCGGTAGAACAGGTAGGACTGAGTTTCTTTTTTACAGGGAGTTGTAATACATAATTATGAAACAGACTTTACTATACACGCATAAAATTCATTAAATATCCTGACAGGTCTCTCGATTTATAGTTGTTTTTTGAATGTGTACTTAGATATGTGAATATATGTAGGTTATTTGTGTTCAGGTGCATTATATGCATATATCTATTATATTTATGATATATGATATATAGAAAGACAAGAACTATATATACATATATGTGTATATATATACCTGTAGTGTTTAGATGTATTCATACTAAAATATGTATACATATCCTGTGTTTTGTGAGTATTCAATATAGCATGTCTAGTCATGAAAACCTATAGAATATAGATGCACGCAGGTAAAATAGATGTTTTGCTTTTTATGTTATGTGTATTTCTTATACCTGTGCAATAATGTAGTGTGTCTGTATTGTGCTTACTAAAATGTGCATATGTGGGTGTTCATATTGTGTGTACACATTATAGATTTAATGTGTGAAAAATCTTATAACATATGTATGTATGCATTCTAAAAATGTGTTTGTATAGGCAAACTTATATAACCAGAATCCGAAAGTTAAGGAGAGGACTGAATTCTAACCTCAACTAAATGGTAGAGATTTCTTCTGTGGGGTTTTTGTTTGTCTGTTTTTTTGTGGGGGGAGTGGTAGCTCCTAGGATAGCCAAATGTTGATTCAAAAAGCCAGGTGCTTTCATTTTACTGAGATGTTTGGGTTGAATTGATCACTGTTTGCCTGGGATGTATCTTTTGGATCTCCAAGGGATTAGCTAGAGCAACTATTTTCAAAGGGAAAGTCAACATACAGGGCCTTCGGGCGCCTTCAAGGCTAGGCAGACTCCTCCACTCAAACTATGGCTGCCAGACACCCTTGAGCTCACTGTGTGCAGAAGCTGAATTGCGTTTTCCTGAGGAAATGTGGAGAGAAAAGGTATCAGTTATCGATTTGGGTCTCTGTGCGACACTGGAGCCTTGAGGACAAGCCATATGCCAGTAAAGATCAGCCTAAGCAGCACCCTTGGCAACAATAACGGAGATGAGGACTAGAATGGGGTGGGGGATTGAGGGGTGGATGAAGAGGGGGAGGGGGAGGGAGGTGGGAAGGAAGGAGACATAGGGGAAAGATAGAAGAAGAAGAAGAAGAAGAAGAAGAAGAAGAAGAGAAGAAGAAGAAGAAGAAGAAGAAGAAGAAGAAGAAGAAGAGGAAGAAGGAGGAGGAGAAAGGGAGGGAAGGAGGAAGGAAAGAAAGAAGGAAGGGTGGTGGTGATGAGAATCCTGAAAACCTTTAGGAGAAAACACTAGCTTTTATATGGTTCTGAATCCTCTGGTCCAGGAAGGAGGGATCACAGAGCAAGGGAGGAAGAGGTGGGGAGAAGAGAGGGAGGAGGAAAAAAAGGAAGGAGAGAAGAGGAGAGGAAAGGAGAAATGAGGAGAGAAGAGAAGAAGAAAAAGCAGCAGCTCTAGCCTTGCCTCTATGTGATTCTGCACACTTTCAGAACAGAGAAAGTTGCTGGTCTAAGATGTTGTCCGAGACGTACAATACAGAAGTCACTTTTGTAGCCTGCTGTGTCTGGTGCACATAGTTCTAAGGTGGAGAGGGGAGGACATACTGAGATTGGGTGGGGGGAGAGCAGAGAAGAGTACTGGTTTCCCAGAAGATTGAGAACTGTCTCTATCCTCAGTCCTTTCTTAACCTAATAGTTTCTAACATCCCAACCTTTACCTCCCAACCCAGCCCCTCCCAGTGTCCCTTACCCTGGTATCGCTCTCTCAGTTACCCCCAAACTCATATTGCAGTTCTACAGCTAGGAAAAAGACTTGGGCTTTAGGATTCCAGATTCAGAAGGGAAAAGGGGAGGCTGGGAACCTCGAAGGAGTTTGGGGCATGAGGAGTGGGGGGAATGTATTTTGAATTGTGCAAAAGGGGATAGGAGGCAGGGCAGGAGCTCACCATGGTGGATCCTGGTGTAGGAGTTGGGACCGCAGGTAGGGCCACTGGAGTGCCTGGCATCCGTGTCTGTTGGAGTACTTGTGTACTGACAAGCTGTCTATAAATAATGTAATTTCAAGGAGATCGATGAGCTCTTTTATTAGTTAAATCGCCTGAATAATCGTTTAATCGATAAAGCATTTCATTCCTCTTTTGCTGCAGACACCGGAATGAGGTTGGGTGAGGGAGTAGGAAGGGAGGGCAAAAGCTCTCTTGGACCTGGTTCAGAGACCCATATCCCTCTTTCTTCCACTCCTCTGTCTCCCAGTCTCTCCTTCCCTCTCCCCTCTATTTCTTGTTCTGGGCTGCTCAGGCCCAAGGCCTGACTTTCCCAGCTCATTCCAGCAGAAGAATCTGCACCGTTGCCCTCCCCTGCCCCCATCTGTTTCTTAAGTGTGTATGTTCAGTTGGGGTTGGGTGGGTGAGTGTTGCTTTGCATTCCTCTGCTTTCACCAGTCTTGAGCCTCTAGTTGATAAGGGCAGACTTAAGGATGGATACTATGCTGGACCCTATGTGGATTAGTGGAAAGAAAACTGTTTGGGAATAGGAGAGGGAATGAGAAAGAAGCAAAATGCTGGTTGAGACTTGATCCTTTCTAGGTCAGGTTTGTTGGGGCAGGAAGGAAAGGAAAAAGGTGTGGGGGTTTGGATTTGAGCCTACAGTATGAGAAAGGTAGTAAGATCATTGTGTGGCCTGTGATGGGAGGAGGCCACAAACCTGAAAGGGAGAGGAAGGGAAAATTGGAGAGTAGGGGTAGAGGGCACCAACTAGAAAGCGTGTAAATGTAACCATCTCAGTTTGTCTGCTCCTCTACCCTTGGGTAGTTCTCATACTTCACTTCTGCTAGGCTGGGCCTTACGGGAAGCTTGAGAGGTTTAGATTCCTAGTTAAAGGAAAATGACATATTTTAAGGATTTGGGTTGAAGTGGAAGTTGGAGTTTTTCTTGGAGCCATCTTTTCTTAGCTGATAAATAATGCTTCCAGTTTGGAACCTAGTCGTCAAACCTCTCCCACCAGCACCCCAACTGATCCTCCAAAACTGGTTGAGTCATGAGTTAGGAATGGGGCATTTATATGCTTCAACTCATTTACAATGGAGCAAATTCCGATGCAGGTGCTGAAGCCAGTGTTAATTAAGTGGATTAAGTCAGATTTAGAGAGATGGTTAAGGGTTGCCACAAAGCTCCTTCTTTTTACTGGCTTATTGGATCCAGAGTCACAAAAAAGAAGTCAGTACCAATGTTTGACCTTTATTCCTAGTCTTTCTCTAGACCCCCAATTCTTTCTCTTTTCTGCCCTTTTGGGTCATGATGGATAGGTCTTTGCTCTCAGGTACATAATCCTTTTCAGCCTTCTTCTGGTTTACTGATTGGGCAGATCATTTGTCCTTTGCATCCACAGGGTCAGCTGAGTTAGGAGAACTATCATTGAAGGACCTCAGCTGGAAGGATGTGAGGTTGGGTTGGTATATACCTGAAAATGTTAGGGATGGTATTAATGTCACACCTCACTTTCACTGGTGGAGTCAATTCTTCACGTCTGAAAAGCTTTTCCATTTGAAAAATACTCAGGCTAAAAGTAGGAGTCTGGGCTTCCTCTTTTGTCTTCCTTACAAGACAACCTCAAAAATTAGCATCACCCCTTTTAAACCCAGAAAAATGATCAATTTGACCAGTAATGTACATCCCAGATGTGTCTAAAATCCTGTAGGCTTCCAAATTCTTTTTGGTTGGAGGGGTGGAGTGAGAAGAAAGTAAAAGGATTAGAGAACGCACTGAGATAAATTCGAGTTAGCAATTTCCTAACTCTCTGGCACAGGGAATCAGCCAGAATGAAGAAAAGGAAGAAACAGAAGAAGAAGACAGCCTGGGGGTAGGAAAGGGGAGGGGAGGCTTAGCCTAGTCTCCTTTGAGTCTTGCTCAGGGGTAACGTGGTACTGATGGACACCCTGGTCTCCTGGTGCCTGACAGGTCACTGAATCTAAGCAGTCTGTTAAGGGAGGTGCTTTTCCTCTCTGTGACCCGTGAAATAATCTATAGAATTGTTTACTTTCAGATCAAATCTCGCTGTCAAACACTCTCTGGTCGGACACACGTGGGGACCACACTTCCACTCTCAGCTTCTGCCATCCTGGGTGGGTTTACGTAATCACTCATCAAGGCTTCTAGACTATGTCGTTTCCAGGGAGTAAAAGGAGGAGGGAAGCTGGAGGGTGACCCCGGAGTCCGGTCCTATAATGCTCTCTGCATTATTTATCCTATGTGGCTTTAAGGGGAAGAACAGACCAGTTGTTGCCATTTCACCAAAAGCTAGACCTCAACCACTATCGTGAACGTAGCAAACTATGAAGCGTACAAAACAATTGCTAAAGCAGATCTCTGAGGCGCATTATTCTTCGGCAGACACAGAGGACACTCTGATCCAACAACTTCCCAGGAACCCAGTGACTAGCCGTCATTTTTAGTACTGGAGTTCGGCAGCCTGGGAGCGGAAGGAGGGGTGGATAGGGGGAAAAGGAGGATAGGGAAGATGAGAGGAGGTTGACAAGTTGGAGGTTACCACGTGTACCTCCGGCTTCTGCTTTAGGTCTGAGTTCTGAGAGAGATGGTAAATAATAGCACACTTCTTTCCATTTTTTTAAAAGAACACACACACACACACACACACACACACACACACACACACGAAGAAACAGAACACCTCAGAGCACAATAGCATTTCTGCCTGGGGAAGTTACCGGTTTTTAAGCCTCTTCCAGTCAACTTTTGGTGGTGGTAGTTTGAAGAAGTAAGAAAAACACATAGTTAGACAAGTCCAAAACTTGTCACCCATTCTCCCTCAGTCCAAATTGGGATATTTGGGTAGACGCTTTGATTCTTTTACTTTGCTCCCAGCAAAAATAAAAAGATCCAGTGGGAGAATTGGGACTGAGTATGAGCAGGCGATGGACAGAGAGAGACACAGAGACCAGAAGACGGAGAGGAGGCAGGAAGACATACAGAGAAACATAGAGACAGCGGAGACAGAGACAGAAATAGAAACAGAGAGGCACACGGAGACAGGAGGTGGGGTGAGGAGGGAGAGAGAGACAGAGAGACAGAGAATGACAGAGAGAGAGAGAAGAGGAGAAGAGAGGAGAGCAGAAGAGAGAAGAGACAAAGACAGACCTATCACATTTAAAGCACACAAGCCAAGGAACAAGGCATTCTTCCAAATTCAAAGATATGGAACCACTTTTTTTTTTGTATTGAAGAATCCAGACAATCTCAGTCCTTCACAAGTTTAAAACGTATTTGACAGACACCCTAAAACTCTATTTCTTGTTCGGAGGGGGTGCGGTGGGACATTCAAGCTATCCGAGTTTAGAGGGACCATAGACTTTCAGCAAAGGTCCGGAGAAATAGAATCCCTTGCCCTATTTTCGTTTTCTCAAGGAGACATTCGAAAAGTATTTTCAACGAACACTTTTTCTGAGTTCAAAGTTTTCTTGCCAATTTGTTACTCAGATTGGGTCAGGGCCGTGATACGTTATAGCAGGTGTGTAAGGTGGAAAGATTTGGCGGAAAAGATTGTGAGTAGGGGCTGGGGAGTGGGGTGGGGAATGCAGAAGTCCCACGAACTTCCTGTGCTTAAAATCAGACATACAGCCTTGGATCAGTAGTAGACCCTGGGGGAAGGAAGGGAATAGAATAAGCATCTGTACAGAAGTTACTAAGTGCCCCACACTGCGCTGAGCTCTTGACTAATAGTATCTCATTTGATCCTCACGACAGCCCTGAAAGATAGGTGCTGTTATAATCCCTGTGTTACAATTGAGGAATCTGAGAGTCAAGCTTGCCCCTCCATTTGAGTTCCAGTGTTTGGTATTTCTTACACATAGCATGTACAGGTAAACTCAAAGCAGAAGTCACCATGCCTAGAACAGAATGTTTGGGGAGGTGGGAGAGGAGTTGTGGGGGGGGGGTGGGGGAGAACGAAGGATTCAACCAAACCATTGAAAATAATAATTAAAAAATAGCAACCAAAGTATAAATGTAGTAGTTGGTTCGTGGGAGCAGGAAGAGAGGGAAAGATTGGTTCTGGCGTTCCATCTCTAGCTTCTGCTTCCAATCCTTCTGAGCTAGACGAAGATTGTTAAGGAAATATTCACAAGCATCCCTTTTCATCACCACAGATGGAATACTGACACCCTCCCCCAGAGGCATAGGGATCTCCAAATTGTGCTGAGGAGGAAGAGCAGATCAATACTAAGAGGAAGTCTTTCCTTAAGAAACAATAATTCCTCCTATTTGTGTAACTTTTATAGTTTGCACAATTCTTCACACCAATGATCTCATTTGAGTATCATAGCAGCATCTTATCTTTCAAGATATTGTCACAGTTCCTTAAATAAATCTTCAAAGATATCTAACAATAAAATAATAATTAAATAATGATTAAAATAATAATAATAACTTCTAGCATTTTTACAGTACTTTGAGGTTTTTCTTTTTAGGAGGGGATAGGATGGGATGTGTGATTCTGCATTTAGGAACCACAAACTTTCAGCAAAGGTCGGAAGAAATAGAATCCCTTGCCCTATTTTCACACTTTCACAACAACCCTTTGAAGTCGGTGCTATTATTATATTCACTGACAGATGAGGAAACTGAGGTTGAAGGAAGTTAAGTGACTTGTCCAGAGTCACATGGCTAAATGCCTGAGGTAGGATTTGAACTTAGATCTTTTTCACTCCATGCCAATACTCTATTCACTAAGCCACTTAGGTGTGCCCCATTTGATGAAAATTAGAATGTACAAAATAGATGAATTAGGTGATTCTAGTATTTATTAAGTTCCAAGGACATGATTGCTATTACCATGAAGAGCACAGTGGGAAAAATGAATGAGAATCAAGGGTCCAAGTGTTCAAGAAGCCTTCCAGTCTACTTAGGGACACTTTTGAGCTGGAGAACAGTTCTGTGGCAATGTGATGCCTCCTGCATATTTTACAGAGCTTCCATTTATATTGGCCTTGGGATCCCTCATACCTGACCTCGTTTGTTTATCACAATAACTTCATGAGGTCAAGGAATGTAAGTACTATTATTCCTGTTTTAAAGATGGGTGAATGAGTCCCTAAAACATTAAATGTCTATCTCAAGTCTACACAGTGAGTGGGAAGCTGAAAACCAGGTTTTTCTAGTCACTGAAGTATTTATTAAGGATCTACTGTGTGCCAAGCACTGTGCTAAGTGCTGGGTATACAATGAAAGGCAAAACAAAAGCAAAAGAAAACAAAACAAAAACAAACAAATGGACAAAAAACCCCCACAAAACAACTGGAAGCATATTCCTACTCTCAAAGATGTTGAATAGGGAGACAACAGATAAACAACTATACACAAAATGTATACAGGATAAATAAGAGATAATTAAGAGAGCAAATGAATGTTGGGAAAGATGGTGGGATTTTAGCTGGAATTTGAAGGAAGCCAGGAAGGACAAGGAGGCAGAGATAGTAGGGAAAGAATTCCAGGCATGGGGAGAAGGGGAGTTTTAATTCTTTTTCTGCTATATCAATTGGAGTATAAATAGATGGAGATTTAGGGCATTTAGAGTATGGGGAAGAACAAATAAAGGAGCTAGGAAGGTGATGGATTTTAAAAAATTTCACCACAAAATTCCTTTCAATCATGAGTTCTCTTGGTACTTAAGATTCAATTTACATAAATTGATTTACAGGCCAACTTAGGCCAGACATCTATTGAAAAAGTAGCACACATCTGCATTACAGGAAAGCCTAAGATTCTGGATGGGAAGACATATTTCAGTCAGGATCAGACTTCTTCCCAGTGCGTTTCCCTTCCTATAGGAGTAGACTCCAGTAAAAAGCATAGTAGACCTAGGCCTTGTTCACATTGTACAAGCCTAAGTGAGAGTCATGCAATAATGCTACACCTACTACCACTGTTACAAGTAACAATAATATAATTATAGATGAAAAGTGGTACCTGATGTGTTGTGATTATCGAGGGGTCCCATTTCAATTAAGAGATCCATTAAATTAAGGGATCTTCCAGGGCTGCAACCACCAGGTAGGAAGTAGCTAGGCTTAGGATAGGAACTCATGTTTCTCAGTCTCCTCCTCCTATAGTTAGAGTTCATCCCTTTTGTGTCCTGGAGAAAGTTCATGGCAATAAAATGGGGCAGGAAAGAGGAGGGAAGGTGAAAGGTGGAAAAATAAAGCATCTGGCCCAAAGTGTCACAATCCCAGAGTCCCAGGCAGTATCCCCAGCACCCTTTTCCAAGTCCAAGAGAGAGCCAGTGGGAAAATCCCTCAGATCAAAGTCAAACCCCTGTGAAGATGGCGCTGCACTAATGTAGCTGGGGCAAATCTAAACATCTAACAGAGGGGGAGAAGAAGGGGTAGCCCTTCCCCCACCTCTGGTAAAAACCTGCTAGACTGATCTGCGCAATGAATGTTAGATTGGAAACTCCCTCTGCCGGGCGCAGACAGCGACTGCAGTAGCAGCGTGGACATTTCCCTAAGGTGGGCATACATTGCTCAGGGATCCTGCAAAACCAAAAACCTGGGATGCAAGAAGAAAGCATCTGCAAAGGAAATAATAATGTCGAAGTGGCATCTTCCTCCCCCCATCCCACCGCACTCAGGAAAAAACTTCAGTCTCCCTGCCCCTACTTCCTACAGAGACCACCAGAGAAGTATGAAGAGAAGCATGTCAGTTAATGTTATAAGATGACATCTATCTCCACAACCTGATTTAAAAAATACAGCCCATCTAAGTTCAACCCCCCTCTCACAGACACACAGCCCATCCCCATTAGAAGCAAGGCTGAAGGAGAGAATAGAAACCACCCCCATCCCAATTTCTGTTTCTGCTTTTCTTCTGACAAATGCTTCCTCTTCTGGTGACTACGAGAGGCCTAATGCTCAGGTCCTCAGTGGAAAAGAGTTGACCAGAACAGCAGTTCCCAAAGCTAGAGCTATGGGGCCTTCCTCAAGCCAATACATAGCTAGTGGTAGAGAAACTTCAGAGGCTAGGAATTCAGGAACTCTGGGAAAACAAAAAATGTCCATGGTAAATAACCTTTGGAAGAGGGTGGAGATGCTTAGCTCAGGGTCTGACTGATCCCAAGGAGGGTCAAGAAGGCATTCTTTTAGTAGGAATGAGGTGAAAGGCTTAGGATTTCTTTTATTAGGATTTCCCGGGGCCTTGGCAGGGAAGATCTGCTGATTACATTGCTCTCAGAGCCCCTTTCCCCTCTACCCCACTCCTTTAGGTTAACTTGTGCTCTGAATATACAAGTGTAGGTCCTGTAAACCTGTCTACTGTGTTGACAAGAGGACACATAAAGGAACCTGCCTTGGGAGAAAGGAATTAAATAGTGGGTTGGCTTTGGTTGGAAGCCTGTTGTTCACTTGTGCATCCCAGTCTCTTGCAAAGATTCCACATTCTATGGAAGTGTGCGGATTTGGTTTTAAGAAGCAGGCCCTGTTGGATGGCGTTCACCTTTGCATCTAGGTTTTCCTGCATTTAGAGGAACTTTCCCCACTGCAAAATACCTTTTTTTTTGAGGGGAGGGGGCACTGAGATGATGTCTTTTTTGTAAGAAAAATGTTCCTCCCAAAACATACCCTGTATAAATATTTAAGTTCTGCTTGTCCACTAGCTTCAGAGAAAACGAGTATGGTAGAGGCTCAGCCCAAACCCAAGAAGACTAGCCTTTTCAGAAGCCTAATGAAAGCTAAAAGTTAAAGTAACTGTTGAGCATTAAAATAGAGTTGGGAAATAGACTTCCAGGATTCTTTTGTTATTGTTATTGATAATTTCATTTATTAGTAAAGCCTGGACTCTCTGTGTGTGTGTGTGTGTGTGTGTGTGTGTGTGTGTGTGTGTGTATTACATGCATACAATACCCACAAGGACAATAAATTGCATACTTCTCTATTTTCAGAAACATCCTCAGAACAGGAGACAATATTACAGAACAGCAGATGGGCTTTTGAGCCGTGTTTCTTCTGCTTTTATCTGAAGCCTCGGGGAAGGATTGGCTGTAGTTTAGAGGTCTCAGTGACAACACATACAGCAGAACAACTTAAAACAAACAAACAACTTTTCAATGCTCTAAAGTGGGAAAAATAAAACGGGAGGGAGTGACAATCTGGGTCTTGGTTTTTTTGGGGGGGTGTGGGCATGGGGGTTCAGAAGGTGGGAATGCAGGAGAAAGAGGTTGCCACAGGGAAGAGACAGACAAATAAGAGGTAGAGACAGACACAGAAGGATAGAATGGTTCATCTCAAGTAGTGATTTCATGACTTTTTTTTTCACCTCATAGGTCTCATTCTGGTACTTAGAATATAAAGATGTTTATTTATTTTTAAATTATTTTGGTAAGAAGATTATAACATAAAGATCAAGAAGCATTAGCCAGGGAATATTAATTGCATTGCTTCTGTATTTTAAAAGAACTATCTTGTTGGGATCCACTTTCGGTGTCAGATCTCTTCCATGGGGTATAAGTTTATACTGAGGATTCTGACAGATTGAGAAACAAGACAAGGGAAAAGTCAACTTTGCCTTTATATATATAGAAAACTGTTTAGCCCTTTCTTGGAGATCTTTTATAACATCTAGCCAGTTCATGGAATCTCTTGACTTTAGCTTTGGCTTTCAACCTCATAAAAGCAAAATAAACATTTCTCATCTACATAGGTTATTATTATCTCTTTATTTCAGGTAAAAGAAATACTTTTTTTTTTGGTCCTAGATCTGTAGTTCATCAGTTTGGGAGATTTGGTGTAGAAACTATTTTGGTGTAGAAAATTTTACTGTTGTAGGGTAATTTATTTGCAGTTTATAGTGTCAGAATTGCCTGGGGCACAGAGAGGTTAAGTTATTTGCCAATGGTAACATGGTCATTGTGTGTGAGAGGCAACACTCGAAACTTGACTCTAAGCTCAGCTCTCTATGCTCTGTGCCTTATGGTGATATTGGTATAAAGTAGGATAGGGACTTGGCCTGTGATATCATGAGTATGGGGAGCTCTTTGGTAAGAAAACTTTCTCTTCCATAGTAGGTCGCACTTTCTTTGCTTTTAATCTTAGAGAGTTGCCTAGAGCACTAAGCTAAGTGACTTGCCCAAGGTCATATAGCCAATAAGGGTTAGAGGCAGGAATTTGAACTCAGGTTTTCTTTGAGGCTTGCTCACTATTCACTTTTCCATGCTGCCTTTCATCTTACCTGATTTCTTAAAATTAACTTGGGAGTGGATAGGAGGGTGAAAACAGTAGTAGCTCTTGAATGGAGTTCCCCCCCCCCCTTGGTTAATGCTTGCCTATGTATTAAGCTCAAAACTCCAGCCACATATACATCTACACAACATAGAATTGATGATGCACAAAATTATCTAAAGGGAGACGGAGAATGTGAGAGAAGGGAGACTGATTCTGAAGTCTGTCAGGCATCTGAAAATATACCCGGCAATAACTATAGATTTCATGAAGGCTGAATAATAACCAGAAGAAAAATGAACTGTGTCCAATCTCTATTGTGAAGTATGCCATTTGCTCTGGGAGCGGAGGCCAGGAAAGGCAGCGAGCTTCTTCCGTATTTAATGATCATTATCACACACTCTCATTTTGCAGTTCACTATAGAAAAGGAAGCACCCTTCTGTGACTTTTATAAAAGTGCCTATTTTTTAAACAAAATCGCCAAGGCCTTTGTCACCATTTCATTAGCTTCCTACTAAGGTGATGAGACTGGGGGTGGGGTGGGGCTGGAGGGGTGTGTCTTTTATTTGAAAGGGGTGTGTGGGGGGGGGGAGGGCAGTTGCAGAGAAAATCCTCTCCGAATCAGGAGCTGTGAACTCTGAAGAACCTTGAATGAACACGGCTTCAAAGTGCATCTTATTCGTTTATTAACATTGACACTAATAAAAAAAGACTCCAGAGGCCTCATTTCTCCCTGCTTTTGGGGGGGGTGTGTTGCTTAGACTAAGAACAGCACTTGATTTTACTTAATCAAAACAAATCTCAAACAATCCTCAAAACCCCCTTCACCCTGTTCTTTGTAAACATGGAATTCCTGGGACATCTAGGAGCTGTGTGCATGCCCAGGGTAGACTGGCAGTGCTGGAGGAAAGGCAGAAAGGAACGCGCTGAGGGGCATCATGTAGGATTCGATTGAGAATCAGCTCTCTCCCTTGCAGGGCATTCCTAGCGAGCCAGAGCGTTGGGATGAAGTGCAATAAGCGGACCTAGGGCTCCTAGGCTGCCTGCGTCTCTTGGCCTCCTTCTTCACCCCTTCCCTTTCCCCCTCCTTTCCCTTCAGCTCTGGGCTACCCAACTTCTCCCTCTTACTACGCCCTTCGCGTTTGTCAATGAACGTGGCGCCGCCTTCAGAGCCCAACCCCCCGTTCTCTCCCATTGCTCCGGTGTCAGCTAATCAGGCGGAGCCCGCCAGCCATTCAGCCAATGCGACGAGACCGCGGGCCGGGAGCGCCTTGGGCTCCGTAGATTGGCCGCAGTGGCCTTGATTGACGGGCTGCCCCCCCACGGCCCCCCCCCCGCGGCGGGCTGGCTCCCTCCACCCCCGAGGCTGAGCCCCCGGCAGCGCTGTCCACATGCAGCGGGTCCTGAAAGCCGGTCCCGGGAAGCGCGTTTCTGCACTATGGGCGTGGAATAGCCGGAGGGCAAACCACCAGCGCCAGCGCCAAGACCACCAGCAGCAGCAGCGGCGGCGGCGGCGGCGACGGCGCCGGCGACGGTGGCGGGAGCAGCGGAGACGCTGACATACTGAACTCCGCCTTGCCCGCCACCTAACCCAAGGAGCCGCCGGGGGAACCGCTCTGGTCGCTTGGGCGGCTTTCGGCACAGGAGGAGGACTTGGGAAGCTAGGTCTGCGTCCAGAAAGCCCCGGGGGGACCGCACGGACCTGAAGCGAGGGGGCACGGAGGGCTTGCATCTTGATTCCCAGCTCGGGGCCCCGAGCCGAAGCAGGTGGGAAATCTCCAACGTCGGCCCTAGTCCCTCGGAGGCTGGGACCGCCCGCAGCGCCCCGACAGACTCCCCGCAGGCAGCACCTGGAGTCGGTTGGGTCTGGACATCCGCAGCTGGACAGCGGAAAGAGAAAGAGCCGGCTGAGGCTCTTCGAAGTCTCGAATGGTGGTCGAGGATATGGGAGCGCGGCGGTTTCAGCCGGCATCTAAGAAACTTTAAAGCCAGAGACCAACCCTGCATCTACGGGACCCAGAGCAGTCAAGGACAGCGTCCTCACCCCCATCACTATCCAGCAGTAGCACCAGCACCTTCTTTGCCCCTGGGGCTCTGCCTGGTGTGTGTGTGCGCGAGTGTGTGTGTATGTGTGTGTGTGTGTGTGTCCGCGCGCGCGCGCGCGGGTGGGTGTCTGTGGATGGCAGAAATTAAAGAGAGTCCCCATTTTTTCCACCTCTCCATCTCTCTAGTCACTCCTCTGCTGGGATGTTAAGAATTCACCGCTGTTGCTTCTATTGGACTCATTCCAAGCTTCTCGGTTCTCTCGGGTCCATTTTCAAGTGTCCATTTGAGGCCCTAGGATAAGTTCTTAGAAAAAGAAGAGAGAGAGAGAGAGAGAGAGAGAGAGAGAGAGAGAGAGAGAGAGAGAGAGAGAGAGAGAGCCTTGCCATGGACCTCAGCATGAATTGGGAGGAAAAAAGGGAGGATCTGAGACCTAAACGGTTCTGATTTGTCTTCAGGACTGTGGCATTCTAAACAACATCCCTTGCTAAAGCTTATGTATACGAACGGGTTTTGTTGCAATTGCTTTTTTAAAACCCAGTTGTATTCTGGAAATCTTTACAATCTTGTCAACACAAAGGCATAAACTCACCACCAGGCCAACCGCCGAACAGCTCTCTCTTCTTATCTTCCCCAGTGCCCCTACATGTAGGAATAGCAAACAAATTAATCCCTCCAAAAAGGCTGATTCCAGGCCATTCTTTGGTATATTTATGATCTCGAGTGCTAACTATACATATATATATTTTTGGAGAAATACGCCTTTAAAACACAAGGTCCACAATATCTGGATTGCTGCAGGTGACCTCCGACTTTGGACAACTGCCACCGAAGGAGCTCTGGGTCAGGTGCCTGGGGTTTTCCTTTTTTTGTGACATGCGTATGGCGTTTTGATGCTTTCTTCCGGGGGAAAAAAGCGACCTGACTCAGCCGTCTGTCTTCAAGCTTACGTCTGGAAAAAAAAAAATCTTGCAGTGCCTCCTTAGGAGTTTGGGGACATAATTCTATACCACCGCTAATTCTATCAGCAACTGCATAGCGTAGTGATTGCCCCCCAAACCACTTTCTCCTTTTACTTTAAGAAATAACCAGACTTTGCAATTTGCAAAGGGATTTTAAAAAATACACAAAATTTCTTCTTATTGTTGTTGGCTCCAGTGAGATCTTTGCAGTAGGTGCAAGGTGGTCGTGATCTCATCTGAAAAAAGCGTCTGACTCAAGCTGTGGATCGCTCCGATGGAAATACACTGTAAGCACGACCCGTTTGCAGCAATGCATAGTAAGTAGGCTGCTAGTTCACTTCTCTCTCATTTAGGACCAATCCCACCACACCTTTCTATGGGTCGCAAGGCATCTCCAGGGTTTATTAAATGGGGCTAGTAGATACAGATGTCTCTAGACATCAAGTAGTGAGCCGAGGTGTAGTACTTGACTTGCTCCTCAAAAATATAGAACCTTTCAATAGATAAGGGCAAAGGGATGGGAAGTCCAGCAACAGCAACCTGAAACTACAGAAGCAGCTTCTCTCCCCAGTTACACCTCCGTTCTTGAGAGCAACTTTCAGAATATCTCTTTACCTTCATTTGAACGCAGAAACAAATATTCTTTCCCTTCTCATTTTGTTACCGTACGTAGAAGGCGTTAAAATACCACTGTTGACATTAACATTATTATTATTATTATTCTTTAAAATATTTTTTGCTCTTGTTATTTCTGAAAGTCAGTAAATGTCAGCTAGATGTTTGACCTGGAATGCATTTTTAAAAAACCTTCCTATACAGACTATTGATATTTTTATATTAAATCAAACAAGGTCAATCCACTTTTTGGTTGCAATAGATTTAAAAATCTCACTTTTAGATTTAAGGCGATCAATTAACAATGAGATCTTGGTAAGGGAGCTCAAACAATATTGTTTGATGACTCTCCTCTGACAGGCTTGTTTCTCATTTTTCTTTTTCCTTTCTTTTCTTTTTCCAATTAAGTCCGAGAACTTTCCTTTACAAAGTTGCAGAAATGTGTCAAACTAGAGTCACCACTCCTCAGTTTAAGTGTGTACAAATGAAACTGCTGGCAGTACGGGCGAACACTGGGAAAACAACGTTTAGGAATGAAAGCAGCATCTCATAGTTTGAAGGGAGGGGGTTAAAATTGTACCAAGTCGTTGTTAGTCAAGTCCCCTTTTAAAAAGAACTGCTCAAGGGGTGGGGTACTTTTTTTTCTCTTCCCCCCACCCCTTAACAAACCTTCAGGTCGAGCTCAAGCTGCTGGCTTGACTTTCTACTACGTATAGAAATAAATATATTTGCATATATGTATATATATATATATATAATACACGCATATACATACATACATATATGTGCACGTATTCAATATGTAAAAGTATGATCTCTCTATCACTTTGAAAGAGAAAATTACTATATTTCTTCTTCTGATACGTTGTTAATCCGGCAAGGTTAAAGTCATGCAAAGCAGCGCTGGCATGGCAAAGCTGTAGCCCTAGACTTAACCATGAAGTTAGCAGATTGTGTGTAATGCTTTTGGCTCGAGATTTGTTGTGGTTGAGAGATTTGGGGAAGATTTATCCATTAACACAGTGTTATGTGAAATGACATCTCCTCTCATGGTGAGTTAAACGCTGGATTAGATCTAGAGATTTCAAGGAAATATAAACTAGAACTAATCACATTTCCCTCCTGGGCTCTGCCGCCTTTCGAGCTAAGATCCTGACGTTGTAAAATGCAGTGGCGAAGACTGTGAGGCTTTCTTTTCTTTTCTTTTCTCTTCTTTTCCCCCCTCTGACTTGCTTTTCTTCTTTCCTGCTTTCTTTCTTAACCTCCCCTTTTCTAGATCTACTTTTATTTGTAACATAAACAATTTTGGAGGGGAACACTGAACAGGGTGTCCTGGTCCAAGAATAGAGAAAAGGGCAGACAAACAGAGAAGTACATTTTCCTGACTGGAGGATACTATTTTACTTCAGGACCTCTGGAAAAAGAATCTTGGGTAAACAAATATGCTGCAACTTAAATAATCGACATTTTTATATTTTAAAAGATGTAATTGTTTTGTGAAAAGGGTAAACCTAAATGAACAGGCATACACTTAAATGGGGAGGAAGTCTTTGAAGTGAAAAAAATAGAAATCACTATTAATATCATCGTGGCAAATGCATATTTTGCTGGATTTGTCTTTGTGTTAACTCAAGCAGATGGAGCATAAATATAGGAAGTGACTGGTGACTGAGAGCGCCTTTCCAACATTCACTCAACCAATGGTAAATCTATCCTAAAGTGCTTTAAGGAGAGAGGGATGGATGGAGATCCTCAGACTTTAAAAATAATTTTAAACAAGTATTTACCAATTATTTTAGGGGAGTGATGCAATGTGCCAGTGAAAGAAAAACCAGGGGAGAAGTTTCTGTTTTAATTTCCCAGCTCAGTGGGGTTCTTTTTGACTAAGCACATTCCACTGAACAAAATGGATTTACATGATTTTCTCTTGCCTGGTGGAGGAGTTAATTCAAAGTTTTCTCTCCCTTTATTTCTGGGACTGGAAGCCATGGCCTTGTCTCTGACCTAGGTCTTACCCTGTTAGGGCTCACTCTAGTTATTTGTCTGCTTTTTTTTTCACTTTCAAGACCAAGACGAGGGAAGTTTGCTGAGTGATGCAGAGTTAACAGAGTTAGATTCGGAAGCAGAAATGATCTAAGTAAATAGCTTTACTCTTTGAGATCGTAGGAAAGAAGACACATGAAATTTAAACAGCCCAAGATGAAGGATGTTTGTAAACTGCTGGATAGAATTTCCATGCCCAGATTTTGTGTAAGACATAATAAATGTAGTCTAATTCATCCTTGCAGTGGAGGGAAAGGCTGTAAGCTCTTGTAGGGATTTATTTCTATTTAAATGGCATTAGTGTATTTGTATTAGCTTATTACTTTGGTGTGAAGAGAGTCCTATAGTTACAAGTAGAATAAACATAATATGTTACCAATATGCACAGCTCATTTTGGCAATCTTTCTTTAAGGCTACTGCAGATCTACTCACCTACACCTGTCTACCACTTCTTTCTCATAAATGCTATTCCTGCACCTTATGCCTCTTATGTTGCATGACTTTATTCCTGGAAGAAACAAATGGGGGCTTGACTTTAATTGCTTGTTACCTTAAATACTTAGCCAAAGAGTAACCTTGAACAGCTTGAAAGAATTGGCAACATAGTCAATAGGGATCCAAATAGTGCAGATGGAGCCCAGAAAAGGAGTTCTCTTCTGCTTAGTTTCCTTATTTCCCATTGTGTCTCTTCCTCCCTCCATGCTTCTGGAAGAACACAAGGTTAATTAAGGAGCAAGTTCTTCACCTTTAACACCCCAACATTGTAAGAACATTTAACCAATGTCTTTTCTTTAAATGAAGGAGTGATTCAGCTGAACTATCTTGACTAATGCCCCCTGGGAGTTTAGAGCCCTGGAAACTCTAGGGCTAGAAGAGTTGACCCAGACGGAGCAGTATACAAATAACTTTTCCTTTTAAAAACGCAGAGGATAGGCTTCAGAATCAATCCCCTACTCACATTGATAGGACAAATGAGTTTACTTTCTAGTTTCTACTGATAGTCAAAGGACATCTTAAACCAAATAAATGATGACAGCAATAGAAATAAAGCTTTGAATCAGAATTTCTTTGTTCGATAGGGAATTGGGAGTGTGTGCTCAATTTATCCAATAATATAAGGAGAGGTGTTTGTAAGTATCCTTTCCTAGAGTATACAATTAAGGAAATCTTTGTATATGTATTTACGCATATGTGCTCATGTATACATAAAGAAGGGAAGGATGATGGGAAGTCATAAAAAATTCCAGATCGATTAGATTTCATATTGGGAGGTCAAGAAGAGTTAAATAGCCAGGAAAGATTTTTCATTTGATCTGAGTTTTTTAAGTCTAATTCAGAGGGGGATCACATTGCACAGGCTGGGAAGCAAAGCAGACCCCCCCCCCCGTGAGGTTACACTCATTCCTGTGAGTACATAGACATATTTTACGCACATGGGCATTGGTCAAAGACTAGACACATATTCTTTTAACCCTTATTGAACAGGGCACTTTTAAATTATACCATTAGCTTGAAGGGGACACTTCCTTTGGTTGAAATGCGTAGGACACATCAAGTATAAGAATCCTTGATTGGGCCTTACATTATTCTCTGATGGATTATTTTTAATTACCAAAATTTTTGTCTCCAAAACCTTTCTTCCCTCACCTCACACCCTCTCACACCCAGAACATAGCTAGAAGATACTTAAAATGAAATAGGACATGGAGCTTCCCTTTGGCTTTGCCTGTGCTAATTGGTACTTACTTTTAAGGCTTATTAAATTACCCAACTTCAGGAAAACAGTGCTGTTTTATTATTTTATAGACTATGACATCCAAGTCTCTCTTTATCTGGAAGACTTGACCTGAGACTGACTGTCTTTGCCTTTGCTACTTTTCTCTCTTTCTCTGTATGTCTCTCTCTCTGCCTCAGTCTCTTTCCATCTCTTTTCCTCACCAGCACCTCTGCCCTAGCATTTTAAATGTCTTTATGTAATGATTCCATGAATATATATGCATATATATTTCCTGCTCTAATTATCTATCTATCTATCTATCTATCTATCTATCTATCTATCTATCTATCTATCTGTCTATCTATCTATCTATCTACTTTGGCAGCAGTGTGTGTATATGTGTGTGTATGTGCACGCGTGCATGTGTGTGCATGTGCATGCGCACATGTGTTTTGGAACAAGGGGGAAGTTCAGGTTCCTGTGTTCACAGCTCACAGTAATATTTTCTTTACATTTTCGGGTGAAGTTTCTAGTTCGAGAACAGATGGTTCCCAGCTCAGAGCCTCACAGTTAGCTTCCCAATGTGTATATCATGTCTTTACCTTAAACAGGGATATGCAGACAGAGGCATAGAGTGCCTATGGAAAGAGTCCAGGGCAGGTGAGTATGGCTAGCACGTTGGCACTGGAAGACTTCAGTAAATGACCCACTAACTCTTTGAGAGGAGCAATTGGGAGAGTTTCCTTTAGAAACATAAACTAGGACCCAAGATCAGGGATTTTGACTGGGATATTTGATTTAAAAATGTACATAAGGGGGTAATGTTATTTTATATACACACACACAGAGGACAGTAGAAAATTGAGACACATCTGGGATGTCTAGCTGCTAAACAAACCAGGTGGTGGGCATGGCAGGGGGGCAGGAGATAGAAGACTTAAGGTATATTTCTTTAAACTAACTAGGAACTTAAGGCATTTCTTTATTTTGACTACCTTGATTTGATTTTTCCAAGTAGAGGAGATGTAGGGAAAAGAAAATATTTCTCAGCAAAGAGCTCTTCTTACAACATTTCTTTTTTTTTTCCTTAATATATATTATTAGAGGTAGTGAGGGTGAGGAACAGTGGGAAAAGAACTGAACTGGTAGTCAGAAGACCTGGGTCTACTCTCTTCACCACTAATGTGCTGTATGATCTGGGGGCAAACCTTGGATTTGTTTTCTTCTCTGTAAAATTGAGGCCAAGGAGGGGAAGATTAGATATTCTCTAAGGCACTTCATCCCTCTGAGACTCTTCCCTTTCTATTCTCCTCTCCCCTTTCCCTGGGCCTCCCCCCTCCAACTTGCCCTTTCTCCTTACCCTTTTCTTTCTTTGCCCTCTCTTCCTTCTTTCTGATTCTTCTCTTCCTTTCTTATTAATTTTTCTTCCTCCATTTCTCTCTTTTTACCTTTTCCTCTTTCTAATTTTAATCAATGGTTCTAACACTTAGTACTGAGTTTCTTCCTCCTCTGCACAAATAGAACCTGTGCTTCCCTATAAACTGACAATGGAAATCTCCTATGTAATAGTTCTACAGCATTTAGGAAGATCCGAACGTGCTGGGCTTGTTGCATTATAGGAAGTTAAATCTTAACAGGTTTTCACTGTTACTGAAAATAGCCAACTCACTTATGTAGCTGCAAACCTCAATACCATAAAGTAAGGAATGTGGGGAACTGGAATTCTGAGTCTTTTTTTATTGCCCTGAGTGCTTTCCCTCAAAAGAGACTATCCAAGTCTTTGTCATGATCAAAAACTAACCTGAAGGGGCAAAAGTCTTTCGGTTTAATTCATTTTAACTCTGTTATATTTTCTGCAGTCTCAATTGCTACATGTATAGAAAAATGGATCTTTGTAGATTTGATATAATTTTCATGCCTTTTAGTCATGTACAAAGTGCACTGGAAGGATTTAGCTCCCACTCTCTGCCCCTTGTCCTACCCATTTGGAACTCACCAAATTTAAATCATTCAGTCTAAATCTCGTTTGGAAACTCCTAAACAACTACTTTGTTGAAGAAAATAAATTCTGAAACTGTCAATAAACGTTGGTGAATGGCAGCTGTCTCTGCCTTCCCAGGTATTAGAAATAGAATATTTATTCCATTCATGATACTTTCTGACAATTTCAGAAGACATTTCTCAAGTCAGACAGTTTTGAGTTAGGGTAAAATAGTTACACTGAACTCACCAAAGAGTATCTTCAGTAACTTAGACCTATTTTGTTTTGGAAAGCAATAGAGGCGCTTTTGCCTCCATGACTTAGTCTGCTCTATCTGTTCTGTAAATCGAGGGTATTGCCTCCTCCTCTTGTTTCTGTGCTGACAATGATGCTTGTTACTGCTGTTATTTGTTTTCTATCTCAATGCTCGGTGACATAAGTTGTTTGGCTGATTAACAATTTCGAGCTTAATTATATTTCTCAGTTGCTGCAAGGGGTCACTCTGTACTCTCTTCATCTAGTGGGGTCCCCATTTTACATCATTTGTATATTTCACCTTGCTAAAGGTGAACAGTGCAAATCGGCCCAAGAAAGAATGATATACTGGACTCTTCCAGACATTCACATTTTATTTGTGTGAAGCATAATATTCTCCTACAAGGTTCACTATAAATTACGATGGTAAAATCATTCCACAACAGTTTTACCTTTCCCCTTGATTAAGTTAACTGATTGTTGGGGGTGGTGGGAGATGGAGATATTCCTTTATAACAAATGTCAATGAAGTAGAACAGAATGTATAGTATATAAAGGAAATCTCCCCTTCCCTCTCATTTACTTTGCATTCTCTAAGAGGCCAAATGTTATGTCTGAACCATATAATTTTAAACAGCCATGAATGAGCCATTTGAAATAAAGATTCTTTTAACAAGCAAATATGTGAATTTTCATCTTATTTCTGTGTTGAATATTGAAAGTCCTCTTTAAAAAAAAGTACAGGCAGCCATTCCCAAGGAAATGCTGAATGGCAAAGAGGAACATGATTTCAGAGTACTTACTGTATGATTAAGATCAATTTTTCTTTCCTGTTTTCCCCTTCTTTTTCTACTATGTTTCAGGACATGGAGGAGTGAATCAATTAGGGGGGGTTTTTGTAAATGGCCGTCCCCTCCCTGATGTAGTCCGCCAAAGGATTGTGGAACTTGCCCATCAAGGTGTGAGACCCTGTGACATCTCCAGGCAGCTTCGGGTCAGCCATGGTTGTGTCAGCAAAATTCTCGGCAGGTAAAGGCTGGAGAATCTCACCTCAATTAATTTCCTTAGTAAAAGAAACGAAGTGGTGCCCTCCAAAATGAAATGAGATAAATAACAGAAAATGGAAACAAGAGGAAATGAAGGAAATTTCATTCAGAATTGTCCAGCAATTCCCAATCCCTATTTTTGTTTTTATCTGAATAATTTATTGTCCATTCTGAATCACACAGAAGTGTACTAGTATGTGAAATGAGTGAAGTAGAAAAGACATTTGGTTTTCAGAATGCCTGGAAAATCATTCTGAAGACTAGGGGAGCAGAGGGCTCCTGTGAATTTCTTCTACTCTTCTTAGGTGAATCAAGAGACACAGATGTTTGTGTTGTTGCCTAATGCAAAATGAAAAACCACAAGTTCTAAAATCATTCAAAGAAAGTGTTTTTTGCTTTTAAAGAATATATATGTTTTTTAAAACAGAGTCCCCATTCACTATGTCATTTGCAGTCAATCTATGGGTGAACTTTTATGAAATCTGTGAGTGCTGTTCTTTTAAGGCTTTTTATTTTACTTGAAGTAGAACGTATCCCCAAAGAGATCCCAAAACATACCAAGCAAAACCACTCAGTTTCCCTAAATTTGATATTTGAAAACTGCCATTTTTTTCTGACAGAGTCTTAGAAGTGCTATGAAATATCAGGTATGTTCATGAACATTAAGTCTTATTGTTCTAAATTTTTATTTTACTTAAGAAAAGAATAGATGTGCTTAACTTCTCCAATTGACTATTTGATTTATGTTGTGAACCATTCTTGCCATTAGTTTTAAGTCTTTCTCTTCCTATTTCAGAAAAAAGATTAAAAAATGTAGTTTCACATGCATTATAGTTTGAAAATTGTATCTGAACTGGTAGTTTAAAAAATCATGAGTCAATTATTTTTTAGCTCATAAAATTGATGTTTTCCTTATATAATCTCTTGGTTTGAAAAAAATTTTTTGGTTTTAGTAGCTGTCAAGGAAATGACCTATTGGCAAGTGGAATGATTTCCCTGACTTTAGCCAAACCATACTTCGGTGTTTCTTTGAAGCTTGGTACCTTTGCCCCTCTGTTTCACTCTTCCCATTTGCCCAGTTCCTAGTCTCCAAATCTGATGAGTCTTGTTGGTCTTTATTTCTGGAAATAGCATTTAATGAAGTTTGGGGGAGAGAAAGGGGTAAAGGGGTGAGAGAGAGAGAGAGAGAGAGAGAGAGAGAGAGAGAGAGAGAGAAAGAGAGAGAGATCCTTTGTTTTCACTGAGATATTTTCCATGAGCCTACATTTTATTTAATATTAGAGACCTTTACACAACATGATCCCAAAGCTTCCCCAATGTAAATAGCAACTCCTCCATTTGGAGACATGGGTTGTCTTGTTATGTTCACTCACTATTGCCCCCAGCATCGGGGTAGGGCTAATATGTAAGCAATTACTTTTCTGATCAGCGACACTGTTTAACTCCTTTGGCTTCTTACTGTTTGAATAGATTTATCATTAGACGTAGTTGTGCTATGAAGTTAACAGCTGCTATGGAGCTTTGTCACTTAAGTTGTCAACAATAAATTGGAATTTCATAGCTCATTATTTTCATAACTAATAACCACAGTGGACAAAATGTCATTCTAATTAGAATTGCCTTTTAAGAAACAACTTCAGTCCTAAAATAATATGACTGAAAATTTCTGAATTGTGATCATTGAATCCATAGATTATTTTGTTACCAGAAAATGAAAAGGATAGTGCAGTAGGAGAGAAATTGTCATCTGGCAAAATATTCAACACTGGATCCTTTTAGGAGACATTAAAAGAAAGACAAGTAGAACCCCAACTGGGCTGATATGTACAATGCCAGCACATCCCTGTGAAAGGGGAAGCATTTCCATCATTCATCTATGGGTCTGGGCTGTACAACACCAGGCACCTGATGTTTCAAGTAGTTGCAGCTTGCTTAGGGCCTGGGGACTATGTGAAATTGACACAGAGAACTTACTTTCCTCTTCAACGTATAGCCTACATTGAGCACCTTCAGAGACCCCAGACATTTTGGTGTTAGGTTGGCACCTGTGGTCCATATCTATAGTTCTTGAAACCCTAAAGTCCTGTAAATTCAGGGTTGAGATAGTTTTTGTTTGACTCCTAAGAGCCTTCACTAATATCTATCAGAAGGTAGTTAGAAATGATGGGTGGTGACGATTTGATATGTTCCAGTGGCTTGTCTGGGCTAAAATTAATGATGTCCTTTTATGGATTCACTGCCCAGTATTGTCTTCAGATAATATGCCAGAGTTCGGAAAGAAACAACCATCTCTAGTCATGGTAGACTCATGGGACCAAAGGAACATGATTCCATATCAGGGAAATAAAAAGGCTGAAAATAGATGACTCTTGTATGGTCCTGGGGATCATAATAATAGGTCTCTGATTTGGATTCAGATGTTTTTACATTATTTTTTTTGTTCCCGGATGCAAAAATTACTGGATAAGAAATGGTTTCTTGGGTAATATTTTAAAACTGGGAGTTACTAATTAAAATTTGCCAGTAAGTGCAGAATGAGGAAACAGCTTGATTTTTCTATCCAGTCTTTGTCATGTGGTTGAAATTTGGAAAGGGGGCAATTTCCTGAATAACAAAATTTCAATCTCCCTGCCACCCCTCCAGATTAATTTAATGTTTGTATAACATTTGCCAACTCATATCTTAAGCAGACCTATCAGGATTTGGACTTTGATTATATTTCTTTAAATTTAATCAGCTTGATAATTGATTTTTTTTTCCTGCAGACTTTGTCTATAGTAGTAGACACAGACTTCATTTATTTAAACATTCCAAATTTTTATTCATTTGCTTTTTTCAAAAATTTCAATTTTTTTATAGTTTTATTTTAGCTTAATATGTGCAGTGGCAGGAGGCTGCTCTCTCTAGAGAACAACATGGAGGAAAATATACTTAGATTTTTTTAGAACATTGTAGGAACAGATTGAACAATAATGTTAACTGATTCTTTCCAACAAAAATTTGTTTTTTTTTCAACAAATTTCCTTTCACTAATATTTGCCATACAGCTAACCCCCCCACCGTATTTCAATTAATAAAGAAGGGACTGCAGAATGAAATTGTCCCTAGAAATTATAATTTGCTGCGTGAGAGCTTACTGTACCCAGTTGTGATTTATTTTTGTTTTTGTTTTTACCATTGCTTCTGATTAATAACACACATTTGTAGTTAATTTTGGATCCAAGCAGACCCTTTAATCTTACTCCGAATCTATAACTTGACATTATAGGAAAAAAATTTTTTTACATCATGGTATGTTTTCAATTAATGCAAGTTAATCTGTTCCAAGAGGGGAAGTACCGGTGGTATAACAGAATTTCAGATCATAGGATTCAGGGATGATTTTCAAGGGAGGATTCATCTGCTTCTACATTCGTCTGTATTTTCTACTTCCTCTATGTTGAGTATCATCTTATTTTGTGACAAAAATCAGCTTTTCTTGATTTCTGCCGGTTTCTTATAACTAAGCAATTTTCCCCTCTCCATCTTTGTTACAGGTATTATGAGACTGGGAGTATCAAGCCTGGGGTGATTGGAGGGTCAAAACCAAAGGTCGCCACACCCAAAGTTGTAGAAAAGATCGCAGAATATAAACGCCAAAACCCTACCATGTTTGCCTGGGAAATCAGAGATAGGCTTTTAGCAGAGAGAGTGTGTGACAATGACACCGTGCCCAGTGTCAGCTCAATTAACAGGTAAAGATTTGTGGGGGAGGGTCTTCGGTTTGGGAGTGGGGAGATAGTGTATCAATGTTCAAATGAGATATAATGGAGCAGGGATACAGTTTGATGGGTAGCTTATCCTAAAACGGAAGATCTGCCTTAGTCTTACTTTACAAATGGCTTTTTTCATATTGGTTTTTTGGGACCACTAATAATGTAAAACAAAGAACCAGGGCTGTGCTGGGGGTGTATTTGACCCTTTTCTTCCCTTTCCAAGAGGATGTATCCCCTTCAGATGTTAGCAGTGGATGTGCACTGTCAGGGAGAGGGGAACCATTTTGATGCTCTGCCGAGGCTATTTGAGATTTCTCCAGGCCTAGACAATACCTCTGCTGTTCATTTCCCTAGCTCCTTGGGAACAAAGACAACTCAGAGTGTGCTGGGCTGGGCTGGATTTTCTTTTTTAACATTGGTTGTGTCGATCAATCTCTGTTTGTCAAGCTGAGACCCCAAATGTAAAACAATGAGTATAAAATAATCAGACTTGAGATGGAGCCAGGGGATGGGCTGTAGGACTGAAGCTTTCTGGGATGGGCATGAGTTGTCTCTTTTCCTTATTTGCAAAGGTTATGGGAGCGCTACCTCTCTTTACAGCTTCGGCTTTTCCCCCTCAGAGGAGATAAGTGAGATAACTAACACTGCCCCTCCCCCAAATATACTCAGAAAAGAACCCTTGGCTTGGAAGTAGCCAAAATGGGAACAAAGAAAGTTAAGCTGACTTGTAGGGGAAAGAAATGCCTATCTATTTGACAGGATAAAGGAGTACCAGGGTAAGACCAAATTGTCTCCTTCCATATAACTATCTTCATGATTGTTATTTGTTCATGGTTTGAAAAGACTATTTACTTAGATTGGGTTTTGGGTAGCAGGTGTTCAGTGTTTGAAACCTCACAGTGGCATTGGTTAGCTGTTAAAATAAACCATGGCAAGCTAATGCATATATGGCTAGAAGTACGTAGACCCAGGGATCAAGAACCTTTGTAGGAAGCAAAAATAACATTGGATCTTTCTTGCTTCCATATCAAATTAGGATGTATTTATTAATGATTCCCTCCCTCAACAAAGATATCAGAGGTCCAAAAAAACCCAACAAAGTAGATCTTAGTGGAGAGGCAAAATAATCATAAGATTTAGAGTAGGACATAAAGAGTCATGTAGTTTATCTCCCATTTTTTCAAAGTTGGTGAAACTGCTGTGTAAAGGGTGACTTACTCTTGGTCACACAGACAGTGACAGTCTGGACTCCCAATTAATTCCTAAGACTGGTGCACTTTTTTTCTATTTTTCTGCTACTTCTTCTTGAGAAACAACACACAATTTTTGTGTCTGCTGATGTCATATCCTCCTTGCAGCCTGCTTCCTGCCAAGGGAAAAATCTTTGCAAAATGAGCTGGTTAGGGAAAGCCCAGAGACAACCATAATTCCTATAGGTGATACTGATTTAGGAAAGGGAAATTCCTTCAGCTTCTGGAGTGATATGGAGTCAGAACTTTCAAATTTCAGGTATTTTTAATACAAGTTACTCTAAATGATTTTAATACGGTTGATGTGAACTGTCTGTCTTACATATAGTTTCACGTGGATCATTTTTAGTATATCAGAATTTTTGCCAAGTTTAAAAAATGCTCAAATAATGAATGGATTCAGCTGAGAGAGAGAGAGAGAGAGAGAGAGAGAGAGAGAGAGAGAGAGAGAAAGAGAGAGAGAGAGAACAAAACAAAAACTTAAACTAGGCAGACCTGTTCAGCATCAGAGACAAGAAAGCAAAATTTCTCTTTAAGCAGATTGTGGTGGCCTAATTTTTCTGTCACTCTTGGCCAAGGATAATGTCACTGATGAAGAGAGGATCCCTTTGGTTCCTCATTCATAAGTATATTATATCTTTAAGGTTTTTTTTTGATATATTGTGTTTTCATATAATAGTTACTTTGTCTTTGACTTGAGATTTGCTGATTTTGGGGGTTGTTTTCTTTCCATTTATCTTGTTGAGGTCATTCTCTCGAGATGTATCCTAGTGTAGTGGATGGACATCCGAATTCAGGGTGAGGAATCAGCTCCTGTCTCTGTCACATATTAATTGTGTGACCCTAAGCAAGTCACTGCCTGGACATCTCTCTAAAATGAAACATTGCAGTGCAGGTGCTGACCTGCATTGGGAGGTGGAGTTTCCTCATGGGAAAATCCTTATACTAATAAAATCACGAGTGTGGGCCTTCCCCTGGCCCACCAAAGTGTTTTTAGTTTAAGCATGTATTTCGTGAAGAGTTCTTTATACTAAGAAAAATCACAAGCTGGGTCTCTCCTTCTCTTCCCTCCAAAAGTCACTGTTCTAAGAATGTATTTAAAGACCAGATCTCTTAAACATCTACATTTTAGGATCAAAGGAAAATTCCCCTCACTAGGGCCTAGGGTAAAGTCATAGAATTCCCACTGACTGAATTTGGTGTAACTGGATTTGAGGTCACTTGACTCAAAGACTGCAGGATGTAGTGGGGAAAAGCACTAGATATGGGTGTGAACAGACCTAGATTAAGACAATTGCTATGTGAAAGTCATTTAATCTCTGAGTCCATTTCCAATAAATTTGGGACCAAGAATCTTTATAGAACACAATAATGCCGTTGGACCTTTCTCACCTTCATATTAGCTTATGATGCATTTATTAATGAGAAATAATAGATAAATAGATAGATAATGTACTGCTTCCTTCACAGTAATTTTTTAAGGGAATGACTTTTTTAAATTGTAAAGTGGTATAAAAATGAAATTATTATTATGAAATGATTTTAAATCATAATTAAAAGGACATGTTAAATTGCATTCAGCAAATATTTATTGTTGTCCACACACTCCAGAGACTACTGGGCACTGTCCATAAAACTTTGGAAACCCCTGCCTCAACAAATTGATAATTTCATATGAAATCATTAGAAGACAGTACAAGACTGTAAATAATCAAATGTCAAAATGTGTGGTAAAAATTGAATGTAAGTAATAGTAAAAAAAAATCCAAATTTCTGTAGCATCTCAGTCATGTTTTTAGTGCAGTTTTAAACTACACTAAGACTTTTGGGACACATATATACAGCTTGTTAATTAGGTAGCTCATTTGAACTATAAATTTAAAGCCAATATTAAATATTGTAAATCTACAAATTTTTTTGTATGACTGAAATGCCCCAGACATTTGAACAATTGTTATTGTCACTTATATTCAACGTCTACTATATATCTTGACATTCCATGCATGTATATGTGGTTTTTTAATGTTTTCTGAAACATTTCCTTTTTTCCTTTATTGTATTGGAGAACTTTTTTTTTGCTGTTATTTTGTTCTTCAAATATAGAAAGTAGGAGAATGATTGACCTAGAGAGGTATCTTCTCTTATTGAGAAGCAATGACATAAAAGGTGAGATCTAATGCAAATATAGAGTGAATAACATTTTTCTAATGATCCTTCCCCTTCTTCCTACTTTGTCCCTGATCACCTCTCCCTGGGGTATTGCAATAACTTTCTAATTGGTTTCTCTGTCTCAAGTGTCTTCCTTCTCCAATTCCTCCTCTACTCAACTGCCAAAGTGATATTCCAAAAACACTTCTGGCCAGGTCATCCCCCCACTCCCATCCCCTAGTTTAAAAGGCTGCAGTGATTCCATTGCCTTTAAGATGACATGCAAATGCCTTCATTTTCCATTTAAAGCCTGTCATAATCTGACCTCAGCTTACATTTTCATCCATGACTCACCTTTACACACTCTTATGTTCTAGCCAAACTGCCCCATTTCTTCTTCATATATGTCATTGTTTTGCCTATCTTCCTGCCTTTGCATGGACCAACTCTTATGGCTGAAATGTACTCCCACCTTACCTCTTAGAATAACTAGTTTCCTTCCGAGTTCTACTTAAATGACATCTCCTAAATGAGGACTTCTTGATAACCCCAATACTAGTGTCCCTCCAAATTTCTTTCCATGTGTGTGTGTGTGTGTGTGTGTGTGTGTGTGTATTTTATATTCACTTATACAAGAACATTTTACTTCCTCTAATAGAATGTAAGATCTTTGAAGGGATGGAGTAATCTTTCATTTTAGTCTTTCTTTCCCTAGTACCTAGCACAAGTGTCTGGTATTTAGATACTTAGTTGATTGACTGGTTGGGATTTTTTCTTTCCTTTCTCAGTGGAGTGGTTCAGTGGAAAGAGTTCAAGTCTGACCTGGCCACCAAACTGTGAGCCTGGAGCAATTGATTTTACCTAAAAGAGCCTCACTTTCTTTATCTGTAAAATGGTGGGATGTTTGCACTAATGAAGTAGATCATTTAGCTCTAAATCTAAATTTAAATATGATTCTATGATCTACATGATATTTGAGGGGTAATCTTTTACTTTGAATTAAACCTGAAATTCTCTTCCCATCTTCCCCTCCTCTTCCTCCACTCCAGGCCACTGCTGGGAAAGGGTGGAGGGGAAATGTGTTTTTGGCATCCTGAATTGAAACTCAGAATGCGTTTGCTCACATAAACAATGTTTAAAATGATGGTTTTCTCTTTCTCTTTCACTTCCCTCTACCTAACCCTAGAAATTCATTTGTGCATGTATAAAGCCTTTCAAATGCTTCCCTACTTTATCAATTCTTGTAATTACAAAAGGGGAAAATTTGAATAATCACAAGTGTCTATAATACCTAACATACTTTCAAGTTCTAAGCCTGAGATTTCAAATGGATTTAACATCTGAATAGGCTTTATCGATATATGAGCAAATGAGTTAACATATGTAAAGTGCTTTGTGAGCTTTAAAGCGTAATATAAATGCTATTATTATTATATATGATTTTTGGTGTGTGGCAAAGGGGAGTATATTTCCTTTAAGGGTTGTGGAAAAAACACTGAACTTAGGGTTAGGAGACTAGCATCCTATTGCTGGCTCTGCCATGGGTTAAGTGTGTGACTCTGAAACTCTCTGGGCCTCAGTTTTCTTATCTGTAAAATGATGGTGTCCTATTAGACGATTATTAAGGTCCCTGACATCTCTAATATTCTATGATATTTGTATAGTGTCAGGTAGTGTGCCAATATTCTACAAAATAATGAATGCTAATGTCAATTTAGTTTTCATTAGACCTAATTTAGAGTATATACTGTGTGCTCTTCTCATGTGAATATTTTGAAAATAATTTATATTTGTTAATATTTCTATCATAGTTGATTAGTTTTCTTATTAAAGTCTTCTCTGCTGCAGCTCCTCATTGTAACAATGGTCTGCCCATTCCTTTCTGGCTCTACAGAGTGAATGCTTACATCTCTTTGTGGAAAATGATTATAGGATCATAGATTTTGATCTGGGAGAGACTTCAGAGATCTATTTTGACCCCCTTATTTAAAAAAAAAAGGTTCCTTGGACTAGCCCTGTGATTTCATCAGTGTAAGGAACTCCTGGGGAGAAAGCTCCATCACCATTACAGAACCACACCTCACCTATAACTTACATGTTAGGAAGTTGTCCGGGCCGCTGAAAGCTTAAATAAGGTAACTATAGTACACAGTCAGTGTATGTCAGAGCAGGACTTGGTGCTACGCTTTCCTTACTCCAGGAAGTAAGCCCTTTCTCCATTATGCCACACTCCAAACCTCCTCATTTTATAGACTAGAAATTGTGGCTCAGAGATGATGTGATGTGACCAAGTCCACACAGTTTTTCTCTTTGGCTCCCACAAATTCCATTTCCTTCGTGCAAGCCCCAAAGGACAATTTGTGCAATCACGTTGTCTGAGCATTCCTAAGTCAGGACATTATTGCTTCGATCACTCAGTCAACAATGTGGATTGGATGTCCAATGTGTCCAGATCATTTCATGGTTTCTCAAAGTCAGAGGTGGGGTGTTCCAAGCTAAAATGATACAGTCATTATGTGATGTCCACCTTTCTCAAAGTTGTGTTCAGCTGCGTCCAACTCTTCCTGAGCCCATTTGGGGTTTTCTTAGTGAAGATACCAGAGTGGTTTGCCATTTCCTTCTCCAGCTCATTTTAGAGATGAGGAAACTGAGGCAAACAGAATTAAGCGACTTGCCCAGGGTCAAACAGCCAGTAAATGTTTCAGGCCAAATTTGAACTCAGGCAGAGGAGTCTTCCTGATTCCAAGCCCAGTACTCTAGCTGCCCCTCTCAAAGTTTAGGCTCCTGCAAACAGAAACCTCTGGCAGCTTCGCCTATTATTGTCACAAATGGTAGTCTAGGGACTCAAAAAGAAGTTTTCCTATGAGGCTAGCATTTTATCATCTCTAACATTAAATAAATGGAATTGTAGTAAAGCAGATTGATTTTGATTTATTGAACAACAAAACAAGAGAATAGTTATTCTATAGTCAGGTCTCTGCAGATGACACCACAGATCCATGAAGAATTTGCAAATGTTATGACATATCCACTTCCAGTTTATGGTGTGGTTCTGTAGTCCTTACATAGGCAGGACACTCAATAACAATAGTCCAGAGTTGCAGAGGTAGGACTGTAATTTCCCATATTGGAGAAAACAAATGTGTTGTTCCACCTAGAATCATAGACTGTTAGTCCTTAGAAGTCATCTACTCTGACTTCCCCATTTAACCTGTGAGGAAACTGAGTCTCACAGAGGGGCATGATTGGTACAAGGTAGTATCATGGCCTAGTATCTGGGCTTGTTCTTGTTGGAGTACATGGTGTTTTTTTTTTTTTTCAATAGACACCAAGACAGATTTTTTTTTTTGTCACTGCAAATTCATTCATTATGTTTTGGGATGCTTCTTCTATCTACTACATGCATGTATCACTTGATTGACTCTCCCTCCCTTGGTTTGGATGCTTTTCCTAGTGTATTTAATCCTGGTCTTTCCATCCGCCTTTCTGTCAGTCTTAAAGGGAAGGTGTAAGAAAATATAATCATTAATAATGAGGCCTTGTGATTGAACTGAAATAATTTCTGGGTTCCTTCATGTTGATTGTTTACTTATTCCAGTGGGTTCTCTTTGCTTCTCTGTCATGCCTGATAGTAAGTGGTCCTTTTTTTCCCCAAAAAATTACATTCAGGATCATCCGGACAAAGGTACAGCAGCCACCCAACCAGCAGGTCCCAGCTTCCAGTCACAGCATAGGTAAGAGGAACTTTTTTTTTAAAGATTAAAAAAATGGAATCAAAATATTCTAAAGAACTTTTAATCATTCTTATGGACAGATAATTCTACATAAAACAGTTCAGCACACGTACTAATGTGACTCCTTTGTCATTCTCCAAGGGCTGAACATGGTAAATGAATTTTATAAATACTGCTAAAAGGTTTTGAATTTTACTGATTATTATGATAAATAGCTTTCACCATGAGACAGAAAATTGAAATCTAAGCCAAAAAAAAAAAAAAAGAAACACACTAATGGGGGTCTATAGAATGTCAGATAATTAAAGTAATAAATCAAGAAAGGGATACTTATTCATAACATTTTCTGCATCATTAGTCAGTAAGTAGTTTTGAATGTGTTTTTTTCTTCTATCAACCAACCATTCCATAATTCTTTGTGCACTTGCAGTCTTGAGTGAAGAGGTAGCAAAACTTTTCGAACTTTCTTTTCCTTTCTTCTTCCAATCTAATTTAGATGCAGGCTGACTGCATTCAGTGAGGACTGATCGTTCTTTGATGGGCTTCAGAGACTTTTGCAGGTTAAGATTGATGAACATTGATTAGGGAATGGGACAGTTATTAGTGTGGGACCATGTTAACTGTGACTTTATTTTCTCAGAGACTCACCTTCACTCCAACTCCTGTACGAGAAAAATAGTTTTCCTTCATTTTAAGTAAATCCAAATGAGACAAAAAGGACATCTTAAAAATATTTATTTTTTTGGGAGGGTCAATAATATGTTTACATAAACAGGTAGTAAAAAACTAAATTTGTTCTCCTTTCTGGGTCAGTACAAAGCAAAAGACTGGTCAGTTCTAATTAATTTGGATCTTTGAGTTCTTAAACTTCTCTACCTTTATCAGCTCTGCTTTGAATACATTTGGGATGATGTGTAGTGGGAGTCCTCCCAATTGTGAAAAGAAAAATGAGTTGCCTGCTAAGAGATCCTGGTTGGGACTCTACTCCAGTCTTCTACTATTACAGTTGGCACAACACAAAAAATGTAGTTTGTGGTTGTTCTAAAGACAATTGTTAAAATATGTTTTTGCCATTGGTCCAGATGAATACCAATACCTTCTACCAAAACAACATGTTTTGTCATGGAATCTCAAAGCACTTTCCAAGTGCGGTTTGTCTCTGGCCAGCTGCAGTGGGAACACAAAAATAGTCTTGGGGGTAATTGATGGGTGTCAAGGAGGTGATCCCGTTGGACTTCTGATGATGCAGAGAAAGGTTTCTGGAGCCAGTGAAGGTATGGAGTTTCTGTGATCTCCACTGTCATGGCACACCTGAGTCAATAGCATTTCTCACTGCTACAGGTATTAATTCCCCTATGTCTGACATTCTAAGTCTCCCAGGAACAGAATGAAGTTGATGTTGGCAATTATCTGGTCAATTTAGGCTGTATAGACAGCCAATTCAGATGTCTTCTCCTGGTCTTCCTGTGAGGTCCATTACTCACTTCTTCCACTTACGAGTGGGTGGGGAGAATGCATGGGACTGCAGAAGGCAGAATGTCTTATTGGATTGTGGGGATAGAATATTGGCCTTGGAGTCAGGAAGCCCTGGGTTCAAATCTCACCTCTGACACTTGCTAGCCATGTAATAATAACTAACATTTATTTGGTTAAATGCAATAGATATTTCATGTGTTATCTACAACATTAGACAGACCTGTAATTTCATCAGTATAGAGAACTATGAATGAGGACACTCCCTGTACCTTTGCAGATTGGTCTGTCTGTGGTCTGCAACTTGGTGAATAATATGGGGGCACTGAAAGGTTGGGATTTGCCCAGGGTTACACATCCAGTATGTGTCAGAGGTGAGACTTGAACCCAGATTTTCTTGACTCTGAGATGAGCTCTCTATTCACTTTAATATCATGCTGCTTCTCAAAAAAAAAAAGTAAAATTATAATGTCCTGTATACTTGATCTCCATGTTGTAGGAGGCAAATGTCATTTCAACTATGTTACAGACATAGAAATGGAATTGAACTAGAATATGATGTAGAAGGGCTAATTTATCATTCCAGCACAACGAAACAGACCATTCTCTGGTACTTAGGAAACAGTTTTGGTATTTAAGGAAATACCTTAAACTTCTTCTTCTTCTCTTTAAAAATCTTCCTTGGCACTTAGGAAAAGATACCTTGCACAATGTAGGTGCTCAATACTATTTTGTGGCACCTGAATGATATTCAAGCTGCTGTGTCAGTTGTTTTTTTTCTTTTCTGTGTAATCCTGGGCAAGTCACTTAAATCTGTTTGACTTAGTTTCCTCATCTGTAAAATGAACTACAGAAGGAAATGGCAAACCACTTCAGTATCTTTGCCAAGAAAACTCCAAATGACATCACTAAGAGTCGGATATGACTAAAACAACTGAAAACAAAAACAATGTCGGTTTATAGGATCAGAGATCACTAAAGTAGAGCTCAAAAGTAGCTCAGAGACCTTCCAGTCCAACCTTCTTGTTTTCCAGCTAAGGATAGTAAGGCCCAGGGAGACTAAGCAACTTTGCTTAAGGTTACTCAGGTAGTAAGCATAAGAGGTGGGATTTGAACCCGTGTTCCCTAACTCTCCTGTGCTCCTTCTACAGTACGACATTGCCTCCCTCTAGTGTCTGACACTGACAAAGACTTTATTTCACCTTTTCATTCCAAACAGGATACTTAAATACTGTACCTATAAGAGTGACAGTTCAACAAACATTTATTATTATTTATATTATAATCACACTGATTATTATTTATATTTATTTAGATATTATATTTTTATAACAATATAATATATTATGATCATGGTAATCATATTATAATATAATGTAATTATTATTGTAAATACTCATTAGGTACCAGGCACTGTACTAAGCTCAAGAGACAGAACCTATCCTCAAAGAGCTTACATTCTAATAGAGGAAAGACAATATGTAAACAGAAGCTGAAAAGAGGATTGGGGAGGGGTGAAAGAAGGTATTCAAGGAGTCATGGTGGAGAAAAAAGTCCTGAGAGTCAGGAGCAGAGCTGGGAAGGAATAAAGGAGTGAACATGGATGACTTGGGAATTTCCTTAAAATGAAGGTTCCAGGACGAATTGACCAATCGGAGGAAGGGCTGAAGAAGCAAGCAAATTGGCCTTTTGTCCTTTCATTCCCTTGGTTGTTAATGTAATTCAACTGGCCTATAGGCAAATTTACACTTTAAAATAGTAACAACGTTCAAAGGCTGTCAGGATTACGGTAGAAAAAGCAGGATTATAAACAGATTGTACAGTTGACGTATATTGTAATTCTTAGGACAATGGAAGCTCTGTGTTGGGAGTGTCATAGAATCATATACAGAATGTGAATATTAGAACTGGAAGGAACTTTAGCACTCATCTGGCCCCTACCTTTTATTTTTAAAGATGAGGAAATAGATGCCCAGAGAGGTGAGATGTCTTGACCAAAGTCACATAGTTAATGGCAGAGTCAAGATTTGAACTCAGTTCTCTTGATCCCCAGTCCAATGCTCTTTTCACTATCAAATATGTTAAACTTAGAGGTGGAAGTAAAGTACGTTGATGAAAAACCAAAACCAAAACCTTGATTTTGAAGGCCTGAATCCAGGACGTCATCAACATCAGGCACTCCCTCCAGTGGTTCAGAGCCCAACCATTGCGTGACTTCTCATTCTGTTCAGAGGCTCATTGGTCACAAGAAAGGACTAGATAGATCCAGAGCTGGAAGGGTCATTGGGTCCAACCCTCTCATTTTACAGATGAGGGAACTGGGAGGCAGAGAAGTTAAGTGACTTGCCCAAGGTCACACAGCTAGTAAATGACAGTCAGGATCTTAATTACTGAATTAAGTCCTCTGACTTCAAATCCTTCACACTTTCCTCCATACTATACTGTCAGTTCACATCATCTCTAAATAATACATGAAAGATCCACCTAACGAATTGCTATCCTTGCTCTGGTTCTTTTAAAATAAGTATCCGTGAATTTTAAAAAGCTTGTATACAAAGGCTCGATGAGACTGTGATGTCACAAGATTGTGCAAACTCAATTTCCACACCCCACCCCTCCTTTTAGGGCATGTTTGCAGTTTTGCCTGTTAGAATCAGGGTAATCCGTAGTGGGGATCAGGATGAAACCCACTCTTTGGCACCCCACTCCCAATCCCTTTTACCTAACATTTATATCCAGGTGAAATCAGGTTTACCGGGAGGGTGGAGAAAGTCTTTGCAGGACGGAGCAAGAGATATCGAAGTCACAAAAGGAAGAGCTTGCAGCAGGTTACAAAATCCATTTATCTTCCTCAGTTAGTCCTAGTCCTGCATGGGTGGGGCTGAGACGGATTAGGAAAGATTTGAGGGGAGAGGTAGGAATAGCTGCCAATTGTGTTGATTGCATGGACGCGAGAACCTCATCTACATATCCTACCAATCAGCCCTAGGCTGCTTAAGATACCTATTCCCCTTGCGTGGCATCTGGGGCAAATCAACCTCTTTGGTTTGCCAGACTTTAGCAACGGCTCGGTGTATACATTCAGATTATTTCTTTCAAGGGCTAGGGCAAGGGAAAGAAGATGGCTAACTCCTAGTGACCGTGACGCTTACAGTGTCATACTAGTGGTCTCTCTGAGGCACTCTGCAGCTCTAAATTTTATGAACCTCTCTCATAGCTTTATTTTTTGTGACAATTTGACTTTATTTCAGTCTCCACAGGCTCTGTGACCCAAGTGTCTTCAGCAAGTACCGATTCAGCTGGCTCCTCCTACTCCATTAGTGGAATTCTGGGAATTACATCTCCTAGCGCTGAAACCAACAAACGCAAAAGAGAGGAAGGTAAATGATCATTGTTTCTGGGGCATCGCTGCGCATCACATCAGAGTCACAAACTGAGTTCGCAGTCATGCCCCTTGCGATACAATCACTCTTCTTTCAGATCTGCACCTGGTGTTTTTGTGTATATTGCAATTATAGGCTATATACCTGCTCTAATGTCTTAGGAAAATTTGAGCGATTCATCCACCTGCAAACATGTGGGTGATAGTTTCCAATTAACAATTTCTGGTAAGGGCAAAGATGCAAGTTGAAATGGAAAAACTTCCTTTTTCATTTGATTGAATACATTAACACATGAATAGGGACAGAGTCTCCTTTCCCTTTTAAAAGATAATGCTTTGAGCATTATCTAGGTGAAAAGTACCTAGAGGTTATGGTGACCCTTTAGTACGAGAAGAGATGTTGCTAGGTGCATACATTAATATGTTATTAACTATCCTGGAGGTTTCATATTCTTTTAGTCCAGAAAAAAATTGAAATTCCAAATGCATGAGTAGCACTCTTTATTACTATTGTAAAATATTAAACTTTTTTTTTAAAGGCTTTGATGGAGTCAATTCATAGAAAGGTCTCAATGTTGGTATCATCAGTCTTGTGGCAGCCACTAGAACCAAAGGGGTGCCAAGTAGTAATGTGCTGGGGAGATCTTTAAAAAATGATACACAAAGTCTTGTGAGAGATTTTTGGGGAAAACAGTTCATTTCTCTGACAAAGTGGGAGTGAAAGAACATTTTAATTTTTGCTTTTTACCCCTTTAAAGAAGTGCTGCCAAAGAAAAGCCATTATTTTCAGGAACATGGGGGAGGGAACCCCTTACTATCATATAGAGGCATAGGCTCATTTATGACTCAATTCATCTTAGGAGTGACTTAGTATTGATGTTGATAATAATAATAACCTTCTATTCATAGCCCTTAAGTAATTTTTAGTTGGTTTCATGAGTGTGGAGGAACTCCCAGCATGGACACTCCATCCACCAAAACAGATTGGCAACTAGTCTGTAATTTAGAAGCTTGCTTGGGTCACTTCCAGTGACTTGCCTTTCATCATTTAGTTATTCCATAGCAGAGGCAGAACTTTCTAACTCCTCTGCCAGTCCTCTATCCATCACACAATACTACTTCTCATCCATTCCTTCATGATATCAGCATCGATTTTCAAACTCCCTTGTTTATTAAAAAATAATAACAATAATTTATGTGACAACTGTGGAGCGACTAGGATCCCTTGTCTCAAAGAGAGTGGCCACCTTAACTAAGGTCTTTTTTTCCCCTCTTGATAAGATAGGCAGCTCTAATTGACACTAATGGGATTGAGAGAAGGAATAACTCCTTAGGAGTTAGTAAAACCCTGGTCAGGAAAAGGAGGGGGGAACCCTACAGTAGTCTGAAACCTGAAAGCAATTGATTCAATTATTCTGCTCTTCAGTTCAATTCCCTTTCTAGAATATTTGTAAGGAATGTATATGCACATGCACACATGCTTAAATACTTAAGATCAATAACTAGAAAACTGAGTCTACGACAGCAGATTGTTCCACATTGTGAGTGATACTGGGGAGTTGCTTGATGCTGTGAAGTGTACTCATGACTTTTGGTGGCTTCCTCTCCTCTCTTACTTTTTAACAGATGTCACTAGTCTTTAACCCAGTGGGTTGCTTGCATGGTAGCAACAGGGGCAAACCAAACCAGACAGCCTCAATTGGTTAATATGGCTGAAGGTGTCATTTTTTTTCTCCTGTTGTAATAGGGACTAAGAACAGATGTGTCTTAGTAGGGGACCGGTTGCTCCCACTAACAGTAGAAGGACATGTGATGAGAGGCTGACACAGAGGCAGGGGGTGCTTCGGTAGTAAGTTTTTGAAGGCAGGCTTGGATTCTGACCCATATGCAGACAGACACATAGATAATGGTCCGCACAGCTGTGGCTTGCAGGTTGGGGGATTATAGCTTGTATTGGGTTCTGGCAAGAGAGGTTATTGCTCTGCAGGATGTAGGCACAATCTTCAGCATATGCCAAGGTGAATGGGGGGCAATCAGTCCCTTCCCACCTCCAAATTTTGTACCATACTAAAAAGCTCCTTGCTCCCCTTTTAATGAAGAAATAAAACAACACACACTTGTGTCCTTGTTTTACTTTCTTTCAGTAATATAATAAATACGGATTCAGGCTTTCAGTGGCCCAGTCTTGATGAGGATAATTGTCTTTGGCTCCCTCTATTCTGCTATCTCCAGCCCCCCAAACTGCCCCCCCCAATGTGTGCTTTTTATTCTCTGCAGGGGGCAAGTCTTCTCCAGACTTGTGTAGTCCCACACTGACTGCAAGGCAAGGATGTCTATGGGGAAAGAGAGCATGTGACTGATGAGTCTTTGTACTTTTATACCTTAGGTCCTAGATTCTTAAGCTGCAGTCTGAGAACCTGTGGTTATTGTGATGGTGAGGCAGTCGGGGTTAAGTGACTTGCCCAGGGTCACACAGCTAGTAAGTGTAATGTGTCGGAGGCCAGATTTGAACTCAGGTCCTCCTGACTCCAGGGCTGGTGTGAGAACCTGTTTTCAAAAATATATTTTGATAACTATATTTCACTTAATAGTATTTTATCTTTTTCCAATTACATGTAAAGATAGTTTTCAACATTCACTTTTTCAAGATTTTGAGTTCCAAATTTTTTCTTCCTCCTCTCCTCTCCCCTCCCCAAGATGGCAATTAGATATAGACTATAAATTTAAAAAAATAATTGATTTATTTATATTTAGTTTTCAACAGTCACTTCCATAAGGTTTTGAGTTTTAAATTTCCTCCCCCTTCTTCTCCTCCCCCTTCCCCAAGGCAGCATGTAATCTGATATAGGCTCTACTTATACATTCATGTTAAATATATTTTCACATTAGTCATGATGTAAAGAAGATTAGAACTAATGGGAGGAACCATGAGAAAGAAGAACCAAAATAATATAACAAAAGAAAAGGAGAACAAATAGTATGCATCCATCTGCATTCAGGCTCCATAGTTCTTTGGATGTGGATAGCATTTTCCATTGTGAGTCTTTTGGAGTTGTCTTAGATCCTTGTGTTGCTGAGAAGAGCTAAGTCTGATATAGGCTAAACATGTACAACCATATTAAACATCATGATAGCTGTATTTCAACATAATTGATTTTCTTTGTAATCCTATATATTTTATCCTATACATTTGAAAACATTCTGAGAAGGGGTCCATGGCTTCACCAGACTGCCTAAGGGGTCCAGGACACACAAAAAAGGTTAAGAACCACTGCTTCAGGGGTCTATTTTGAGAGCAGTATACTGTGCTGTGGGTCTCAGTTGTCCTCATCTACAAAATGAGGAAGAATGACTAAGATGATCACTGAAGTCCATTCCAGTTATAACATCGTGTGATTCTGCGAATTTATGTATCTGTGGATTTGGGGGCTGGCCAGAGAGGCAGACAGCTCAGGAATTTAGGAACTCAATCTGTGACAGTTCAAACATTAATGTTCAGTGAATGTTCAGCATGGGCATATTTCCCATTGACGACATGGATAGGGAAAAGAGCTCTGGTGAAGAATAAAGAACTAGCCAGTTAATGTAATAATAATAATAATGATGATAACAAGAGCAACAACGACAACAAACGTTTGTTTAGCCTTTCTACGTGCCAGGCGCTGTGCCAACTACTTTATAATAATGTCTTGTCTGATCCTCACAACAGCCCTGGGAGGCAGGAGCTGTGATTATCTTCACTTTTCCCCTTCAGGCCCAAACTGGAGAAGTCTTTGGGTAGGTTTCTCCGTTAGAGTCCTACTCCTGTGCTTCATTTTGGTCTGGAGATGACTCTAGGTTCTGGAAGGCTATGTGCAAGGTCAGGCAGGTCCTGATGACTTTGAGTCCAGGCCTGGCGATCGCTCTATCTTTTCTGCTGGCTAGTTTAATTAAGCTTGACCCTAGAGGATAAATTATTTGTATCCACAACAACTGGTGAAAGTCAGTCCTTAAGAAGTATTAAGTGCTTATGTGCTAGGTATGTGGGCTAAGTACTAGTGACAAGAAAGAATTATAGAAACAAGGCCCTGCCCTCAAGGAGCATACATTCTAATAGGGGAGACCATGTGTAGATAACTATGTACCATTTAACCACCTTTGCTAAAGCAAATGAGTTGCTAAAGCAAGGAAATATCACGTGCTTTAGGGCTAGGGTGGGTCCAAAAGGAGAGCCTCCATGAAGAAAAAGGCCCAAACATGCAGAGGAGAGGGAGATAGCATGTTTCTCTCATGGACACAGGGCAACAGTGGTGGTGACAGGAACAGGGCAGTTTGATGATGGCAGCTCAGCAGTTTACATCCTTAATCCCATGATTCCAGGGAGATTCAACAAAGGAGCAAGAAACAAGGTATAAAATGCCTTTTTTTTTAATAGTGGCTGCTCCCTCAGGAGTTGGAAGCTGAAAAAAAAAGCAGATACTCTCCATAGAATGGGAAGGACCCAGTGATCCTTGTCTCCTTTCCCTGCCTGACTTCAGCTGAGTAAGACTAGAATCCCTTTCTAAATATTTTCTTTTATTCTGCTAAAGACTGCTAATCTCATTTCTTTGACTGACCTCAACTCATTTCTCATAGACACCCGTGGTTGGCTACCACACCTGTGCATTTCTTTGCGTCCCTTTGCTTGTGGGAGCTGTATCCCAACACATGACTGAAATTTCAACCTGAACTTGCTGTTGTTAGAGAATTCCCTTGTCTCTACCTAAGGACATAATCATGAGGGGTTAATATATTTCATGACTGCACTCCTGAGGGCAGAATTATTATGAATTCATGCTTTCAAGTCTGCTCCCATTGAACCAGGAGACGATTCAATTGTTTTGTCAAGTATTTCTAGAGTTTGATTTGCTAAGAGTAGCATGGTCCTTGAGCTCCATAGCTACACAAACTATATACGAGAGTAGAAGGAAGATAATAATAATAACAATAATAACTAATATTTACAACATTTACTATGTGCCAAGGACTGTGCTAAGCATTTTGTAATTATTATCTCATTTGATCCTCACAACAACCCCGGGAGGTAGGTGCTATTACTACCCCCATTTTAGAGATGAGGAAATTGAGGCAAACAGAGGTTAGGTGATTTGTCTAGAGTTACCCAGCTAGTAAGAGTCTGGCCTGAGCAGGGAAGGCACTAGCAGCTAGGGGGCACTAGGAAAGACCTCCAGCAGAATATGGGACTTGAGCTGAGCTTTGAAGGAAGCCAGAGGAACCAAGATGTGGAGGTCAAGTACATTCCAGGCACAGGGCACAGACAGTGAGGAACACATCCACCAAGGTAGTTGAATCATAGAGTACATGGAAGGAAGTCAAGTATAAGAAGACTAGAAATGTAGGAAGGGGCCAAAGGAGTTTATATCTGATGTTGGAGCTCATGGGGGATGAGGATGGTGACATTGTCAGACCTATGCTTTGAAAATAGCCCCTTAACAGATGAATGGAGGATGGATTGGAGTGGAGAAAGACTTGAGGCAGAAAGACTGAAGGTCAGGAATTAAGAGTTTGTTGAATATTGCAATAATCCAGGTGAGAGGTGATGAGGGCCTGAACTGTGGCAGACAAAGCTCCTTGCGGATCTATAGGAAGGAATGATTTGTAATTAGCCAATCAATTTTTTTTATATGTTAAGAAGGAACTTATAAAGTGCCAGAAAGCAGTTTATCCTTTTAGGTAAGTAAATGTCCTCTTGCAGTCTCGTTTACACAATTTATTTGATTAGAAAACTCTTTTTTCCCCACTGTAACTACAAGTAAACTTCAGTCTATCCCTGTCAAAATTGTCACAAATTGCAAATTAACAGAATCTGAATTAATGAGGCTTTGCTCTATCCAGCCAGGAGTGAAAGGAAGAGTTTAATTTCCTTCTGTGCAATCTAAGGAAGAGCCGAGACCTTGAAAAACTACTACTGAGAGAAGGCTGATGGAGCTGAGAAATAACATTTTAATAAACGATTGTGCATGCTATGTTTGTTTACTGCTAGCCAGTCTAACTTCCCTTGGATCGTTGGGGGAGGGGGACAGTACAGAATTGGAAGACTCCTCCAAGTAGGGGTAGTGTGCAGATAGTTTTCTCTGTTGACTGGTTTGAGACTTGGGAGTTTGTCTTTCTTTTAGCGGAGACTGTTTGAACAGGACATGCACACAAGCTCCCTTCTTGATTCCTGCCGACCACCTGCTGTAGCTTCAGCTCAGCCGTGCACATGTCAGGAAGTGACCTTCATCCCCAGAGCACCAAGAAGGGAGCTGAGGCACTGCACTTGACTGAAATCAGGAAGGGCCACTTTGGGCATGTCCTGTTCAATCCTGTCACACTCAGAGGAAGGCAAACTTCCAATTCCCAAACCATCCTTCAGAGAGAACTGATTGCACCAATGAGTGTGAAACTTACCCAACTATTAGTGGGAGTCTTCAAATTCCTTGACACAATTATCCTTCCTCTCCTTCACAATAATCCAAAGGAGGCTAGGCTGAGTAGCAGTGAACAGGCATAGTCAATAAAAAAAGAACACAGGATTTGAAGTCAGAGGACCTGGGTTCATACAACATGTGTGTATGAGCATAAGGCACTATGCCAGGCGTAGGTATTACAGGCATTACACCAAAAAAAGCACCTCCCTACCTTCATGAAATTTGATAGCTAGGTGGATACCACTTGGGCTTCAGACACTAACTAGCTGTCTGACCCTGGGCAAGTCAATTAACCTCCACTTGCCTAATTTTTCTCATCTGTAAAATGGGAATAATAATTATATAATAATAATAATAATGATAACTCCTATCTCCCAGGGTTGTTGTGAGGATCAAATAATATAATAATTGTAAAGCACTTAGCACAATGTTCAAATAATATAATAATTGTAAAGCACTTAGCACAATGTTTAGTACGTAGTAAGCACTCTGTAAATGTTAGTTATTATTATTATTATTTTATATTATCTTTAGTCCAAATTTTGATTCTGCTATCCCCAGTATGATCTCATGCAAATCATTTGATGTTTTCACACTTTTCCTCTCCTGTTTCTGTAAATGGAGGAGGTTTGACTACATGATCTCTAAGAAAACTCGGGTAACCTGTATTGGCAATTCAGGAAATAATAATAATAATAACAACAACCCTGAAAGCTGGCCACTTGGGCTCTGGTGTTGCCAAGGATTGAGTTAATATGTTGGCCAGGGTGACGTAGCTGCTCCTATGCATCCAAGAGACAGATGACATGGTCTAGGGTTATAAGCAGATATTTTTGGGTACCACTGTGATGATCAGATTGACACAGAGGGCAGTAGAACAAGTGGCCCTCCTTCATGCTCTGTTATCCAAAAAAAAAAAAAAGACAAGATACATTGGAGAGCATCAGAAAAACTGTCAGGCCTGCAGGCAATCTTTCGGTACAAAGGGTTTGTTGAGTCATTTCAGTCATATCTGACTCTCCATGACCCCACTTGGGATTTTTTTGGTAAAGGTACTTGAGCGGTTTGCCATTTCCTTCTCCTGCTCATTTTACAGATGAGGAAACTGAGGCAAACAGGGTTAAGTGACTTGCCTAGGGTTATACAGCTAGTAAATGTCTGAGGCTGGGTTTGAACTCAGATCCTCCAGTGCTCTGCACAACCTAGCTGCCCATAGCACAGAGAGTACTGACCACTAAAAGAGGCAAACTTTCAATGTGCACAAACCACATTAAAGGTGCGAATGTTTTTGTAATATGACAGTACTACCACTTAACAAAATTGAAAACATTTTATCAAGTTATAGGCAAGGACTTCATACTGCTTTTTTGTCAGTGATAGCCTCATCTCCAAGGCACCTAACAATATATTGTAGATTAATGCAGGACAATCATATGAAATCAAAAACCAGATTAGATGAAATAAGAATGGAAACTGGGAAGTTGCCGTGATGAATACTCATACTGGCATGATAAGCTTTCGGAATAAGCAGAAGAAATTAAAACCACATGGGAGCAAATTGTTCCTGCTATTATCCTGTTTATTCTTGAATTTGCTCCATAAATACTTTCAGTAAGTCTACAAAAGACGAGCAGTCATTGTATCCACCGGTACAAGAATCCTAGCTGGGGCAGCTGGGTGGCACAGTGGATAGAGCACGTGGCTTAGAATGAGGAGGAGTCCTCTATCTGCTTCAAATCTGGCCTGAGACACTTACTAGGTGTGTACCCCAGGCAAGTCACTTAACCCTGTTTGCCTCAGTTTCCTCACCTGTGAAATGAGCTGGAAAAGGAAATGGCAAACCTATACGTCATATATCTCTGCCAAGAAAACCGCAGAAGGGGTCACAAAGAGTCAGCTGTGACCAAAATGACTGAACAATAACAAAACAAGAGTCCAAAGAACATTAAACATAGCAACAACAATAATAACATGGCATCTTAGATAGAGTACTAGAGTTGGAATTAGGAAAACTTGAGTTTGAATCCTATTCTAGCTGTGTGAACAATGGTCATCTCTCAAAGCTTCATTTTCCCTATTTGTAAATAAGAGATAATAATAGCACCTCCCTCAAGGGGGTGTTGTGAGAAACAAATGTGCGCTGTAGAAATTTTAGCCACTATCATTTATAGTGAGATAGGGACTCGTTCTTAGGCCGTTTCTAGTTGAATCCCATTGAAAAGGTGAAAAGAATGTGATAACATCTATTTTATATATATATATATATATATATATATATATATATATATATATATATATATATATATATATATAATACATATATACACATGTACGTAAATACACACACACACATATTCAGCTACACAATGTAATACATTTATACATCACAGAATGGAGTAGGATGACCAAGAGTGAGGAAACCACTTTCTGCAAGTACGGTAATGTCTGTTAAAGGGATTCACATTTGTTTAAGGAAAAGATACTCAGGCCATTTGCCTGCCATCTCCTAAGAATCTGTGAAGTTTTTTGCTTTCTCTTTTATCTTAGTTTCAGTCTTGGATTATTCTTCCAGCTAACAGATCCAGAGATAATTTGAGATTTACATTTTGATCACTACCCATTTAATTTCTCTTGGCTTCCTCCTCTGTAAAAATAGCTAGCATTTCATATGATGCTTTAAGGTTTGTGAAGCACTTTACACATATTATTGCTATTATTCTCAGCTTTACAGATGAGGAAACTGAGGCTGGGAGGTGAAGACATGTGGCCCAGGGCCACGTAGCAAGTAAGTGTCTCAGTCAGGATTAGAACCCAAGGTCTTTCTGACTTCAATCCTGTACTTTATCCACTGTGTACTTGGTTTCCTGTAGAATGAAGAAATTGATGCAATCACAGAATCTTAGAGTTGGAATTCTTGGAGGTCATCTAGTCCATTGCATACTGGACTGGGAATCTACTTTACAACATCACCAACAAGTTGTTCTTCTGGGCTTTACTTGAAGACTTCTAGTCAGGGAAAACTTGCCACCTCCCAAAGCAGTCCATTCTCTCCTTGGGCAGCTTAGAATTCTTCTTTTCCTTGAATTAACCTTAAATCTAACTGTCTAAACTTCCAAGCCTTGCTCCTAGTTCAGGGCCAGACAGAACAAGTTTAATCTCTCTTTATCATGACAATCCTTCAGAGAGTTGAAGATAGCTGTAATGTTCCTCCTGAGTCTTATCTTTTTCAGGCTAAACATCTTCAGTTCCTTTAGCTGATGTTTCTATGACACCATCTCAAGTCCCCTCACCATCCCGGTTGTTGCCCCCTGGAGATCTGCTTCAGCTTGTGCATCTTGAAAGATGCTTCCTAGACTGAATGGTAATATGGTCTGACCAGAGCAGGGGGCAATGAGGTTATTGCCCTTCTGTTCATCCATTGTGTGTTGTCATGAGCAACACTCATAATGATCAAGGATTTTTAACCATGAACTTTAAGGTATCTACAACTGTATTTCAGTATAATTGGTTTCCTTTGTGATTGTATGTACAGTTATCCCTTCTATGTCATTGGGGTTAGGGTCATGGTGCCTTGTGACCTGGAAAATCCAGGCAAAATTTTTTGGCCCTCCCTTTTTCCCAGAGAAGAAATATGAATTTTTTCTTTTTCTTTTAAGGTATATTTACAGTACCTTATTGTAAAATTTGGGTTAAATATTTGGTCATAGGCTCTGTGTATCTGCTGCTTTCGTCATTTGCAGCTTCTGCAAAACTCTCTAAAAATTCCCATTTAATTTCTTTTTTCTTTTTTTCCTAAGGCAATTGGGGGTAAGTGACTTGCCCAGGGTCACACAGCTAGTAAGTGTCAAGTGTTTGGTCTGAGGCCAAATTTGAACTCAGGTCCTCCTGACTTCAGGGCTGGTGCTCTATCCACTGTGCCACCTAGCTGCCCCCCATTTAATTTCTTATGCTGACCCATGATATACCAAAAACGTGATGGGGAAAGTTGCAACATGGAAGGGATAACTGATTATGTTTATTCATTTAAAAACATTATTTTGAGGAGGAGTCTTCACCAGGCTGCTAAAGGAGTTCATAACACACACACAAAGGTTAAGCTGGTGCTTAATAAATGCTAGTTAATTGATTGGTAGATATCATTATGCCTCTCAATGCAGTCCAAGTTCATGTTCATTTCCTTGGCCCATGTGTTGCTTTGCCTTAACTCATATTGGACTTTTCCACTAAAAGTCCTCTAGGGTACTTCCCCATAGACTGGCATCTAGCTGTGCCTCCCCTATCTTGTACATGAGAAGTTAATTTATTGTACCTCAGTATGGTACTTCATAGATTTTTCTTTTAGTCTCTGTATACAGTGCCTTGAATTTATAGTAGGTCCCTCAGAAATATATAAAGTAGGTCCCTCAAAAATGCTTGTTGAATGAATGGAATCTGAATAGACCTAGTCTATTACTCTAAATGGTCTTTAAGACTCCTTTCTAGCTATATAAACCCTAAAACACACACACTCCCCCCCATATATATATATGTATATATTCATATATGTCTATGTTTATATATACACATATGCATACAATGTATATATGAATCATTATAATAGTGACAGCATGATTCCATTCAGAGAGGTAGTATGATATTGTGCTAAGAACATTGGACTTGTAATCAAGAGATTTGAGACCAGATCTTGGCTCTGAAACTTATTAGCTGTGTGACTTTGGACAACTTATTGTAACTCTCGGAACATTAGTCTTCTTATTTAAAAAAAGAGAATGGTAATGCTGGCACTACCTACTTCATAATTTATTATGAGGGAATGTACTTGATGAACCATAAAGTTCTATACAAATTTAAGCTATTATTATGTAAGTGAGTGTGTAGAACCCCATGGTTTGAAATTCTGTTCTGTATTAATTCTTAAAATCACAAATTGCATCTGGTGCCTTCTCTAAGAGCTGAGGTTGGCCCAGCTCTGTTGGCAACCTGTACACCTATAGCTGGGCCAGAGGATGACCAGACTCCTAGAGTGTTGTGATGAAGTCCCAACATGGACTGAATTCTGCCCCCTTTTAGCTATCCCCTGTTGTTTCTTATTCTATAATTTCATATCTCCAAGGTATGGCAATGAACCAACAGGCATGAACAAGATGTTTGTCTATGTCGTTCATGAGGACACAAAGTGGATATATATGTATGCATATATACATGCATATGTGCACATATATACACATTTACGTGCTATTATATATGTGTGTACGATTGTTGGTGTGTATAATTGTACCACACATATAGTGGTATGTATACATGTATACGTGTATGTATGCATGTATCTATACATATATGTACATATATAAAAGTAAGAATAAGTATAAGGTGACTGACTAGAAGTCATCAAGTAAAGGCCAGACCACTTGTTGGAGATGTTGTAAAGCCGATTCCCAGTCTGTATGCAATGGACTAGATGACCTCTGAGAACTTCCAACTCTAAGATTCTGTAATTGCATTAATTTCCTCATTTTACAGGAAGCTAGGTGCACGTAACATCCACAAACAAATAGGTTTTTGTAGTTCGGAGAGAGGAAAGATTTTCTCCAGCCTTCACATACGGTTGGGGGTCTGGGCTCCCACAGTCAGTTTGCAGTGACACAGCTTCTCATCTGCCAGTGAAGTTTGGGCATATCCTGATATGTGAAGCTGAAGGACTGGAATGGGGCCCAGGCACTTGCAGTACTGCAACACAAAGGCATCACACATACACACACATATACACAAACACACACATATACATATATGGATACATAGGAGTGTTTATAATAGTATATGTATTCATAAATACTGAAAGGCAGCAGGATTAGGGTTTATGGCACCTCTCGGAGCATTAGTTTCCTTATCTTAAAAATGAGGGTGGTAATACTGTCACTATCTACTTCATAATTTATCATGGGGAAATGTAATATATATGTATATATATTATTGTATACATTTATAAGTATACACACATGTACATATAACACACAGCACACACATAACACACTGCATACATGTAGACTGTTATGTATGTATACATCTAGATATATAAACACAGTACACATATGTACATATACGCATGTGTGCTTTATGTTAGTCCAAGCACAAGAACAATTCTTATTAATTTTTAACATGCAAACCGAAATAAAATTTGTGCTTGAAATATAACATTGTAGATGAGAATCTCTTTTATCTTACATTTCTAGAATCTGTAAATTAAGTAATGTTGTAGTATGGGAAAAAAAGAGAATATGGAAGAGATTGTATGAGTTGATTATATTTATCCTATAGAGTCCTTCCAAGCTGAGTTTGCTTGTCTTCTAAATGGGGAAGACTCAGGGTCAGCGTGTTTTTCTGGGGCCCTATTGCTAAGTGGTGTTTTCTTGAGTATATTTCAGTCCAAGATTGGGAAGCCCTAACAAACTCTAATCCTGCTGCCAGGGTGTCAGAGAAGGTTTTTCCCAGGGGCCATCTGGCTAAACTGCACTTTGAAAGAAAAATGAAATGTCCTTTGCACATCAGGAGGTGTGGCATGAGCTGTAGTTTTGATGCCAGGACATGTGTACCCTTCCGTATTTATGAAGCTAGCAATAATCTCTTTTTGAATGATGTAGACTGAAAACAATTTAATAAAAGGGATAGGGGAGAGAGAGCAAGACAGACAGACAGAGAGACAGAGAGAGAAGGAGGAGGAGAGGGAAAGAGAAGAGACAGACAGACAGGCAGAGAGAGAGCTCATTAAAGAAAGAAAAAAGAAATATGAAATGATTTTTGATAAGTCAGTAAGAATCTGAGTCTCATTTGAAGGTAAACGGTTGGATTTGTTTATTTTTCACTTGGACTGAATCTCAGGGTTGTTTCTTGTGATGTGCTTGTCTCACCATCACAGAGTCTCAATATTTGTGGTAGAGCAGTGCAAGTGAACTGTTTCCATAGGTCTGGGGCACAGCAGAAGTAATGGAAGGATTGGGTCAAACTGGAAGTTCCATTTAGTGGTGGAACAGATAAAATACTAGACTGAATGTCAGGAAGTTCTGGGCTCAAGTCCCATTGCTGACACTTCTTAACTGTATGAACACGAGTAAGATACAACATCTCTGGGTCTAACTTTTCCTCCCCAGTAAAATAAAGGGGCGGAGCTAGAGCAGGGGTTCCTTTTTTGGAATGGACCCTTTTGGCAGTCTGGTGAAAATACAGACTCCTCTGAATAAATTTTTTTTTGCATGCATAAAATAAAATATACAGGTTACAATGGAAGCCAATTACAATGAAATAAAGATATGATTTTTTTTTCCCCATTCAAGTTAACAGACACCCTGAAATTAGCCATGGATCCCAGGTTAAGAATCCTATAGATTAGAAGGCATCTAAAGTCCTGCACAACTCTAAATCTGTAATGCTATGGTAACTGGAAAGGAGAGAGAAAATGAAATATGTGAATGGAGGCAGGGGACACAGCCTTTAAAAAGCTTGAGTTTAAGGTTCAAAGGAAGAGAAGGACCTCTTTAGAGGTTCAGCTAGGCCTACGTTGCATTTATAAGATCACAGATCTAGAGCTGGAAATGACTCAGAGATCATCTGGTCTCCTTATATATAGATGAGAAAACTGTGGTCAGACAGAGGAAATGATTTGACCAAGGTCACCTGGGTATCAGGTAGAAGAGTTGAGATTTGAATTGGGATGCTTGGCAACCAAATCTACATTTCCTGCTCTATCACACAGAGCCTCAAAAGCCTCAAAAAAGTTTCTTCAAACCAAATGGAACCTCTTTTGCAATATGTTGATTCCTCAGTGATGTCACTTTAGCACCACACCATGATTATGATCATGACCGATAGACCTCTGGGAAATGAAAACTAAGCCCTCTGTCTGCCTGCACCTGCCTCTGTGGTTTGTTGGCCCTTCCTTGGCGGTTTTCTTCAGCCTGATACTAAACATGAAACGGAGACAAAAATCTACCCATTTGAAAAATGAGAAAAATGTTTTCACTTTTGTAAACTACAGAGATTTTTATAAAAGCTGGGAAGTCACAAAGGTGGGAAAACCCGTTTTTGTTTTTTGTACAAAGAAAGCTGCTATCTACAGCTTCAGGTAAATTCTGAGTCAATTCGATAAGTTAGTGATGCTCTTCATCTTCTAGTATGCACACAGGGAGATAAGCACGAGGGATTTGGCATTAAGAGGCAGGAAATGAAGGAAGGGACAGTGGGCAGTTTCTCCAGTTTCATCATAAAAATAGATTGTTGCTCTTCATGAATGAAATTCATTCCTCAATATGCCAAATAAGCCTTCAGGAAAAAAAAATAATCCTTTACATAATAACATAGCATGTAACTAAAATGTTATGGCAGGCTCTGTTCCACTTGGTGGGAGAGTTAGAAAGAGCACTGCCTGGCATCTTAGATTCAGTTTCTTCATTTAGTGGCTATGGGCCCCTGCAGTTGGGTTATGACTACTCTTCTTGTGGAATTTGATTCCCCTTTGTGGTCAAGGTCTTCCCCAAATACTTTTTCTTCTCCTCTTTTTTCTTCCTTCTTTTCCTTCGGTCTGTTTGTCTCTCAGGGTCTGCCTGCCATTCACAGTTGTTTTACACCTCTCTGTTGTGAATGGGGCAAACCAGGACAACATGGTGTCCTGGCTGTGAAATGGCTGCTTTGTGTCCCCCTAGGCCAACTTCTGAGGCCTTTTATGAATGGAGCAGTGTTTGCCTCAGGGGTCAGGGACTGTGAAGAGCTCATTAATAGATAATGAATCCCCTCCCAACCCTACCACACCCCCCCTTCCCCTCAAGAATGGTTGGCAATGAAGGTGGTAGCAGTGGTTTGACATAAACAGTGACAGGGTGGGTATGGGCTGGTGAATAGCTGCTGTCTGGAAAGATTGGCTAGACAAACGTCAGCCGGGTTGCTGCTCTCTGTTCTGTGCCTGTGACTTTGATCTCTGGGAGTGTTGGTTTCCGCTGGGCCTCTGAGGGGAACTTATTCAGGATAAGTCCGCACTCGCTGACTGTCTGACAGACTGAGAACAGAATGTACAGAATTCTCTCTCTCTCTCTCTCTCTCTCTCTCTCTCTCTCTCTCTCTCTCTCTCTCTCTCTCCTTCTCCCTTTCTCCTTCACCCTTCCCTCCTCCTCTCCTTCTCTCTCTCTGCCTAACCCCTCCCCCACATACTTCTTTTCTCTTTCTTACTTTTTCTGTCTCTTTTTCCTTTCCTTCTCCTGTTCCTCCTTCCCTCCTTCCTCCTTCTCTCCCTTTCTCTGTGTCTCTTCCTTCCTCTCCTCCTCTCTTCTTGTCTCCTTTCTTTCCTTCTCTTCCTTCCCTCCCTTTTCTGCACCCTTTCTCTTGACCTGTGCCTCTCTGTCTCTGTAAGCTAGGATGAGAGAGGTAAAAATAAGAATGCTATGGAGAAACATGAAAAAAAAATTCTGCAATGTGATTTGGTTAAGGAACAGAAAGAATATGGGGACATTAGAATCTTTGATTGTTTGTATGCCTTTAGAAATACGTCAAGTCCAATTAAGGTGCCCAGGAGATATTTAGGAAGCCTTTCAAAAGCTTGTTCATGGAACTCTCTGGGAGGTACTTGCTTTCTTGCTTTCTTCCTGAAGACAATGGGTCAAAGCCTCTGCCCAGGCTTGTGGAGCTCCTTATCGGGGTCTTTCTCCACAGGCATTCTTGGGCTTAGGTTCTGCCTAGTTAAATAGCTTCGAAAGACCTTGCACTTTCAATTCTATTATTTATATTGTGCTTTTTCTTCAAGGTCAGAAGTCTATGCCTAGTGAGACCCCTTAATGGAGGAGAGATGAGTGTCTCGAGATTTGCAAGTTCTTTCGGTGCCCCCTAGGAGCACCTCTTTGAAAAAAACAAAACCACTTGAGGCATTTTCTCTTGAGCCTCTTTATTCCTTGCTAGCAGTCCCCTATCTGTTGTCAAGGTTGCTCCATAGGGGTTTGAAAGAAGATACTTCAAGTGTGATGGGGTGGGGGTGGGTGGGGAAGATAGACAGTCCTTGTCTCTGCCAGCTTCATTTTCAGAGGCAGAGAAGAATCACATTAACTCATAGAAAAGCATTGTTAGGTCCAGAAAGTCAACAAGCATTTATGAAAAATGTTTACTACATGCCAAGCTCTGTGCTAAGCCCTGGGCATACAGGTAGAAGCAAAAAGATAGGTGGTCCTTGCCTGTGATAAGGTTACATTATAGTGGGGGAAGATACTGTACAAAAAGAAGTTGAAAAGTGTGGGGGGAATATCCAAGTGGGGGGATGGTAGAGAAAGAAGTCAGGAGAGCAAAGGATGAGTCTAGAGATTAAACGGAGTGAACATGGCTGCCTTAGGATAGCTAGGTGGAGAGATGCACAGAGCACTGGGCCTGGAGTCAGGAAAAACTGAATTTAAATCTGAATTCAGGCACTACTAGCTGTGAGACACCTTGGACAAGTCATTTAACCTCTGTCTGCCTCAGTTTCCTCAACTGAAAAATGAGAGTAATAATAGTACCTACTTCCCAGGGTGTAAGGATCAAACGAGACATTTGTAAAGTACTCTAACTGGCATGTGGCAAATGCCTTATGAATGTTAGCTAGTATTAGTAGAGGCAGAATGGGCTGCTCTTCTATTTATTAACATTGTGACATCGAGCCAGTCACTTAAGTGCTTGTGACCTCGGTTTCCTCATCTGTAGAATGAAGAGGAAGTTCTTTTCAAGTTCTTAATCAAATGGTTCTGGGAAATGGAGACAAAAGGAGGCCCTTCTTTTTGTACCCCTCTGTTTTTTTTTTTTTTTATAACTTGGCTCTGAACTGAAGGCTGAATTAAATTGCATTTAGAAATTTTCAGAACCTTCAGTTTAATAATCCTCAGCAATCCCTAAATTTCACAAAACGGGACAGGGGTGAGCAGCATGAAAAGTATCCTCAAGCAGACTATTTAGGACAAATGCAGATGTGTTTGGTACCCAGAGATGTCATGGGACACCGACTCATGTGGATAGATGGAGACTCAGGACACAGCAAAGTCACAAGAGTCACAAAAATCACTTGATGCATAGCAGCCAGAGGGCCAGAACTAGGTAGCATTTTGTAATTTCTCATTTTTAATTATTTAAAAACTTACTGACTAGGTGCTAAGCTGAGGTCTTTCTAAATTGCCAAGGGAGCGTAAATGCTGTTAGCCCCCTCTGTGTTTCTGGCATCCTGAGTCAGAGACCTGATTGCCTCATACTAGTTTTGGCTCCTATGATCCTTGTTCCCATTTGCCTCCCCAAATCATTTTACTATCTAATTAACTCTTGTAAATTGATTACTGTTTAATGACATTTTGGCCTCAACATCTTTGGGTTCAATCATCAAAGGAAAGGATGAGTAGATGGGTAGTGGAATGAAAGCTCTAACCCAAAGTAACTTCAAGGAACAAAATTGAGTGTCAGGATATGTAGATGTAGTAGGTGGTCACCGTACCTCTCCTTTCAGCTCCCTTTCTCACTTAGGGACCTGCACAAGTAAAGTGAGGATAGGTCAGTGGAAAACGTTGTCCTGAGTCCTACATGAGTGAGCAGTAGTGTACTCTGCACTTACTTTTGTCAGTAAAGTTGTCAGGTTTGCTGTAAGAAAGTTACGGTTCCTGCTTGAATTGAAGAAATTAGAGGCAACAGGTTATAAAGGGCTTAAAAAAACTTTTTAAAAGCTCTTCGTATTCTGGCCCCTTTCTACCTTTCCAATTTTCTTATACCTTATTCACCTGTGCAATCCAGTGACATTGGTATCCTTGCTTTTCCTCCCAAGTGATGTGCCATCTCCGAACTGGGTATTTTCACTGGTTATCCCCCTGTGCTCGGCCCTCTTTCCTTCCTGTTCTCCACCCCCTTCCTCTTCCTGGTCTCCATCCACCCCTTCCCCTTCCTTCTCTTTCTTCAGGTTTGAACTGAAATCCCACCTTCTACAAGAAACCTTCCCCATTTCTTAATCTTAGCACCTTCCTCCTGAGATTACCTCCACTTTATCCTGTCTGTATCATTTGTAAAAAGATGTTTGCATGCTGTCTTCCCCTTTACAATGTGTGCTCCTCGAAAGTAGGGCTGCTGCTCTTCTTCTTCTTCTTCTTCTTCTTCTTCTTCTTCTTCTTCTTCTTCTTCTTCTTCTTCTTCTTCTCCTTCTCCTTCTCCTCCTTCTTCTCCTCCTCCTTCTTCTCCTTCTCCTTCTCCTCCTCCTCCTCCTCCTTCTTCTTCTCCTCCTCCTCCTCCTCCTCCTCCTTCTCCTCCTCATTCTTCTTCTTCTTCTCCTTTTCTTTTCTTTGTATGCCTGGTACTTAGTACAGTGCCTGGCACATAGTAGTAGGCACTTAATAAATGCTTGTTGATTTGACTTGAATCAAACAAACACTTATTAAGTGGGCAAAAACTGTATAATGGAAAGAGGACTGATTCTGGAATCAGGGAACCTGTGTTCAGATACCATCTCTTATGCTTACTACATGTGTGATCTTCAGAAAAGTCATTGAACCTGCCTTGGCCTCAATTTTCCCATTTTTTCTTAATTTTTTTTTTTAGATTTTTAGGCAATTGAGGTTAAGTGACTTGCCCAGGGTCACACAGCTAGTACCGAATGTTTGGTCTGAGGTTAGATTTGAACTCAGGTTCTCCTGATTTCAGGGCCAGTGCTCTATCCACTGCGCCACCTAGCTGCCCCTAATTTTCCTATATTTAAAATGGGGGGATTGGACTAGATGCTTCTGGGGTCCCTTCCAGCTCTACATTTATAGCACCATAGTAGAAAGGCCTGCTTAAGTAGGTAGTGAGTTACTCAAACAGAGTTCTTCAGGCAGAAGTTGGATGAATACTTTTTGAAGGAAATTCTAGAGGGCTTTCCTGCCTATCTATAGGTTGCATAAGTCTTTTACAACCTTGAGATTCTATAATACATTTGTCTATTATGAAGCACTATGTAAATGTGAGCTGTTAATATTTTATTTTTTAATTTTTATGATACTGAATCTTCCCATCTCTCCTGGGCTGGAAGTGCAGGAGACACTCAAGGGCCTGATTTCAAACGACCGGCACAAAAGCTTTAACTTGATGAACCAGATTTTTTAAATCAAATTTTTTTCCAACCTGACCCAGTTCACCCCTTCTCATATTTGTGTTGGATTTATGATAGGCAACCAAATGATCTTTAGCCCTCCTACAATTCTGAACTCCTGAGCTCAAGTGATCCACTAGCCTTGGCCTCTCCCGGAGGATAGACTGAACCACCACATGGGATACAGCTATTGTTATTTTAAATAATAATGAAAGAGAACACAAGAATATGGATGATAAATTAAAAGTTAAAGAATTGAAAATTGAAGATTAAATCATTATTTGGGGACAGGGAGACAAAAACTTTAAAAATATTGGTGATGCCTGGTACATGATGCAAGTTATTAGTTTAGAATGTTTTGGTCTATCAGTTCTTCATATTTTAAGTGCTGCCTTTCTCTCTGTCTAGCCCTGGGAACATGGAGAGGTGGAAGTGTGTGCCACTCTTGGCAATTCTCTTAAGGACAAAAGGCCTACCTGCCAAAAATGTTGTTATAAATTGAGACCTATTGACTCTGAAAAAAAAGCCATGATTTTATCTGGTGCCTTTAAAGGGTCAGATTCAGAAAAAGTAATTTAAAAAGTGTAATCAATAGCAATAAACCACGAGCCTAGTTACACACAGAGGAGAAGTTGTTTTTAGAAGTTTAGCTCTGCAGGTTACACAGAAGCTAGATATTGCCTCTGGCCTCTGTTTCTACTCAAAAACCTATGGATAGATATAGAAGCATCTATTTTTCTTAAACACACACACATGTACACTCTCGATTTTAAGTGGAATAATTAACATACCTGCCAGCTTTTCTTCTGCTGGGCCTCTTAGTGCTAAAGTGATTGGCTCCTTGCTTAGACACCTGAAGAAATAGAAATAGAAATAGTTGTGCCTTTGTTGAAACGCTCTGAGGATTAATCAATAAAGGATTGCAAAATTCTTAAAAATCAAGCTCTGCAGAAATACTTAAGAGCCAGCCATCATGGCTTATCTCATTTCTTTCCCTTTAAATTCATCTGTGAATTACAGTGGGCTGTCCAGAGAGGTTGTGGGTTGTCTACTGATGGAGGTTTACAAGTGGAAGCTATATGCCTACTGGTCAGGGACACAGGAGAAGGAACTCTTGGCCAGGCATAGATTTTACTCAGTGGCCTCTGAGGTCCCTTCCAGCTCTGAAATGAGCTGATTCTGACCTGTCTATTCAGCAGACTCACCTGTTCTGGGAGCAATCACTGGGCTTTCCAGAGGCAGATTTGGCACTGTCTACATACTTACTTGGACTGTGGGGTATACACAGAAGAACCTGGCTAATTCTCCCTTCACTAATCCTCCAACTTGATAATTCCCTCCAAATGCCTAGCAGGCTCATCCTACTTTTCAACAACAGATTTAATGCTCAGAGCTGTAGTCAGGGCTCATGTATTAAGACCTTCCTTCTTCTGGGATGATAAACAACTAGATATTTGTTAGGGGATATTAAAGTATTCTTATCAGGAAACATCATAGCAGAATGGGCACTTACCCAAATCAGTAGCCATTAGTTTTAGTAGATTTCTCTCAGTACTTTTGAATTCACTGAACTGGTGATTCAGGATAAAAACTTCTATGATTTGAGAGAAGGTAGGGGTTTCCATAAGTTGTTCTTAGGACTCTTAGGAATCTTAAGCTGGGTCCTTTTCTTTTCCCTCCTTTCTTATAAAGAAATAATATAAGCATTCCTATTCTGGAGGCCTGAAACAATGAGAAAAAAGACCTTAGGGACAAATTCCTTGTCTTCATGACTATAGAGAGCTCAACTCTTTCTTCCATTCTTAACCTGCAATGTATTAGTACCAGATTTGGCCAATGGCAGAACAGGCTAGGCTGGAGCTGGCCAGGAGGGGCCATCAGAGCAGGGCACATGATTAGAGTGGGTCCCAGAAGCCAGAAATGAGAGAATGTCCAGACAGGCAGGCAGTCTACATCAGGGATACCCAGAAGTAGGGAATGTCCTGGAAAGTTGTTGGGACATTGCATTAGGAAAGCTGGGTTCTAAGTAGTAGAGAAGTTCTGGTAGGCATCTAGTCTTGGGAAATGGAGTGAACAAGGCAGGACCCCAATTTTTTAGGAACTGAGATACCAGACTAAGAATCAAAACAAGAACTCAAGAATGGTCAGAGGGGTGGGGGTGGGGAGGAGGAGGAGGAGGGTACAGAGGAGAAGATGCAGACCCGATTATTGGAAATGTGGTCCCAGGTCATGTCAGGATTAGCATGAAGGCTGACAAACTTGGGTTGCCAAGATATTTCTTTATATGTCCCCATGCTGGGGGGCCTGCAGGTATTCCTCAAGTGTTTGTCATCTGTGTTGAATGAAAAGATGTTGTTGGAGGGCAGGGAACTAGGAATTAAAATATATGATAAGTCTAGAGCTGGAAGGGACAAAGAGGTCATTTAGCCTATCCCCCACTCAGTTAAGTGACTTAACTCAAGGTCACAAAGGTTCTGGGCTAGGATTTGAGCCTAGCTCTTCTAACTCTAGATACAGTATTTTTTCCACTGTATAATTCTGTCTTCTAGTTCTGAGTCTATAGAGTGTTATGCACAGTAGACTAGGAATTAGGAATCCTGGGTTCTAGTCTGGACCCTGTCACAAATTAGCTGTATCCCTGGATCTCAGTTTCTTCAACTTTCAAATGAGTGGCTTGGAAACCATGATCCCTGATATGTATTTCTGCCCTAAAATCTCCTTTACCTGTTGGTACTTTTGATTTCAAGATTGCAAAGATGCTCATTAAAATGTACAGGTCAGTAGGGGAGCAAAGGGAATATATGCCAAGGGAGAGGACTGGTTGGGTGGGGAAACCCTCCTCTTTCTGTAAGCTTGCCCATCCAGAAAGCAAGCAAAGCAGCCTTGAAGGCCTAAGGGCAAACTTCACCTAGAAGGCTTATTCCAAAGTAAAATTTGATCCCAAATGATGCAGATCTATAAGTACAGAGTGGCGGCTAAGAAAGGAAATGCAGAGTTTGTTTAGCAAAGAGCACAGAGACAGACAAGCTAAGCTCCTTTAAAACACAAGGATTTCTAGAGGTTGCCTTTTCAGTGGATTACTGTGGAAATAGCTTATTTAGTGCCAACCAAGTCTTCTTCAGTCTTTCCTGTCCCCTTCCCCCTTCCTCCTCCTCCTTGACCTGTGGATATTACATTGCTAGAAGATAACCACGCTAGTATTTTACCACATGCAATCTTAATTTTTAAAAATGTAGCACTTGAAGAAGTTGGAGTTGGAAACAGTTAGTATCAAAAGTAAACCAGCTAGTCTTTGTTTAGATAGCTCCAACATTCAGTATATGGGCAGTTACTCTTGTCTACTTCCTTCCTTAGCTGGCCGTGGAGTGGTCATTTTTCTTTAGTCAGAGCCTATACTACACTCCTTACCCTATAGCAGACCAGCTTTCAGACATAACCATCTTGAGGCAAAATTTTCCCTCTGATGGAATCTTTACTTGCCTATTCTTCTTTCCACCGCTTGAATCTGCATCCTGGAACAAATTCTTTATGTCAAAAATGGAGGAGGGGGAAGGGGAAGAGGGGTTGAGGGAGATGAGATCTCTAATTATGGGTCAGTTGATCTCTTGGTAAAGGTCAGCTATATGAAATTTCCTGCTCACAGGCTGAGTGTGAATAAGGAAGGTCAGGTGTGACACCTGCTGCCAAAATCCAGGAGGAACAGCCTGGGAATGTTTCGCTTGCTCTGGGAGATGGGCTGTTTTGAGCACCATGGTTCCAGTGAGCAGTAACACAGCATGAAAGCTGCATGCTCTGCTTGTGGGAACCCGAGAAGCATCTCAGTTCAGACTGGATGGGCACTGATTTTGTCCTATTGATTTTGATTTTTTGTGGGGAGAGGCATCAATATGAAGTCATCAAGGCAGTAATGATGTCCGCTACAATAAAGACAAAAGGATAGTATGCTAGACCTGGAATCACGAAGGCCTAGATTCAAATTCTGCCTCTGTCATTTTCTTCTGGTAACTTCCTGCTGTCTACAATCACTTCTAGATATTCTTCCTAGAATCAGGGGTTCTTAAGACTTTTGGGATATTGTATAGCATTCTGTTTTCTGTTTAAAGTTCTTTACAACCTTACCTATCTTTCCAGTCTTTATACATATAACACCACTCCATGTGTTCTACAATTTAGTCATACTAGTTTACTTGCTATTCTGCGTGCTTTATGCTCATCTGTTTTGTCTTTGCATTGACTGTCCTTTATGTGTGGAATACTCCCCCATGGTTTTTGGAATCCCTCGTTTCTTTCAAGTCTAAGTTGGAAGCCTAATTTTCAACAGTAGGTCTTTCCAGGTCATGCCACTGCTGGTGCCTTCTCCACTAAGGTTACTTCATATCTGTTTTGCAATTTATCTTATAGATGCCTTTCTTTGTACATATCATCTCCCTCATTAGATTGTAATCTTCTGGAGGATAGATCTCCTGACTTTTGTTTTTGTTTCCTTGGCATGTAGCAGACTGCCTGGCATGTAGTCAGCACATAATAAATATTGATTGATTGATTGATGGAGTGATTACTGGTTGTGTGATCTTGTGTAAGTCACCTCCCTGAGTCTTGGCTTCCTCATCCGCAAAATGGACATAATAGTACTTCTCGTACCTCTCTCATATGATCAGTTGTGAGAATGAAATGAGATAAAGTATGTAGTCACTTCAAAAAAATTAAAGTACTAAATAAATGTTCTTTGAAAGATAGAATAAAATATTGGCTAGAGGGATGGCCTCAGAGTTGTGAAAACCTAGATTCAAATCCTGCCTCAGACGTATCTTGACTGTAGGACCCTGGTCAAGTAAAAGAACATTTCTGTGAGTTCCCCTCAACCCCCCCCTCCTTAAATTCTTAATTCCTTAAGAATGTTAGTTTTAGAACAAATATTGCTGATCTACACTGACAGAAGAATTTTCCTAAAAGTAAATTCCCTATATATTGAAATCTCAAGCTTGGTCTGATAGAGAGAGAGAGAAAGAGAGAGAGAGAGAGAGAGAGAGAGAGAGAGAGAGAGAGAGAGAGAGAGAGAGAGAGAGAGAGAGAGAGAGAGAAGAAAGGAAGGAAGGAAGGAAGGAATGAAAGTAGAAAAGTAGCTAGAGATAAAGAAAGAAAGAAAAGAAGAATGAAGAAAAAAGAAAGGGAGGGAGGAAGGAAGAAAGATAAGGAAGGGGGAAAGAAAGGAAGGAAAAGCAAAAGAAGGAAGAAATAAGGAAACAAAGGAGAGAAGGAAAAAAAAGGCATGAAAAAGAAAATGAAAAGAAAGAAAAAGAGAATGAAAGGGAAGGAGGGAAGAAGGAAAATGGAAGGAACGAAAGCAAAGAAAGGGAAGAAGGAAGAAAGATGAAAAACAAAAAAAGAAAGAAATGTCAGCTATTATTATATAAATAACAAGAGCAGCAACACTTATTGAACTCTTGGTATTCCTTGAGGAAAATGAGGGCATTGGACTAGGTGATCTCTAAGGTTTCATGACTTCATGAAATGGACAAATTGCCTTCCTTTCAACTCTAAGATTCTCTGATACCCTTGAAGAGTCTGAGAAGTGGTTATGAGATATTGTAGCTATTTTTTTTTTTTAGGCAATTGCCCAGGGTCACACAGCTAATAGGTGTTCAGTGTTTTGGTATGAGGCCAGATTTGAACTCAGGTCCTCCTGACTTCAGGGCCGGTGCTCTATTGTAGCTATTTTTCTAAGAACAGCTTAAACAACTGCCTTTCTCCAAAAGTCTATGCCCTCCTATTAAAGGGGGAATGATGTCAATCAATTTATTGGACCCTGAGTCCATTGATGGACTTATAGTACATTGGTAATGATATCAAGTTTTGAGATTTATAAACATACCTTAGAGAACAATGGCACAATGAAAGAGCTCTAGATTTGGGGGCAAGAGAATAAGGGTTCAAATTCTGTCTTTGTTAACTTACTACCTGTGTAACCTTGGGCAAGTCATTTAACCACTCTGGGTCTCAGTTTACTCATATATAAAATGAGAGAATTAGACTAGACTTATAAGGAGATTCTTTACACTTGTGACCCAAACACCCTTTAAGATGGGTCTTTGAACTTATTGTACCAATATTTATTTACCAGTGAGGTCTGGTAAGTGATTCCCTAAATGTCTCCAGCTGAAGGGGAGGGAAGGTTTCCCTGTTATCTGGAGTGGATGTGGATTCGGCCGCCACTTAATAGGAATGCTGAGAATAATAGTAATTCCTTGTACTTGTAGGATGCTTTGTAGTTTTCAAAGCATTTTCACACTTACTTTTTACAAGAACACTGTGAGATAGGCAGGGCAGGTGTTATAATAATCTTTTTCTAGAAGCCTGGAGTAGTGAAGAGAATCCTGGGTTTGGATTTTGCTTCTGACACTGACTGTGACTCTGGGCAGGACATGACTTTTATGTGTCATCAGACAACTTCCTGGAACCTCTGTGCCAAGTCAAATAGTGGTTGTGATTTGCATTGGTGAAGGGAGTTTCCACTTTGGGAGTTTCTCATGGTGAAAAAATAGTATCACAGATTTGGAGTGGGAAAGGACTTTAGAGATCATTTAGTACTACTCATTCATTTTTTAGATAAGAAAACTGAGGCCAATATCAAATCACATATCCTTCACAAATTCCTTAGGTAACTTGCTTAAGGTCATACAGCTAGGTTGTAGCTAGGTCTTCAGATGCCTAATCCACTGTTTGCAGAATTTCCTTCCTTCCTTCCTTCCTTCCTTCCTTCCTTCCTTCCTTCCTTCCTTCCTTCCTTCCTTCCTTCCTTCCTTCCTTCCTTCCTTCCTTCCTTTTTTATTGAGGCAATCAGGATTAAGTGACTTGCCCAGGGTCACATAGCTAGTAAGTGTCTGAGGTTGGATTTGAAGTCGGGTCCTCCTGACTCCAAAACTGGTGTTCTATCCACTGTGCCATCTAGCTGGCCTGTATACATTTCTAATAGAGGAAAACAATATTATGATGGATGGGTTCTGTGCTTTTAAGACAAAAAGTTGTAATTTGTTTTGTCTATATATTTGCATTAACCACATTGTGTTTTAAATTAGGGAATGAGTTGTTATGGGGTATTTCTCTGTCCTTTCCATGGGAACGGCCATTTTTGGGGGTTCACAAGGCCTAAGTGAAACTTAGCAACCAGTTTCAGTTCCTACCAGGGCATGTTCTTAGGAGTTTCACTTTGATTCACAAATTGGCCGGAATCCACAAAATGACCCTGATACACATGTTGCCTTTTCTCCATGGTTTACCTAGAAGCTTGTTTTCCTTTAACCTGTGATGAGTGGTAGGGGAAGCCCACTTAAAGATTCTATTTTCAAATCTTAGAAACTCTAGGAAGCTTTTTTTGTTAATCAACTATTGGGTAACCCATTCACACTTGATTTGATGGAGAAACCTGGGCATAGATCTATGTCTTACTAAATTTCAATCTTGACTTGGTGTGAAAAATGGTTTTCATTATGTTACCCCTTTGATTGAGAATTTGCAGAAGTTTTGAATTGCCTACTGGGTCAAATCCAAATGCTTCTGTCTGTCATTCAGGCCTTCATCATTTACTACCCTCCTTCCTCCTTCCTCACAAATATCTATTCAACTTCATCTTTCTTTTTTTTTGATGAGGCAATTGGGATTAAGTGACTTGCCCAGGGTGGCACAGTTAGGGAGTATCGTGTCTGAGGCCGGATTTGAAATCAGATCTTCCTGACTCCAGGGCTGGTGCTCTATCCACTGTGCTACCTAGCTGCCCCTCCACTTCATCTTTCACCTACAACATAGCCCATCTTCTTACTGTACTTCCCATGTTCGAATTCCCACCTCATTTCTTGTCTTCACTAGCATAGAATTTCTTTTTCTATCCTCTCTTTGGAGTCAGAGGCTTTCGTTAAGACCTGACTCAAGACTTTCCCCCTTCATAAAGGCTTTCCTGAAAACCTCCAACCCTTGGTGAGATCTTCCTTACTTCCAATTTTCTTTTAATTTAATTTTTTAATAATTCTTTTAATTTAATGATATAACCTGCAAGCACATCATGTGCTTGCTTAGAGGTTGTTTTATAACTATTTTCTAGCTGTCTCACCTACTGGCTACTCAAATAGGCAGTGGTACAGTTATTTAAAGCTGCAAAGCAAAGCTGTCTCAACACAGACATTTATCACGTGGTTTTACTATGTCCAAGGCCCTGAGCTAGGTATAAAGCAAGATACGAGAAAAATAAGACATGACCTTTACCTTTAATTATATTCTGGTTATTACAAAATTGAGTCTTCCCCTTTAAGGGCTACCTTCCTTCTGTTTGTTTTCTGGGTACCTATTTATTTACATGTGGTCTTCCCCATTAGAAGGCAAGCTCCTTGAGGGCAGGGACTGTTCTTGTGTTTCTACCTTTCTTTGTATTCCCAGTGTTTACTACGTTCTTTGATATTTAGTAAGCTTTTAATAAGTGTTTACTGTTAATTGATTATAATCTAGTAGGGCAGCTGAGGTGCAGAAAATAAGAATAAAATCTAGTACAATGTGATAAGTGTTGTGGTAACTTAAGTGGTATAGATCTTAATAGTGAAGGTATGGAGGAGGGGATGAAATAAGGGTGTGCTGGAGCCAGGTCAAACCAAATTAGGAGATTGTTAAATTTCCAGTATTGGGCAGCTAGGTGGCATAGTGGATAGAACGCTGAGCCTGGAGTCAGGAAGACTCCTCTTCCTGAGTTTAAATATGGCTTCAGACACTGACTAGGTATGTGACCCTGTGCAAGTCACTTAACCCTGTTTGCCTTAGTTTCTTCATCTGTAAAATGAGCTAGAGAAGGAAATAGTAAACCACTCTAGCATCTTTGCTGAGAAACTCCAAATGGGGTCACAAGTAATTCCTCTTGGAATCTATGACCACTTTTCTTTTCTTTTTTTCCCTCCTTTTTCTTTTTTGTGAGGCAATTGGGGTTAAGCGACTTGCCCGGAGTGACACAGGTAGTGAGTGTTACGTGTCTGAGGCTGGATTTGAGCTCAGGTCCTCCTGACTCCAGGGGCGGTGCCCTATTCACTGTGCCACCTAGCTGCCCCTTCCTCCCTCCCCCTGCCTCTTTTTCAGATTTTACTTAGTATTTTATTTTTTCCCACTTACATGTAAATATAATTTTCAACATTCGTTTCTAAAACTTTGAATTCCAAATTCTCCCTCTTCCTCCCTCCCCACTCTACTTCACTGAGAAGGCAAGCAACTTGATATAGGTTATACATGCTGTAACCACTTTTCTAAATCTTTGTTTTCTCTTAAGATTGTATTTAATTTGCTTCTCTATTTTCCTAAGGCCTCCTTTGGAATCCATTTTTGGTGGTTTCATTTTTTTTTCTTTCCTTCAAGTTCTTCTGTTCCCTCTTCTTATTTATGTCCCTGTCCATTGGGAATAGAAGCTGGAGAGGATGTGATGTCTGCTTTCTCTGTACGGCTAATGTTAAGTAGAGCTTCTGGGGGACAAAAATGACTGTTTCTAAGTAAAAAAAGATTTTGTAGAGTGACTCTGACTATAATGAACTCCAGGATGTAGCTTCAATTCCCTTCATAATTCAATTCCCTTATCTATTCTAGCCTGGACTGTACCAGAGCATGCAGCTTACAAAGCTTTGGGAATCTGTAAAGCACAACTCAAAGCCAATCAGAGGATGAAGCTGACATCCAATGATCCTAAGTTAATCACAAAGAAAGGTTCCATAGGGTTGTGAGGGTCCCTGAGGTTATGGAGGACAATACCAAAATTTTAGAAATCAAAGCCAATCTCTTCATTCTTGCCCTTCTCACTAGCTCCATCTGTGCTCTGATGTCTGCCCTGCTACTACCCCCCCCCCCAGAAAGCTCCACAGGAGACAGAACAAGATTTTCATCAAGCTATTGGTCAAACTCATCAAGATTTCCTGTCATGACAAGCCCATTCTAGTAATCCTGTGTCCAGATGGGCTGCTATTCCCACATATGCACTAAGTTTGCAGCACATGGCTTCATGCCTCAGAGTCATCCTAGATGTGATTGTACCCTTCTGGTCACCTTAGGGGGAGATGTGTTTTTCCTTCAAGACAAGTATGGAGAAGTGAAAGAGACCTTAACTCTGTCTTGACTATGTCTGGAATTAAGGAAGGCAGAAGCTGTAGGGAATGGAGGAAAAAATAAGTAGAGAAAGCATAAAGTCCCAATTAAAATATTGTTGAGTCCTCTAGACTGAATCGCCTCCAAGAAAAATGGGGTATAGATTAATTCTGTTCCCTTAAACTATCCTTCTTTCCTCTTTCTTTTCATTGCACCCATGGTATCCAGAGCCTCATTTGTTTTCCTGGCTGCCCGTGTATTCCTAGTGAGGGCCATTTTCTCTGGGTGTGATCCTGGCCATCCACCTTCTGCTATCAGAATGGCCTGGTTCTCTTGAGGAAATAGAAAATCCACTGGATTAGGAGTTGCTATTTCCAGCCATTTACTAGCTATATTATCCTGGGCAAGTCACGTAGCCATTCTGAGCCTCAGTTTCTTCGTCTGTAAAATGGGGATAATAGTTCCTACCTGCCTCATGGGCTCATTGTATGAAATAAGAAAATGGATTTGAAAACAAAAGCCTTGGAAATTGTATAAGGACTATATAAATGTAAGGGATTTTTGTTATTGTGTCCTGGAAATGGATAGGTCAAGCTAGTTCACATCATCATGTGAATGACTAAAAACAGCTTTCTGGTCGTTGAAAATAGATTGGTGGGAAGATATCTTGGGATATGTGAGGGACTATTTGCCTTCCTTGAACTTCACTAAGCAGTCTCTCAATGGATAAGACCAATCCTGTTAGTCGTATTTATTAATTTTTACATATAGCTAAGCCCTTATTGACTCTAGTAGCTTGGGCTAAAGACTAAAATCTGGTATTTAGCATTCTGAAAAAGTGTTTAGCAGTGATGAAAAAGAGTTACTTGAAAAGTAAAATAAAATTGCAAAAGGATTTAAATGCTTATGTTACTACTCACTAAAAAATTATTGTAAAGTGCTTTGCACAAATAAAGGATTATAGAAATGCTCAGTGGCAGTAATAATACTAGGAGACTATTGCCTTCTACCTAGAAAGGAGAAATTTAGGAGGCTCCTTAGAGTAAGATCATGTTGAATTGTGTGCATTTCTCAAGAAAATATTCAAATACAATCCCACAACTTAGACCGAAAATGTAAAGTAAAACAAATACTTTAAGATCTGGGTCTTGGGACAAGTATCTTCCTCTCCGTAAATCTGGACTCTTTGGTTTATTGGCACTCATTATTATTGTTTTATTTCACTCTATAGCCATGACCTTGGGCAGCTAGGTGGTGCAATAGATAAAGCACTGGGTTTGGGATCAGGAAGATGCACCTTCCTGAGTTCAAATCTGGTCTCAGACACATATTAGCTATGAGACCCTGGACAAATCACTTAACCCTGTTTGCCTCAGTTTCCTCATCTGCAAAATGAGCTGGAGAAGGAATGACAAACTACTCTAATATCTTTACCAAGAAAACCACAAATGAGTCACAAAGAGTCAGTCATGACTGAACAACAACAACAAAACCATGCTAAGTATCCGATCCTAAGGGATACGACATCAAAGACGAAAAATCATCCTCATACTCAAGGGATTTGCATTCTACTAGGAGATACAAGAAGCAAAGGAAGGCTCATCTTCATGAGTTCAAATCCAGCATCAGAAACTTGCTAGCTGTGTGACCCTGGGCAAGTCACTTAATCTTATTGGCTTCAGTTCTTCATCTGTAAAATGAGCTGGAGAAGGAAACGGCAAATCATTCCAGCATCTTTGTTAAGAACATCCCAGATGGGGTCACAAAGAGTTGGACACAACTGAAGTGACTTAACAACGACATGGCCATGACTGTAGACCCATAGACAATACTGATGGAATCTTAAAGTGGTAATTAGTTGAATAAGTGATAACTTACACTGTATAAGCTGCATGTTTCGTATAATATTATATAGGCCCTCCTCATGGGATGGTAATGTTTTATATTCCTGGGAAAATTTTTGTGTAGCAGGGTAGGTGTTCCCAACTGGTAGACAGATCATTAAATAGTGAGCTATCATTAAATACCAAAGATCTACCTAGTAGATTGCCTGCCTTGTTTCTGCTGCCAGGCCCCCTCTCTTTGCCACATATTTACCTCTATGAGATTTGTAGGGATTCCCAATGGAAAGTCACTTGTCCCTTATTGTTATCCATTCTCCTTGGCTCAGTTTAAGGAATTTAACAGTGTTTCTTCTTCATCCTGCTTTGATCCCAAAGATTCAAGGAAAGGAAAATACCCTTACCTCATGAAAGCAATAGTAACTCAAGTGGACTTCTGATTTCAACTATATGGAAGTTCCCTCTAGTGATGCTGATTGAAATCAAACTGAGCCAGCCCATCCCATGTGATTCTTCTCCACATCCTTTTATAAATTCATCAGGAGTCTGCTATGATATGCTAGAGACCTTGTCTTCTTCCCTTTTTCTTGACATTGTAAGGGTGGTATCCACTGGTGATCCCTTGATTTTGCCAATGACCAACCCATTTTCTTTTTCTTCCATGCAATTCCTTGATGGCATTTTTCTGACGAATCTATGGTCTGATTGTACAGACTGCTGACTCAGGAAAAAACCCACATCAGTTACAAATCTTTTTCTCTGTCTGCTAAAATATAATCAATTTAATTTTTGTGACATAATTTTGTGCTTACCATATCTAATACCTACCAATTATTTTCTTAAAGAAACTGTTCATGATCTAAAGGCATGAGGCTTCTGTATAATCTATAGGTTTGGAAACTTTCTGATTCCTTTTTTTCCTGAACCAGGTTTGCCCATACATTTCCCCCCATTCCTATCTTTTCCCATTTTCATGCTGAAGTCACCAAATATCAGGGTGTATGTTGATTTAGTCTGAAGAGTCTTATCAAGTTCTTTGTAGAATTTTTCTACTTCTTTATTCTGTAAAATGATAAAAGTTACCACCGCAATTACTTTCATGCCAGTCTCTTTACAAAAACTTAGAATTAGCACTGATATAATAATAATAACTAGCAATTACATGATTCTTTTAAGGTTTGCAAAGTACTTTACATACATTATCTCATTTGATCCTCACAACAGACCTGGGAGGTAGGTGCTATTATTATCCCCATTTCACAAATGAGGAAACTGAGGCTGATAGAAGTAGAATATCAGTAATGAGTGTCTCAGGCAGGATTTGAATTCAGGTCTTCCTGACTCCAAGTCAGAAGGAAAGGGCAAACCACTTCAGTATTTTGCCAAGAAAACTCCATGGACAGTACTAAAATGATATGACATTGGAGATAGTGGAGGATAGAGAGATCTGCTATGGTACATGGGGTCATGAAGAGTCTGACACAACTGAATGACTGAACAACAATAACTTCCTGACTCCAAGTCCAGCATTTACCCAGTATGATGCCCGAGTCCCCACCCTACCATGATAAGGCTTCAGGGAAGGGCTTTGTGGAGGAATAATACTAACAATATTATACTGATATTTTATATCCATGTATCCCCCTTGCAGTTTTCAGAGTGTTTTTCTATGCATTCTTTTATTTGTTCTTCATAATAACCCTGTGAATATATTATTATTCTTACTATATAAATGAGAAGTCAAGATTTAGACAGATTAAAGATTATGAGATTGGGAATCCCTATTATTGGTATCTCTCTCTGTATATATATGTATGTGTATACATATGTATATATAAGTGTATATATGCATGTACATGTATATGTAAAATATATACTACATATACATGTGGAGTTTTGGTCATCTAAATGTGGGCTATGGGGTCAGGCAATACTTAGGATACATAAATGTGTGTAGCTGACCCTGTCTACTTTATACGCACTGCAGGCAATTAGATTACACACCAACAAATGAGTTTCTTAAATAGGGGAGGTGACAATATCCCAGATAAGTTTCAGTAAAGAAGCTACTTAAGGAAGGGGAGGTGATACTATCAACAGGAAGCCGTCAGCCAGATATGCAGGTGAATGAGCCCAAAGGTAAAGCCAGATGGGACATGTCTCTGTTTTTATGACTCTATGTATTTGTTTTATCTGTGTGGTTTATCATTTTAGATTATGTACTCGGATTCTAATAGGATCTATCTGGTTTACTTGTCTACTTTGTCCTTGCTTTGGAATGTATATAGAGTTCAGGGATAGAAACTGAACTTATATTTCATTGGTATAGGACTGGAGTTCTTAATTTGGTCATCTGGTAAAAAGGCCCCTCCTCCGAAAAAAAATGTTTTTTTAAACACACAAAATAAAACACATAGGAGTACAAAGAAACCAATTATATTGAGTTATCAAAATATGACCCCCCCAAAAAAAATTCATGGACCCCAGGTTAAGAACCCCTGCTAGAACAAATCCTAGCTGAGGAAATTTGTTCTGTCTATGCAAGTTGACAACTTCGCTGAAGCTCACAGTCTTAGAGAGTTGTTCAAGGTCACATAGTCAGTTTGTGTCAAAGGTAGAACTTGAATCCAGATATTCCTGGTTCTGTATCCAATATGCCACACTGTCTCTTATAATAATCAGTGTTATCCTATTGAAAGTCATAAATTAGCTCTGTGAAAACACATTTAGCAAAACAACATTTTAGGGGACAGTGAATTATGTATATGTAATGCTTGTGAACCCATACTTAGGACTATGGTGATAGTCCTAACAGATCAGAATGAACAAACAATACAGGGCCTTGAATTATTGCTAGCTATTTATCTGACTGGCATCTTAGGATTTTGTGGCATGGGGTGAGGTATTCAAGACATTTCTTACAAATGATATTGGTCAAGGAGATGTTATGCGTGTGAATGTCCATTAATGTTGTTGATTCTAGGAGAACCTGTGCACTCTCCAAGCAGTATCCCAGGGGATGTTTTTTCTGCAGCCTGTGGGTGAGAGAAGGAATAGCCCAATTAGGGCTTATGCATAGATGTTAGTATTTCAGAAGAAAATCTTAAAAATGGGATCATTTGGAGTAGGGGTTGATTCAGCTCCTGGCATTAGTGTGTTACAGATGGAACTGCAGGATGCCTTCAAGCAGTGCTGGAGCAGGTGAAATTGTAAGAACTGGAAACCCCCCTGTAGTTATTATTCAGTTCAATTTTAGGATGGGAGACTGGACCAGATGACCTCGAAGGCCCCTTCCAGCACAAAGATTCTGTGGTTCTAATTGAATAAGTTCTGACTGAGGACTTTCTCTGTGTCTGTGAAAGAAAACCTCAAAATACCAACAAAAATCCAAAATCAGTCAATACTTGGTCCCAAGTTTAATTTTCTAAATGAGTTATGTTTCAATATGAGAGAAAGTTTCTCATTAATTTTTGTTTAACCTGAACTGAGAATATCAAAGAAGCCCAAGAGGAAATTTTGGTCCTCAGGCTGTCCCAGCCTTAGCCCATAAAATGGAAATTGCAGATTAGCAAAGTAAAACTTTAAATGGATAATGCCTTTTTTTTTTCCCGGAAAGATGTCAGGGTACTTCTTAGCCATAATTTTATTCATCCCTGCCAACAGGGGCACAGTGAAATGGATAAGGAAAGAGAGTAATAACTTATGTTTATGCAGCACTTTAAGGGTTTGCAAAAAACCTTCCTTGAAATGACCTCATGAGGTATGTTGTACAGAAAATTTAGATCCCCGTTTTTCAGATGAGGAAACTGAGGCTCTCAGAAGTAAATTGATTTGTCCATGATAACTCAGTTAGCCACGTAGGTTTTACATCCAGGTCTCTCGACTCTAAGCCCAGAGTTTTATTTACTATACTATGTTACCTATCTTAGTATCCCTCTTTTATGGATGGGGATTCTGAACCAAAGTGTGGTTAAATGACTCACCCATAGTCACAATCAATTGTTCAACTCATATTCTTCAGCAAGAGTGCTTTACCAGTTTGGGGTGGGGCAGAGATTGGGGTTTGGGAGTAGGGATAATAGGAAAAGGTAGACTGAGTAGCAATCAGTAGTTTCAGATTTTTTTTGGCAGGAGATTTTCTCACTGTCAGATGAGATTGGAAATGGGAAAAAAGGATTTTACAAAAACACCTTGGCTAGGCAGGGAGACAGGTACAAAACCTTGTAGATATCAGGTTTCAAAAATGGAGTAATTCTTTCATGTCTGTCCTTGTCTCAGTAGACTTCCTAAGGAGATGAGAAAATTCTGGTGACTGTGGGCCTATGTTTACTGAACCATATTTATAGAATCATAGTATATTAAAATGGAAGGTTCTTGACCTGTAAGAACAAATCTGTGAACTGTTTTTTTTAAAGTTGCTAACTATATTTCAACATAATTGGTTCCTTTGTAATCCTGTGTATTTTATGCATTTAAAAACCTCATTGTGAGAAGAAGGGGTTCACTGTCTTCACCAGACTGCCAAAGGGGGTCCATGATACACAAAAAGTTAAAACTTCTGACCTAATTGCACACCCTCATTTTATGGAGGGGGATAACAGGTCAAAAGAGAAGAAGTGATTTTCCTCCAGGTAACACAGCTTCTTAGTGGTAGGGTTGGGACTAGAACCCAGGAGTCCTAATTCCTGGTCCATTCCTTTTTCCACTTACTAAATTGCCTTATGGGATCCCTTGCCCCAAATAGGTAAGGAATTGAGTGAGGTTAAGGGGCATATTGATTTGATTCTACCAGGCCTTGCAGATGTGTGTGTGTGTGTGTGTGTGTGTGTATGTTGTGTGTGTGTGTGTGTGTGTGTGTGTGTGTGTGTGTGTGTGTGTTGGAGTGATATAAATCTTTCTGGGAAATAGTGGTGTTGACTGGAGACTGGCATCTCTCCCCACAACACAAGAATAACTGTGCCCCTGCCTATCACCCCAGAGAAAGGAAAAAAAACCCTGAAATTGTTTGCCTGATGTCAGAGATGTGGGGGTCATTCTGGTGAGTGTTGGTATAAGTGTGAGGGTCACCCAACTCTGATATTAAAAAAAATGGGCCAAATGAGTTTACAGCCTGCCATGTGGGAATCTGCAAGCTAGTCACATCGAGCCCGTTACCACAAAATTGATTCTGGAGCCTTCCTTTTTAGAAACCTACAACATACATCCCAGGCAATCATGCAATCGTCTTCAAACACCAAATGAAATGAGTTAATAATCAGTATTTGAGGGAGTACAAAGGTCTTCATGATTTCCAGGAGGATTTTTTTTAATGAGCACACAAATACACATGTGTTCATGTATAACACAGATCTGGTGATCTCTTTCTTTGTCACCCCACCACTTAGATCCTAGAATCATGTATGTATGTGACCATACAAAATAAAACATGACCCTAAAAAAGACAAAGTTGATGAAATCAATAACTTTAAAAAAACAAACTGTAGAACATGGGTGATAATAACTTTATCCTTGATCTGTCTTTCTAACTATACTCAGCCAGGGCTTCCATGATATGTATTTTATAAAATTTACCAGCATTCCTTAAACAACACCAGCAGCAGCAGCAGCCCCAACAACAAAGCAGCTTGCTCGAGGATCTTTCATTTTCCTCTACACTATCTTAACTTGTATCTGTGGACTTTGGAGGCTGACCCGAGACTCCCAGTTTTTCCCCCTTTCCATATTTCCTAAGTTTCTTTTATACTATTTCCTTTTAAATGTAAACTGGAGAACTCCCCTTCACACCTGCATTTCAGCTGATTTGTTCTTGTACAACTTTCCAATAGAGTTGGCCAAGACAAGTTGAATTTAAAAACAAAAACAGGGTCTCTAGCATATTGATCTAAGGCTTAAAGAAGACCTTTGTGTGAATCCTAGAAATGTCTGGCTGGTTTTTGTTTTTTATGTTTTGAGCTAAGAGCAGAACTGAAGTTAGGAGACATGTCAGGAGATTTTTTTTTTTCAGGCTGGTAACCAGAAAAAAAAATAGAAAAAAATACAATAGAATTTAGTTTTACAGAATTTTAGCTGTGTTTTTCAGATCTTAGAAATTCAGAAAATTTAACTCAGCTTCAGATGAAGAAGGAAACTTTTGTAATACTGGTCTGAGCCATGACAGATATTGCAACTCCCATTCAGACTTGATCCCTGTGGGTCCCCCAGCAGACTGAATAGCTGATTGCAAGAACATTTATTTTTATCTGACACTCATCTGGTGTCCCTCCAATTCCAATTAGCATGGCTTTGTCTCAGACCTCTCCGTTTATCACAAAGTGGGGACAGCCTTTCTGAATGTAGTGAAGTTCATGTTCCAAAGAGCAATGTGGTGCTGGGCACTCAATACTCTCAAAACCCAGGATCTTGCCAACAATAGAAATGTTTGTCCTTCAATCACAGCAGAAAGAAGAGACAGAAGAAGGAAGGTTGAGAGCCAGATTGTGAGGCTTTCTGGGAGAACATCTGAGCATGGAGAATTTGTTTTCCTCTGCAGTTCTAAATGAATTCTTCCTGAAATATAGAATGAAGTTATGTGTTTATCTGTGAACAATTTCTGTGTCTTTTTTCCTCTGTCTTTCTCCAGTCTTACGTCCCCATCTCTTTGCTTTTTCTTTTTTTTTTTTTCTTTCTTCCAAGGCACAAATGCTACCCAGGCTTTATCAGTGTTACACTTAATCCATTCACATTTGCTGTCTAAAAAGGACAAAAAGAGCACAAGGGTGCATATCTTTAAAGCAGATCAGGTAATTTTACTAACCAGACATCTGAGTATTTTTTTTTTAAATCTCAAACATTTCTCTGAAAAACAGTAGAAAAGAAATAGGTAGGGTGAACAACTCATAGCTTCTCTTGGGAGCAGGGGTTCTTGGGAGATTTCAGCAGGTCCATCAACCTGGATTAAAAAAAATGGCTTAATAATAATAAACTCAACAATAACAACTAGCATTTATATAAGAATGGGGAAGGTAACAAGCATTTATTGGGTGCTCACTGTACCAGACACTGTGCTAAGTACTTTATAAATATTATCTCATTTGATCTTTATAATAACCCTGGGTGACGGATACTATTACTGTTATTAACAGTAATAATAGCTAATACTTATATCAGCGCTTACTATGTATCAGGCACTGGCAAAGTGCAAAGCACCTTACAAATATTATCTCATTTGATCCTCATGACAGCCCTGGGTGATGGGTGCTATTATTATCCCCATTTTACAGTTGGGGAAATTGAGGCAAGCAAAACATTAAGAAAATGTTCTAGAGTGACAATGCCAATCTCTTTGGGTGACCACTTTATAGACAAACCTTCTTGGATGTAAGTAGGGGAAAAGCAGCTAGCTGGGCGCTGAAGGAGAAGTATAAAGCATCTATTAAAGATGAATTATAAATTGAAGCACTCTGCAAAGGCCTAGGCCCACTGGCAGCACTGCTGGTATCTTCAGGAGAGCTGACCGTGCTGTGCTGCCAATAGTCACTTGAAACAAATGATCCAATGGTGTGATCCCTCAGCTCCCAATAACAGAGGGCAAATGGCCTTCCAGAAGGAGATATAGATTTTCCTTTGAGATATGGAAAGAGAAATAAATTAAATTATGCTAGGACCCAGTGACAAAGGGGGTGGGGAGAAGAAGAAAGAAGTCAAGAGAGAGACAACCTTTCCTCTTCCCCTTTCCAAAAAGAAAATCAGAAGAAGGAAAGAAAGAAAAGAGACCCCTCCATCTCTTTGGAATAATAAGAGAGACAAGCTCCCCCTTGCCGCTTTCCAAAAAAGAAAGAAAGAAAAAAGGAAAAAAAACCAAATTCACCCTCCAATCCTTTGGAGTAAAGAGAGAGACAGAGCCTCCCTTGCTCCTTTCCAAAAAAGAAAGAAAAAGAAAAAAGGAAAAAACCAAACCTACCCTGCAAACCACTCAACCCTTTGAAGCAGAGACAGAAAGACAACCTCTCCTTTGCCTCTTTCAAAAAAAAAAAAAGGAAAGGAAGAAAGAAAAAGAAAGAAAAAAGAAAAAAAATCCAAACCCACCCTGCAAACCACCCAACCCTTTGGCCTGGAAGGCATTTGCAATTTAATTGATATTTGGCGGCAGGAAGCCAATCAGTATAAGTAAATTGACGTTATAAGATAAAAATAATCGCTTAATGGGATACCTTCCCCCATGGCTGAGGCAGCCCAAATAAATGGAGGCGCGCACTTGGAAGCAGCATGATGGCGCATCCCGCTCCAGCCCTCTGCTGCCTTACTGGCAGGGTTCTGTTCAGGCGGCAGTTTATTTTTATGGCATCTGTCTCCACTCCCTGAGAGAAGGCAATGAGCGGTTTCACATTGATTGCCGCCCCAGCCAAAGGCAGCCAGAGCGAGCCCATAATTAATGACTTTATTTGCTGGAAGACTGCTGAGAACAATTGAGTTTGTTATGGTAACAACTGATGCCAGCTTTCCTAGAGGCTCAGGGGAGGTGTTTTAGTGTTGGAGTCCAGCAGCCAGAAGCCGGGCAGTGGACCAGATGATCCGCAGGCAGAGGGAGAACCTGGCAGATGAAGTGTCAATAAAGCTGAGTGATTCAGCCCTTCAGTGATGGAGCCCGGCCGGAGGAAGGGATGAGGGCTTGGGGATGGAGGCATTGCTTTTTCAGAGCCTGGCTTTGAAGATTAATTATGATGATTCCAACCCACAAATGGATTGTAGGATATAATCATCACAGGAGAGTAGTCTCTTGTTCATTAAACTATTTTTTTTTTGGAAGGGGGAGAGATGGTGAGATTAGATTGGAGCAGCAAGACTTTCAGGAGGGAAAAAAAAACCCCAATCTCTTCCCCTTGGTATAAAATAGACAACTTTTCTTCTTTTTCTATATTTCCTTCTAGGGCTGGTTTCTCCTTTCCTTCCCATTCTTGTTTGGGGACTCTAGTGAAAAAATGCTGTCTCCCCTAAGCTTGATGGAAGGAGATGATGTATGACCTTTCTCCCCCCTCCCCTCAAGATACCTTTTCACCTCTTCCCTCTCCCCCAGTTTTCCAGAACCAGTGAATCATGTTGTATTTTTGTGGGATGTCAGGAAAAGTTATTTCCAAGATGGTGTCTTCCCTTGGACTTTCTATCTTGGTAATGATTTCACTTCTCTGTTGTCATCTGAAAAAAGACTCCCATCAACAGGAAAGGATGGCTGGTGCTATAAATGAAGTGCCCTGCACCATTTGAGCCCTGGGCTCCTCATCTATGGCTGTGTTAAGGGAGAACAAGCAGATACTGCTTGTCCTTGGGAAGGAACATGACCAGCGTAGCATCCATCCATCCTGGACTTGAAGCTGGGGTTGTAGGCTGGGAATTCCACCAGTGTCAGGATTTGTAATGATTTATTTTTGAGAGAATCTTCACCAGAGTGAACAGTGTCATTGGTCTGGGAGTTCTTTAAGCTTTTTGGTCTTATTTAATTTTCTCTCTCTCTCTCTCTCTCTCTCTCTCTCTCTCTCTCTCTCTCCCCTCATTCATATATACAATGTGCATATGTATAAATATACATACACACACAGTCTTTTAAAGTATCTCAAAGAGTGATGCTGTTTCTTTGTGCACGTGTGTTTATTATAAAACAGAATTTTATGTTTAGGCTGGTATCAGTGCTTGGTAGATTCATTTCCTGGATGCTGTGTAACCACAGCCTTAAATTCTACAGAGAACATTTATTCTTTTTAAAAATTGATTTATTTTTATTGATGGCATTTGTTTTTGCATCACATTTGTTTCTGAATATATTCTCTCTTCTTCTTTTGCCTAGAGAGATTTCTCTCATAATAAAGATTAAAAAGAAAAAGCAATATAGTTCAGCAAAACCAACCAGGGCAATGACCACATAATTAAAAAAAAAGCTAATGTTTATATAGCATTTACTATGTGCTAGGCACTATGCTAAGTTCTTTACAGTTATAATTTTATTTCATCTTCACAACAACCAGGATGTAGATGCTATTATTGACCTCATTTTACAGATGAGGAAGCTGAGATAAACAGAGGTTAAGTGACTTGTCCAGGGTCACACAGCTAGTAAGTGTCTAAGGACAGATTTGAACTCATTTCCTGCCTCTGGATCTGGCACTCTATTCACTGTGCTTAGCTACCCTATATCTGACACTACGTGCAATATTCCACACTCATAGTCCCCCATATCTGCAGTGAAGGAAGGTATATTTTTTCAACTTCTCTCTAAGTTCTTTATGATTATATAGCTTAACAATTATAATTATATAGTGTTCAGTTTCATCATATTCTTTCCTTCTATATTGTTGTAGTTGTATGCACTGTTTTTTCTCATTTTACTTAACTTCTTCTACATCAATTCATATATATTTTCCTATATTTCTCTGAATTTATCCTATTCATCATTTCTCATGGCATAGTAATATTTCATAACGTTCATGTACCAAATCGTTCAGCTATTCCTCAAATGATGGTTACCTACGTCATTTTCAGTGCTTTGCTACAATAAAAGGTACTGGCATGAATATTTTGGTATATATGGATCTTTCTTTCTATCTTTGACCTCCTTGGGGTGTATGGCTAATAGCGTGATCTCTGGGACAGAAAGTGTGACTACTTTAATCACTTCTTTAACATCATTCCAAATTGCTTTCCTGAATAGTTGGGCCAAATCACAGTGCCACTGATAGTCTACTAGTGTGCTTTTCTTCCTTTAGCCAATCCAATGTTCACTATTTTCATCTTTTGTCATCTTTGTCAATTCACTGGATATGAGGTAAAACTTTAGAATTGTTTTAATTTGTCTTCTTAGTGATCTGGAACAAGCTTTCATAATATTGTTAATTCGTAATTCTTCTTTTTAGAACTATTTGTTCATATTCTTTGAACACTTATCTATTGGGAAAGGCTCTTGGTTTTATATCTTTTTATTAACTTTCTATATATCTTGACTATCAGTTCTTTATGAGAGATATTTGCTAAAAATATTTTTCTCAATCAATAGTTTACTTTTTTTATCCTAGCTTCATTGATTTTGTTCATGCAAAAGCTTTTCAATTTTGTGTAATTGAAATTATGTTTTTTCTCTTTTATGATCTCTATTGCTTGTTTGGCTAAGAATTTTCCCCCTTGCCATAGTTGTTAAAGATACCTCCATTCATTTTTTTTAAATGATGTGAGTCCCCCTTCTCTCCTCTGATACTTGCAACCACTCCAGTACAGGCATTTTAGCTCTTCATGCCTTAATTATTGCAGTAGTCTGCTGGTTGGTTTACCTGGCACAAATCTTCCCCTACCATAGTCCAGCCTCCATTCAGCTGCCAAAATAATCTTTGTAAAGCAAAGATCCAACCATATCGTCTTCCTACTCAATAAACGCCAGTTGCTCTTTATCGCCTCCAGGATCAACTATAACATCCTCTGTTTGGCTTTCAGAACCCTTCATGACCTCCTTCCCCACCCCAGTCTTCTGACACCTCACACCACCATTCACATATTCTTTGATCTTGTGACACTGGCCTCCTTGCTGTTCCTTGAAAAAGATACTCCATCTCTCAGCTCCAGATTTTAACTGGCTGTCCTACTTATCTGGAAGGTGCTGCCTCCTAATCTCCACTTTTTGGCTTCCTTCAAGTCCCAGCTAAAATCCCAACATCTACTAGAAGCCTTTCTCAACTCATCTTAATTCTACTGCTTTCCTTGTGTTGATGATTTCCTATTATCCTGTTTATAAGTTGTTTGTATATAGTTGTTTGAATGTTGTTTCTCCCATTAGATTGTGAGCTCCTAGAGGGCAGGGACTGTCTTTTGCCTTTCTTTGTATCTCCAGTGCTTAGCACAATGCCTGGAACATACTAGGTACTTAATAAATGTTTATTGACTGACCTTTTATATTTAAGTAGACTTTCCATTTGAAACTTATGATTACCTCAGTGGTGTAAGATGCTGACCTAAATTTATTTTTCTGTCAAACTACTTTCTAGTTTTCAAGCAGTTTTTGTGAAATGGTGTCTCTCCCAAATAGTTTATATTGTCAGAGTTATTGAGCACTTTGTTCTTGTGTTCAGTTATTTCTGATTTGTGTTTATATACCCTCTTCCATTGGTCTCTGTTTTGATTTTTATGTCAATACCAACTAGTCTTGATGGTTCATAATTGTTCAATTTGAACAATGGTGCTTTAAAAAAATTTTAAGATCTCAAAGTGTTATTTCCCTTTCATTCCTTCCTTTTTTTTCCCTTGTGATTTTCTTAAAGATTCCAGATATTTTGTTCCTCCAAGTGAAATTTGTAATTATTTTATTTAGTTCTATAAAGTTATCTTTTAGTAGTTTAATTGGAATATCACTAAACCTGTAAATTAATTTATATAACATCATTTTTATTCTATTTGTATGATTTGATTATGAGCAGTGAGTATCTCCATAATTATTTCATTCATTCTTTGTTTCTTCAAAGAACGTTTTATTTTATTTACAGAAGTATTAAGTGGTTATGGTAGATTGACTTCCAGATATTTTATGCATTTTGTAGTAATTCTATACAAGATTTCCCCATTATTTCTTCCAGTTTTTGTTATTGCTGTATAGAAGTGCTGCTAATTGTTATGTTTTTATTTTATATCCTTTAACTTTGTATTAACTAATTTCTTTGCTGACTCTCCGGGGTTTTCTAAGTAAACCATGCTGTCATCTGCAGATAGGCATTATTTTACCTTCTCTTTACCAATGCTTATGAAGAGCAATTACTCTTCTGAGATAAATCTACTCTTTCCTGGGTCACTAACTTTTTGGGAAGACATTTTAAAAAAACACAGCCAAAAAACCCACAGTCTTTTTATATGTAATGACTATCATGCAGTAGGTGCTAAATGTTTGTTGATTGACAAGTAATTAAGAAGATGAGATGTCCTGTCCTTGCTGCTACGGACAAATGTTGTAGGTCTTGGTTAGCCTGGATAGATTTATTCTTATATCTTTCTCGTCGGATATTTTCTGGACTACTATTTATCCTGTATATAGCTTGTATATAAAAGATGGCTGCATTCTAGGGATGAGTACTTCAGTGTAACTTGTAAAGTGGTTAGGAATCCTTTGGGATAAGTTCTTGGGAGTTCTTCCATGCTTCCAGTGGAATTCATCTGCACCTCCTTTGAAGACTGAATTTATCACCCCGTAAGTGAAATGTAGAGAAAAAGAAAAGGATTCAGTTTGAACGCTGGTGTTTTTTTAAAAACAGGTTTCAATTTGCCTAATTGAGATGTCTGAGGAAAGAGATGGGTAATTTGGGAGCCACTGCACATGTGGGAAATGTTGATTTCTCTCTTTATGTTGTTTTGGAGAAGTTTGGGTTCCTTTACGTTGCTGTGTGTATGGTCCAATGGCAACACTACGGGAGAGTCAGCCAGCAAGTGGAAATGTGCAAAGAGCATCAATGGTGTTACTTCTCCCTTCACTGTCCCGTGATAGAGAAGGGTATCAGAGTCAGCCAGGAATGAATTTGAAGCTCAGGGGTTCAGCTGTGTCTCTTACAGCAATGTCATATCAGCGATGGCCCCTTCCAGAAATCCACCTTTTATTGCTTGTTTGCAGATTTCTCCTTATTGTGAGTGTTAGTGAAAATTCCATTCCTTCTCTTGGCTGTGTCACAGGATTAACTGGACAGAAAGGAACCGAGTGTAGGGAAAGCCAGGCATGAAAATGAACAAAACGGAAAATCAGAAGTGAGTGTTTGATGGACCTCAGCTTCTGATGAGTTCATTTCCGGTGGATCTGGGAAATAAGGGAAGAAGTAGACAGTCGTCTTGTCTCACAGGTTCCTATACTCCATCGTGAGGCATCTCTAGGAGTCCCAAACTTACAGGAGACTCCGGGGCATTTGCAAAGAAACTAAAATGCTTGGGTACTCTAATGCTCATGACTAATGAGATGGGCTTCATCTCAGGGGAGCAGCCTGGTGTGAACTCTCCTACCAAGATTGCCAAGGGTGTGTTAGAGAACATAGACAAATATTTAAAGAGCACCTACCTACTACCATAAGGCCCAGGGCTTGGTGAGGTCAGCAGATATGAAGAAATATAACACAAATTTATTCAGTGGGGACTACGAAGGCTGCTTATAATGGACAGGGGAGGGACCACATACATATGCAACATTACCCACTTCACTATTATGATAGGTGGCCTATTTAAAAATGGGCTCAGCAAACGAAACAAAACAATAAATTACTGTGGGCCACCTGATTTGTCTAGATGCACACACATACAGTATGTGTATCCTCAGAGATATACTGTGTCAAATTATAGAAGATAACTGCTTATATATTCATATGCACATAAATATATGCACAGCATGTAGTAACTGTTGTGCATATAATGTGAAAACACAGCCCTTCATTAATAAAAACAATAGCATTGGTGTTTTAAAAAACCCCTGACAACAAAACCTGCTCCTGTATGAAGGTGCCAGAATTTGAGAACTGAAGAAAAGTTAAGAGTTCATCTCATCCACTCTGCTAATTTTGAAGATAACACTCAGGCTCTGAGCTATGAAATAGCTTATCCATGGTCAAAATGCTAATTAGTGTCAGAGCTAGGTGGAGACTTGGGTCTCTTGACTCCTGCTCTAAGGTTCTTTCTGCTCCATCCCATTGTTTCTTGGACGAAGGCACCTCAGCTGGTAAATGCCCTTTCCCCCCTTTAAGTGGGAATTCGGAGACTCTTCCTGGAGCAAGCTATGCCTCTTCTGTCCAAACATGCCTTGCACTTCAGAGGCATAGCCTTTACTATCTGTGAAGAAGCTACTCTGGGTGGCCACTGAATAGGTGAAAATGCAACATCTGAAAGGGCATCATTGTTTTTACATCTCATCAACTTTGTTATCTACTCCTTACATTCTGTAATTTCATCAAGCTGATTGAAGGGATACAGTGGTTTAGGGATCCCCTGGTCTTCACCTCCCAGGGGTGGGGAGCCTTGGGTGTGGCCTTTTGTCTGAGTCCAAGTTTTACAGAACAAATCCTTTTATTAAGGGGATTTGCTCTGTGAAGTTTGGATTCAGTCAAAGGGCCGCACTTGAGGACCTAGAGGGCCACAGGTTCTCCACTCCTGCTTCATCCCTACTCCCTGTCCAGTCCCCTCTCCCCTATAAATATAACATTGTAAATATAACTGTAACTATAATATATTATATAACCATGTATTATATGGTTCCATAATATAATATGTAACTATATTATCACATAATATATACAAATAATATAACATTGTATTAAGGAAATAACATCTGTGAAGATCAGGCAAGGTTTCCTGTAGGTGTACACCTTGGTAGAAGCTGTGCATAGATAGATAAAACCTTGATAGATAGACGTTGTTACTTGTTTATGTATGTGATTAGCCAAAAGACATTTAGTTTTAGTACCTACATGTAGCATTTGCGATCATGTGATTGGGAATCTCTTCATTAATCCAATCAAACTGTCCTTCTTGCTGTCTCTCACATAAGGTATTCCATCTCCTATCTCTGCCCTGTCCCCCATGCCTGGAATGTATTTACTACTCATCTATCCTCTTGAAAATCCCTACTTCCCTTCGAAGCTAAGCTCACATGAAGACTTTCCTGATTCCCTGGCATCTATGGATGATTCCCTCTCTTTTTCTTGAATCGGTTTTGGTATTCATGTTGTATGAATATATGCACCAGCACACATGCATGCACATGCATGCAGCTATGTGCACATATGTGCACTTTCATATACGTTCAAAATATATAGTCATTAAAATTAAAGACTTTTGGTACATCCTGCATATCATGAATCTCTAGATCTATATGTATATGTATACCTATCGTAATCCATATCTTTATTATCTATATCTATATATCTAGCTGTCTCCCCCAATAGACTGCTTCTTGAAGACAAGCACTGTTTGAATTTTGTCTTTATATACAAGGGCTAGCATATAGTAGGTGCTTAATAAGTGCTTGATGATTGGTAATTAAAAAGATAAGGTGTTGGGATTTAAAGCCAAGAGCCAAAAGGAACCTGAGAGACCTCTGCTGAGTCATAAGAAAAGTGTTTTGTAAACCTCTGAGTTATAGGAATGTGTGTTATTCTTGCTATCATGTAGTCCAGTATCCTGACTTTACAGATGAGAAAACTGAGGCACACGAGGAAGGGGGTGAGGGAGTAGATAGTGGTTTTCCGGAAGTGACACAGTTCATGCAATAAAGGTGCCAGGGTTCAAAATGAGTTTTTTTTTAAATTTCCAAATTCAGTGGTCTTTCCACAACCCTAAACTCCCTCTTGTCTTTTAGTCACGTCCAACTCTTCATGACCCATTTGAGGGTTTTTTTGGCAAAGATACTGGATGGGGTTGCCATTTCCTTCTCCAGCTCATTCTACAGATGAGGAAACTGAGGCAAATAGGGCTAAGAGACTTTCCCAGGATCATACAGCTAGTAAGTGTCTGAGGCCAGATTTGAACTCAGGGAAACAAGTCTTCCTGCTTCTAGGCCAGGCTCTCTATCCACCGTGCCACATAGCTGCCTCCACACTCCCTCTTAGCATAAACCAAAACAAAATCCACAAAAAGTAGTGAAAATTTTCCATTCTTTCTAAACAATTGGATACCCTTCAACTTCAAGCTTTCCCTCCCCCTTCATAGATTTGTATAAAAAGAATATTTTCCATAGAATCACATAAATATATTAATAAATAGCATTTATTTATTCAATAAATATGTTGGGTTTTTTTTTTGGTGAGGCAATCGGGGTTAAATGACTTGCCCAGGATCACACAGCTGGTATCATGTGTCTGAGGTCACATTTGAACTCAGGTCCTCCTGACTCCAATGTTGGAGCTCTATCTACTGTGCCACCTAGCTGCCCCTTCAATAAATGTTTTTGAACACCTACCATGATTGAGGTATTATTTTCATACAATATTAAAAAAAAAACTGGATTAATTAGATATGAACACTACCCTTAAGTAGCTTACACTTTAGTAGAGAAACAGATTTTTTTTTTCATTTGACTATCTCTAAACTTGACCAAGTAGACAAATTGACAGTTTCCTTTCTAGAAGAGTTTTCCAAAATTGGGACATCATTTAAAATCTGAGTAACTGTGATGTGGAAGGGGCTGAATTCTTCAAATTGATTTTATGTGCAGGGTGTTGGTATACAACTCATTGGGAAGAGTCCTACAGGGCCACAAAAGTATTATCTCTCATTATGAAAGAGTAATTTCTGTTAACCATTCAGTACTGATTAGAAAATATGTTGATGCATGCCATTTTATTTCAAAGGATCACTGTGACTATATACTTCAAACTCTGGGACATCTTTATACAAATGCTTACCTATCAGTAAATCCTCCTATGTAAACAGAACTCCCACTGTCCTTAAATATGGACATGGCTAACTATACTTAAAACCCTAGGGCTGTCATTTTAGCATTTGCAAACTTGTAGGATTCCTCAGAATCCCATATGTGAAATTATGCTGAGGATCATGATGTATCTGCAATCCATTTATCACATTTTAAAAGATGTCCTCTTTAGTGGGGGGTTGGAGAAGGAATTCTTCACAAAAGGGAAACATGCCAATTTATCTACTCGGTCAATTTCAGACAGTGAAAACCAAAACCAAACAAAAAACCCCGTTTTTTATGTCTCCTCAACTAACACTCTGTTTCAGTACCTTGAAATAATTTTAATGACAGTCTCCCAAGCTTGCAGTGGGTAAAAATGGACACTGTGGACAACATTTACCTCTTTTTAGGTGCATGATACCCATTAATCTAATGATTCTTAGTTTTGGTTTTGAGGACACTCCAAAATGCATTTGTCTAAAGCGGTATGACCTAATTCTCCAAAAATTCAATTCAATTCAAGAAACGTTTATTAAGCATCTACTATATACTCTGCATTGTGCTAAGCATTGGAGATACAAGTAAGAAAAAGAGAGAGTCCCTGCCCTCAAGGAACTTACAATCTAATGGGTTTAATCTAAAATACATGCATGCATGCATATTCAGTATATTCATACCACGTGTGCATGAGCATCACATGACACTTGAAGTGGGAGTGGGGCTGTTGCAGTAGAAGTAGCAGCCCTCATCAGCTTGCGTGGGCTGCTTTCCTCAAATTTACAAGGAAGGCAAGAGCCACACTTTATGAAATACTCAGAGAGTGAGTGTAATATTTGATTTGTTCACCAGGTGGTGCTATACTCAAGTAGCCTGTCAAATGGTTTCACCAGCGTTTTTTCCGTGTGCATGCTCAGGCTTTCTCTCTGGTATGCATGCACAAAGCTCTTACCTCATTAACTCATATAGTCCCAGGCACTGGATGGAGGTGGGGGTGAAGGGGAGGGACAGGGGACAGTAAGACTAGGATGGGAATTAAAAACATGTTGGATAGATTCTAAATAAAGACTAAGAAGCAATGAAATATGGTTCTGAATTATTGGAAAAGGTTGAGCTCTAACCCTTCCCCTGCCATTTGTAATTTCCCTTTTCAGTTAATAACCTCCTGCCCCCCATACTCATAGGATATGCTCAGTTCATTGTGGCCACATGGTTTATTAGACATAGCAAAAATGCAAGAAAAATTGTGCTTCCCCCCATGAGGCTTTTACTCAACTCACTTATGGCCCCTGCTAGCTGTCCTAGCTTTTCTTTCCTGGGTGGTAGAGGGACTGTCCTAAAGCAACCCTCCATTTTCCAAACTTCACCTATTGTTTATGGGAAGGCATAAAGGAAGAGGACTGTGTATATGAGATAGTAAAAGCAAGGGGACAGTGATGTGAGGACTAGTCCTTCCCACCCTTACCTTACCAATCATAGAGTTCTTATTAGCTGCCAGATCAGATAAGCTCTAATTTCATTCCGATCATTTCCTCTACATGTATGCTACCCTGCCTGCTTGTCCTTGCCTCTGGCTCTGGGGTCTGTCTTGCCTCTGAGGATTGATATCAACTCCAGTCCTGGACTGAACTCAGTTCTTCCACTGCTGGTCCTGGTCATGGTAGGTGGGGACCCATAGGCAAGCCAGTGGTCCAAACACCAAAGTCTGCTTTTGCCCATTTGCATGCCAGTCAGGGGAGCCTCACTTTCACTATTTTGCTTCTCATGCAACCAAAATGGTTGGTAGAAAAAGTGATTCTCAAAGGCAATGAAAGAGGAAATGGAGAATTCTAGAAACCTGGTGGCCAGTATTTAGGTCATGACACTTAACCTGTGTCTAACACTTTCCCTTCCTTTTTGGGAACTTCTGTGAGCCCCCATCTCCTCTTAACATGGGTAAATTCCATGATAGAGCTTCCTACCACGTATAATAATTTATTTGCTTATAATAGAAATTCTTTAAAGTCAAAGGTTTGGGTTTTTTTTGTCAAAATCAAAAGTCAAAGTTTTGTTTCTGGTATTTGTACACCCAATGTTTGGCACAACGCTCGGCACATAATAAGTGCTTAACCATTACTTTTTCATTCGTTATTCATTATTCAAGAAGTGGCATAAAAGCACACCATCAGTGTCATGTATGATTGAAAAGGGAGATGGGTCGGTTTTTAATGAAAGTGAGTGACAATCAGTGGATAGCTTGAGTGCTACACTGGCTCATAAAGTATTAGAAGAATCAGAGTAAGGCCATTACCATATTGTAGAAATCTACTGAGGATTTGTTGAAGGAAACCATGTTACACTGAACTTGGAATCATAGGACTTGAGTTCAAATCCTGGCTCCGTGGTACCTGCATGTGGGCAAATCACTTATCTTCTTATTCCTCACCTGTAAAATGAGAGAGTTGGGTTAGATGGTATCCCGGGTCTCTTCCAGTTCTAAATATATATGATCCTACAAATGGATAAGAATTGCACAGGAGGAGGAGGTGTGGATAAGTGGTTGGACAACCATTTGTGGTTATCATCTACAACAATGAAAGGAGCTCGATCACAGATTCATTAAAATATGCAAAGGGCTGTTGGAGCCAGGTCTAACCAGCTTGGGAGAGCAGATTGTTAAATTTTCAGTGTGAGCATTTACACCTCAGAAATCAGCAAACACCATACGCGGAAACACACACACATGTTTTGTTAATTTTCTAGGCTTAAGAAAATGATGGAGAAAATGTTAATAATGTAAATTAAACTTAGAAGTGAATTGTGTGTACACCCCCCTATCCTGAGATCTGGTTGTTAAACATTTACCAGAACCCCCCTGAATATATGTGTACATGCCATATACTTCTCTACTTTTAAAATACCCACACATCCAGCATACTTGGCAGGTAGGTAGTATAGTGGATAGGGCACTGTGCCTGGAGTCAGGAAGACCTAAGTTCAAATCTGGTCTCAGACACTTACTAACTATATGATATTGTGTGAATCATTTCACCTCTGTCTGCCTTAGTTTCTTCATCTGTAAAATGGGGATAATAATTGTATGCAGCTCACAGGGCTGTTGTGAGGATCAAATGAGATGATAATTGTAATACACTTAGCATAGTGTCTAGCACATAGTAAGCACTAAATAAATGTTAGCTATTATTATATCCATTGGTGTGGGATCATAATGTCTCATTTTGTAGCAATGGTTAAAATATTAAATGGTTTAATTAAATGGTTAATATTAAAATGGTTAAAACCTTTCCAGCCAACTGTGTGATTACAAACCTCTCTGAATTTAGCTAATCTGGTTCTTGGATATATAGATATATGTATATGTGTGTGTATGTGTATATATATATATATATATATGTGTGTGTGTGTGTGTGTATATATGTATATATATGTGTATATATGTATATATATGATGTGTATATATGTATATATATGTGTGTGTATATATGTATATATATGATGTGTATATATGTATATATATATGTGTGTGTGTATATATATATATGTGTGTGTGTGTGTGTGTGTGTGTGTATATATGTATATATAGATATACAATCCTATCCTGGCCTGTGTAGGGTGCCCTCTCAAGTTGGTAGAATGGGTTCTACCTGTGTAGCTGTTCAGAACTCAGGATTACTGCAAAGTAGGATTTTTCTGGAGTGCGTGTACCATACAGTATATTTAAGGGCAGGGGAAGGATCTCCAGAAAGCAATAACAGTGTGGTCTCCAGAAAGTCGGATTCATTGTTCAGTCATTTCAATTGTGCCTGACTCTTGGTGATCCTGCTTGGGTTTTCTTGGCAAAGATTCTTCAGGGATTTTCCGTTTCCTTCTCCGGCTCACTTTACAGGGTTAAGTGACTTGTCCAGGGACACCTTGCTACTAAGGTGTCTAAGGCTGGATTTAAATTCAGGAAGAAGAGTCTTCCTGACTTCAGGCCCAGCACTCTATCCACTGCCCCCTCTAGCTACTCCAGAAAGTTGGATATCATGGCATATATTAGGCTGTAATTGGTTTATTGTAGTTCCCTGATTTCTACCAGTCATTGTATTTGTCATTCTGTGTGTGCTCAGGGGAACTAGGAATGTTTGTTCTGGAGAAGAGAAGATTTAGGGGACATGTGATAGTTGTTATATAGAAGAGAGACTAGACATGTTTGTCCTAAGAAGGCAGAAATAAGATTAATGTATGGGGGTTATAGAGAGATAAATTTTGGTAATATAAGGAGGAACTTCCTGAAAATGGGAGCTTTCCAGAATCCGTTGGACATCACTGAAATGTGAGATTCCTGTTTTTTAAGGTGGTTTCTGAATTATCATAAACAGTTTGCATGAGATCAAGATGGACTTGACATGTATTATGGGGCACAGATTCAGGGCTATTGGCTTCCCTTTCTTTTTTCATCGTAATTTTAAAATAAGAGGCTCCTGTTCTACTTATCTCTTTATTTAAAAAAAAGAGGGCTTTCTGGATTGGCTTTCTGGGTGGGAGAGGAGGAAGGGAGATATTAGGAAAATGAAGTGATACTGAATATATTAATAAATTTTTTAAAAGGAAAATTAGGGGTCAGCCAGGTGGTGCAGTAGTAGATAGGGCACTGGTCCTGGAGTCAGGAGAACCTGAGTTCAAATGTGGCCTCAGACCAGATACTTGACACTTACTAGCTGTGTGACCCTGGGCAAGTCACTTAAACTCATTGCTTAAAAAAAAAAAAAGGGAAATTAGAGCTTTTCAAAAAAGAGCTGCTTTAATTAGGTCCTGTCACTAGAGTTTTCAAGCAGAGGTTGAGTGTTGTTGGGGATATTGTAGACGTGATTTATAATTTAGAGCTAGACTAGACAATTTAAAGGTTCTCTTACAATCAGTGGTATGGTAGTAAATGTTTGACAACTGGCTCTCTAAAAAACAAAACTTAAAAAATTTTTATCTGTATTATTAACATTTTCTCCATTACTTTCTTAACTCTAGACAATCAAAAAACCCCAATAAATCAAGCCCTGATTTGTAGTGTTGTTGATTTCCAAGGTGTAAATGCTCACACTGAAAATTTAACTATTGAAGAGCTGTTATGAGCTGGCTCTAACACACCCCTGCTTACAACTCTAAGCTGCCTGTGACAGTTGATTTCCCTTTGCAAGTTATCCAGTCTTTCTTTTATCTTTGGCAATTGGTCAATTATAAAGTATTCCTGGGAGTATTTATTGCTTCTGTATAGATCTTTGAAGGAAATAATCTGTATACATAATGGCAAACTCAAATGCATTATTACATTTGCAAACACTCTCCTTAGGACCATGTCCTCACAGACATGGTGGTTTATTTGTAAAATTGCATTCTCTGGAGACCTTGTAAATTTCAATCAGGCTTTGTTAGGATTGGAGCAACTTTGATGAGCCATGGGGCATATCTACCTTACCTTCTTCTGTAATGTCCAAAGACCACCATTGCTATTGTCATTGTTATTTCAAGATAAGGTGAGAACAAATGAGCTGTGTGTATGGGTAGAAATAAAATCTGTATCTGTATCTATATCTATATCTATATCTATATCTATATCTATATCTATATCTATATCTATATCTATATCTATATCTATATCTATATCTATATCTATATCTATGTCTATGTCTATGTCTATATCTATATATATCTCCAGTTAAATGAAACTTTCTGTGTTTATATAGTTTATTAACCACTGTAGGCATGATGCAAATGAAATTATCTTATTCATTCTTAGATCATTCTTATAATGTGGGCAAATTGCTGCTATCTCATTTATAGACAGTCATTAAGGTACAGAAGAGTCATTTTTTTCCACCCCTTTTTGGATCTAAGATTGCATTGGCAGAGGGAAATCCTGGTGAGGAAATTATTTCTTTTAATGCAAATAGGTAATTTTCTTTTCATTTATTTATTCATTTTTTACAGCTTTTACAACTGTATGACCACTGTAGTCATAGAGAGTTAGCTGGGACATTGAGAAGTTAAGTGACTTATCCAGGGTCACCCAGTATGTGCCAAAAGTAGGATTTTTCACCCAACTCTTTCTGATTCAGAGACTTGCTCTCTGATCATTATGTCACTGTCTCTGAGAAGAATCAGAAGATCATAGATTTAGAATTAGGAGGAATGATCCAGGGCCATCTAGTCCAAAGCCTTCGTTTTACAGATGAGGCACTGGGGCCCAAAGAGCTTAAAAAACTTGCGCAGGTTACAGAAGGAGTAAGTTGCAGAAATGAACTTTGAATCCATGTCCCCGACTCCAAATCCAGCATCCTTTGCATTGCTCCATGGAGAATGGTCGAGAGAATTTGCCTTGGAGCCAGCAACATCTGGGCTCAAGTTCTGTTTCTAATACATGGGCCAGTCACCTAACCTTTTATCTCCTTAGGTAGATTTCAAAGACAAAGCAACAGACAATTTGCAGATTTACAGCAGTGGAGGTTTTTTTCCACAATGGGAGCTCCTCACACAAATGAAATCATGGGTTTACACAGACACAGACACAGACACAGACACACAGGCACACACACACACAAGATTAATACATCAAAAACTGGGTTGCCTAGAGTTGCATTGTAATTCCTACATCTAGCTGTCTTCTCTGTACAAGTCATTAGGCTGTAATGTCTGACTATGTCTTATAAATATGCCAAATAAAAAAGACATATATCTGTATATGTACACACATATATACATACATTTGTATGTGTATATATAACATTGAAATTCTATGTACATATATAAATTGGATGTATATATGCAATTATATATACTTCTGTATTTGTGTGTGTAAATATTTATGTAATATTGCCATTCTATTTAAATATATAAATCATATGTACAATTATATACACATATATTTGTGTGTGTACAGCTATAACATTAAAATATGTATACATATATAAATTATAAATGTGTACATATATACACATTTATAATGCTATAAGGTATAAACACAAAAATCAAATAAGTTTTATAAAAATGCAATTATAATGATTGTATAGTATCAAGAATTTTTAATCTTAAAATTAGTTTATTTGGTAAAAAAATACACTATTAAAAAGCCAGCACAAATATGGATGTGTTTAGCAAAAAATTCTCTAAGTTTTCAACTTGGATGTGTGACAATACACTTTGGTAGACAGACGCAGATCTCTGTGTATCCAAGAGGAGCAGAACTAGTCCAAGTATATCTAACAGGTCAAGCTCTGAAATGAAGAAGCAATAAGCCAGTGAAATGGTACTATCACCGAAACATGATTGATCAATTGAATTCTATCAGAGACAGTGGACAGTGAGATTAACTCAGGCCTGATAGGTTCAATGAGTTAAAGCATGATGTTCATTTCAGCTTCATTTCACCAGTCTTTGCTTGTGAAATTGGTCAATCAATAGAGGTTGAAGATCATATATATATATATATATATATATATATATATATATATATATATATATATATATATATATATATATCGGTGACCATCTTATAGGGAATATAATCTAGGGTAGTTGGCTCCTGACTGTGGCTGCCTGCAGTGGGTAATGGAGATAGAGCTGAAATTCTATCAGTACCATCGAAATGGCCTGATATCTTCTCCAAATGAAAAGTATTTTTGGATCTCTGATGATTTATCTTTTTTTTCCTCCCTCTCACTTTGATCTATGACAAAACCTACACCCATCTTGAAGAAATATAGTGATTTCTCCTGAAAACATTTGTGCAATGATCAGATATATATATACTTCAAAATATAAACCTTCTTCTTCCCTCTCTCTTTTAAAAAAGTTATATTGGCCTTTGGAAGAACAAATACAGTAATTTAAGCACTGAAATGGGGGGAGGGAGATAATGCAAAGAATTTATAGCAAATATGTTTTTAAACATTATTTTGTGAGTATGTAATAAGCAGTGGAGCCAAATCTGCTGAAAAGGGATGGAATGAAAGCAGTTTGCAAGGAAAAAGAAAATCCTTCTAGGTACAATTAAAGCAATGCCTTTAAGCTTTTTTCACACTAATTTAAAAGCACAATTCAGGGCAATAAATCACCCTTTTGCTCCTAGTAATATTTCATTTGTTTCAGAATATTTTAAACATAGTGGTTAACATCCTTCCTAATTAGCAGGCATATCTTTCTAGTAAGGTGGAGTAATTAGGTATGATAAAAGGTAATGGAGTTGGACAGTATGGATTAGAGACAGCAAACTTGTCCTTTAGAAACTCACACATTAGCACTGCTCTGCTGCCTGTTCTTTTAGGTTATATTGATTCATTAAAAAAAAATCCCATCTATTTATTCCAACATCTACTGGTACCCTCAATAATGTGTTGGTACAATTTAAATACCAGAATATATATCGTGGTGTGTAATAGCTACTGCCCTGAGTAATATCCCAATCAAATACACTCAAGTTGGATTTGAACATCTCGACGATTTTACAATTGCATTTTCCGTCTCTGTGCAGAAAGGCGGAGTGAAGCTGATGGCTGAATAATAACGGCCCCTACAGAATTTCCTTTTATTCCAGGCCCATTTCTCTCATTTGGTGTCCCTAACTTAGAAATTACTTTGAAGAAATCATCAGGAGTATTCATTTTGGCCCCAAGGGGCTGGGTAGCATGGGTCCTCTGAAGTGGTATCTCTGCTGGATTGACCCCTGGTCCCTATCCTTATCTGGCTCTTTCTCAAAGGTACCTTCAAAAAGAACTGACAGGAGTGAACTGCATTTTCCAGTGGTTTTTCATTTCTTCTCCAGTCAGTTTATGAAGTAGACTGTCACTATGGATTTTAATAATATACCCTCCCCAGCTCAGCTCTGTTAGTTACTTCCCTCCCTTTGCTTAGGTTATTTATAGCCCTTTATTTACTATCTACTAGGGTGTCCATTAGCTATATTAGCCTTGTGCAGTCTAACCCCATTCAGATTCATTTTTTCTTTTTATGTTGAAAATTGTGTGTGTGTGTGTGTGTGTGTGTGTGTGTGTATGTGTGTGTGGTTTAAAAATATTTGCAAAGATGAGTCAGTCCACTGTCCATCTGAGAAGGGCAGTTAGGAAAGTTAATGCTGACATTTTTATTGCTGAAAGATTGCTTAGCAAGAAGGGTACTGAAATCTTAGTATGGTGGGTAGAATTTGGGAATACACTAAACTGTTCCCTGTTTCAGCCCAGTTAATAATATTGGGGAGGAAGATTAAAGCATTTTGGAAAAGGTGGGAGAGAATGATGAAAATGTGAATAGAGGCCAACAGGAACATTTTCATTAATATGCCCTAGAAGTGAATTATTTCACACAGGAAGATATATATGTATATATTTACATGTCATATATATATATGATATATGTATGTGTGTATATATATATATAATATATATATTTATACATATATAAGACATATCCTAAAGAAGGTACTTTTAAGAAGGCACCAACTAAGGAAGAGAACCAGGGGTCAGTCAAATTGAGATGCTCCTCCAGAGGACCCGGGCTATATAAATACACAGAAACACATATACAGACACAGACACAGACACAGACATAGACACATACACACACACACACACACACACACACACAGAGTGTCCCAAAAATCTTAGTGGAGTTTTAGGTTTTAATAATGTAAAACTGCATTGAGTTTTTTGGGACCCCTTCTCCCTCTGTACACACACACACACACACACACACACACACACACATGCACGCACACACTCTCCTGTGTGTGTCTATATAATATATTACATATCTATATCTAAATATAGATATATATCTTATTAAAGAGACATGTTTATATACACATCTATCTAATTATCATCTATTTATCTATCTAATATGATATTTCTGACCACCAAAGGAAATTCTCTTATGAAATCTAACAATATGAACATAATTTCTAGTATTCTCTGATGGACATTTTACAAAATCTCATTTAAGTTTCAAATACCATCTTTTGTTTTATAGTACCTTCATTTCTAATTATTCCCCTCTCCCTCCCTCCCCATCTAGCAAGCATTCCCTTGTAACAAAAAATAAAAAAGAGGAAGAAAATTCAACAAAACTACCCAATACATCAACTGAATCTGATAATATAAGCAATGTTCTACAGTTGTAGTCCCCACCTCTGCAAAGAAGGGAGAAAAGTACAATTTTTCATTTTTCCCTCGGGAGCCAAGGTTAGTCATTATGATTTCGCAGTGTTTCATTTGTGATAGAAGTTTACAAATTTAAACAGGTAAATACTAAGCTAAAAGTACCAGGAGTTTAGTCATGCTATTCCAATAAAGCCTCTGCCTCCTTTTGGGTGATGTTTAGTACTTCTCCTTTACATTGATACAGACAGTGGACAATGTAGGTGCTCCCCTTGGTTCCAAACACAAGTATTATACTGAAGTCCCTCTGTGTATCAACACTAAAAACAGTCATGTTTTTCACAGGCATTTTTCACTAGGTACAAACTTGGACAACTTTTTTCCAACTGAAGTCTGGTATTTGCTAACTATGTATCTTTGCAAATATTTAATCCATACAATAAAGATTTAGATGCTTTTAATATGGAATTGAAGAAAGAACATAATAGTTATCTGTAATTTAATTTAACTCAAGGAGCATTTATTAGGTGCTTCCTATACACAAGGAGGGCAGCTAGGTGGCACAGTGGATAGAGTGCCATGCCTGAAATCAGTAAGAGTCAACTTCTTGAGCTCAAATCTGACCTCAGACACTTACTGGCTGTGTGACCATAGGTAAGTCACCTAACTTTGTTTTCCTTAGCTTCCTCATCTATAAAATGAGCTGGAGAAGGAAATGGCAGACCACTCCAGTATCTTTGCCAAGAAAACCCCAAATGGGATCATGAAGAGTTGGACATGACTGAACAACAGTAACAATGTATACAAGGAATAAAGCTACACAGAGAAAATGAAAAATAGCCCGTGTATTCAAGGGGCTTATAATCTAAAGTAGTAAGGGATATAATACATAAACAGATAAGTAAATTTGTTTTTGTTTTTTTTTGGCTAGGCAATGGGGTTAAGTGACTTGCCCAGGGTCACACAGCTAGTGAGTGTTAGTGTCTGAGGCTGGATTTGAACTCAGGTCCTCCTGACTCCAGCACTGGTGCTCTATCCACTGCACCCCACCTAGCTACACCACAGATAAGTAAATTTAAAGCATTTTGAATAAGAGGAGAATGCTACCAATTAGAAAAGTCAAGGAAGGGTTCCTGTAGAAAGTGGCTTCTAACTTAAGCCTTGAAGGAAGCAAAAGATTCTGAAAGGTAGAGTTGGGGGGGAAGTACATTCCAGGCATGTAGTTCAGTCTCTGCTAAGGAACAGAGAACAGATTGTGTATCAAGTACAAGGAATAGAAAGGAGACTAGCTTGCTTGGAAGTAGAGTCTGTGGAGGGTAGTAATATGAAAAATGTTTAGAAAGGCAGGTAGGAGATCAATTGTGAAAACCTTTAAATGCCAGAGGAGTTTGTTTTTATCCAAGAGGCACTAGGGAGCCAATGAAAATTCTTGAGCAAGACAATGACATGATCAGAAATAGAGATTTGAAAGGTTATTGTGGCAGGTGCATGAGGGATGGATTGGAAAGGGTGAGAGAATGGAGGCAGACAAAACCATATAAGAGGTTTTTCATGATAGCTTAGTTTAAAATTACAGGGTCTATTCTACTTAAATCACAGGGTTTGTAATATGGGTGTATAATTTCACATAAAGCACTTCATACAGTAGGACTTTGTATTGTTGTAAAATGCTTTGCAATTCTCAAAAGAAAGTTCCATATTGGAACAAAATGTTATGTTTACGAAGCTTAGATTGACTATTGAATAAGAAGCCATCAAATAACATAGCATTCATCAGAAAAAATGGGAAGGGAATAATAGAAAAAGAAAATAATTATTGGAGACTTTAAACTCAAATACTCCTTTTCCTCTGTATTTTATCAGTAATTGTTCCTTTACCTCTTCTTTGTTCATCCTGTGTACCTGTGTCTTACTACCTTCTCTGTGGATTTGGGGACTTTGGGACCAAGGGTAGGAATGTGGGGTGGTATTTGACCATTCTTGCATCTGGCTTGAGAACTATAGTTACCTTCTGTTCTTAACATTGGCCCACGGACCAAAATTTGGTTCTTGATAAGACAGCACTTTGTAAACTTTAATGTGCTATGAAAATGTGAGTTCTTATCGTAATCATCATCATCATCATCATTATCACCACCACCATCAACTAGACGTATTTGTCTTCCTTTGCCTTTTCCAGACTTCAGGCTGCAGTTATGGGAGAGGGCCAGGAGGGCACCCAAGGATACAAAACATGATCTGTGTCTACAATGTCTTTTGTTGAGGAGGTTATAACTGGTTTCTTATGTAGTCAGCCTTCCACATTCCATTATCAAACTCTGTACTCAAAACAGGGAACGAATGATTCTAATTTCTCAGCCATTAAGGAGAAATTTTCTTATTAGCATTTCTTACTTAAAGTAGCAGATTAGAGTAACTTGAATTCGAATTATTCATTCCCCCACTTCCCCACAAATTCAGAACATGTAATGATATTTTTTTTTAGCTAGGCAATGGGGTTAAGTGACTTATGTTTTCTAAGGTGAAATTGAAAATGTCTAAGTTAAAAATGCCAGATCAGTCAAATGTTTGGACTGCTTAAAACAAATATATTCACTAATCTCTGTTTCACTTCCTCTTTCTTCACCGTGAGAGATGGAGTTTGGGTGTGAGAAAGGAGTGGAAAGGCTTGCTATCAAGTTAAAAATTGAGGAACTACTAAAATCTCAGGAGGGAAAAGTTGAAGGCACTTGGGTCTTTGAAAAACATTGCCTGATACAAACTCCAGAAATTGAACCCTATAACAAAATAGGTGACAAAAACAGTGCCAATATCTCAAATAATTTTGAAAAGGAGATGGTCATACTTAGCTGGAATTTTGAAAGGGCTTTTAGTTGGTAGCATTAATCCAAACAGAACAATTATATCAAAATAGGGTAATTCTCAAGAGCTAGAATTTGCTATAATCATCATGACTGAGGGCATTTTCCCACAGTAATTGACAGAAAATGGGAAAATATTTCAGGTCCTGCATATAGCAGTAAGTGTGGCAATTCTAAGAATTGTAGTAAGAAAGGTGGAATTATCAAGGAATGCCAGCCACTAGGGATGGGCATCAGCTACCACCATGGCAGAAGTGACTTAAGAGAATTACTGAAGATCTCCCCCCAAAAAACATTAGAAAACCACATCATTATCTAGATGGTTTACCAGGGGTAAGGAACCTGTGTCCTTGAAGCCACATGTGGCCCTCTAGGTCCTCAAGTGTGACCCTTTAATGGAAACCAGTAATCAGTGAAAGGGCTGAACTTGAGGACCTAGAGGGCCACATGTGACCTCAAGGCCACATGTTCCCCACCCCTGGGCTTTATACAGTAAAAAAACTTGAATGCCATATTGCACAATTAAAGGTAACAAAAAAAAAAGAAACATGAAAAAGAATCTGGAAAACAAAAGTATATCAAATATTACCTTAATCAGCAAATGAAGTGAAATAAGATAATCCAATGAACCAAAGCAGTGAAAAGAACAGAGTAAACAATTCAACATCAATCAAAAACTTTACTACAGAATCATTGAAAAGAGAGAACCCTGGAAGGAAGATGTTGAGAAATGCTGGTCATCTAAATGGCCGTGGGAAGTCCAACACAGCAAAAATGCAAGTTGACTCAAATGAGAAACAGAAAATTTGCACAATGTTGTTATAATGAGTAATAGAAAAACTAAGTCAAAGACTATGACAGAAACTCTGGCTTCTCTACCACAATGGAAAGCAATAGGATTGGTTAAGCTCCAAAATATTGGCTCCTACACTTCCCAGTTGTTCACGAATTACAAGCATTTCCCCCCAGCTTCTTCCTGGAGGCAAGCTTGATCACATGTTTCTTAGTAGAAGGCATCACATATCTATATCTAAAGGATGAAAAAATCAGTAACTCCTCAAAGTATAGGCTAAGTATTTGTGAACTTAGTAGGTAGTATTCACGGCTCCTATCAATAAAGCACGTATAAACTTACAAGAAAATAATATGTTGATGAAAGGGCAGAAAAAGCTGTGTCAAAAAGTCTTAGTGATGTGAAGAGCAACTCCTTATCAATTTAATAATTATTGGACAAGCTGCCTGAAAGTGTTATAACATTTATAATACCTTGTAGATAATCAAAAAGCCTTTGACTCAGTTCCACACTCATGGCTTACTCCTGTATTGCAAATATATGAAATAGGCCCAAATGTAGTAAGAATGCTATCTAAAGAGAAAAATTCTCTATTAAAACATGGCAAACACAATAATACCAAGAATAATGGATATAACTATAACATTTTTCAGGGAGATGGTTTAAGCCCATTAAGGTTCGGCCTAGTCTTAAATCTATTATCATCCTTTCTTAATATAACAAAGTAGGTATGGCTTCCAAATTAAAGAGGGAGTAAACCAAAGATGGGCAGCTAGATGGCAAAGTAAGCCAAAGATGGCACAGTGGATAGGGTGCTGGGCCTGGAGTCAGGAAGACTCATCTTCCTCTGAGTTCAAATCTGGCCTCAGACACTTACTAGCTGTGTGACCTGGGCAGGTCACTTAGCTCTGTTTACCTCAGTTTCCTTGTCTATAAAAAGAACTGAAGAAGACAATGGCAAACTGGGTTCATGAAGAGTAGGACATGACTAAAAAAATAACTGAACACCAACAAAGCCAAAACATCTTACTGGTCACTTGATGGACGTGAATATCAGGCTATGTGGCTATAATGCTTTACATGGTAATGCTTTAAACAATACCTGTATTTCTTGAACTCTTCCTCCAATGTTATACAAATTATTTTTGGTAGTTGATAAGGATAAAATGCATAATGTATGCAAGGGAAAGTCAAGTCAAATTGGTAAGTCAATTAGAACTTACTAAGCACCTACTATGTGCTAAGCACTCTACTGAGTTCTGGGGATACAGAAAAAGTTCAGTCCTCTCCAAACAAAACAAAAACAAACCAGGCCTTGTGCTCAAGGAATTCAGAGTCCAATGGTGGAGACAATATGAAATTATGTTTAAGGAAAGATAGAGACTGGAGGTTTTAAGTTTGAATTAGAAGTTCACATTGAACCAGTGGATGAACCAATGCCTACAGTAGGTTGTCTTCCTCCAGGCAAAATAAATAGAGGACAGTGATGTGAAGGAAAAAACCATTGCTAAATGTGTTTAGAGACTTACTGACATCCCTACATCAATGCTTGGATAGAAAGAACACATTTAAAGCAATTAACACCCAGACAATACCAGTCTTAATGTATCGGAATTGTGAAGTGCAGTGTTAACAGATTTTTAAAAATATCCTAACAAAAAGTCCTCTTTCACCATAAGCAGCTATAGAAACATTAACACTTCCTCACCAAATGGGGGCAAAGGATCACTAGACATTTTTAGAGTACATGAAAAGTAAGCTCCAAGACTACAGAAATAGTTTTAGAAGAAGGAGATATTATTTCACTAAATAAGGCTGACAACAGGTACAGATCTTTGGTCTTCCTGAATATAACCCAAAGTGGCTTATCTTTGCATTGAGCCTATGAAATGCTCAAGTCAAACAGTGGAATCACAAGACCTCTGCATGGACTCAGCCAATAGGTGTGTTGGCAGAGAATCATTAAACAAAAGGCTAATTTATGCAGATTTGTGTGTGGAAATGAAGCGGTTTATGATGGCGATTCAGGGCCAGTTCATTTGTAACAAAAATCACAGAAGAGTTATCTTTAAGGATGCCAGCTTTAGTGATTTTTATGCAAAGAAATGGTAGAAACTGTGCAAATGCAGTTGGTAAAAATTTAGCATTTATAAAATATCTAGCAAAACATGATCTGGTGTTTAGAATCATGCTTCAAAAGCTTGCTATCTTTCATGCACTGACAGATGACAAATCTGCATTCTACAGCTACATGCCTCAAAATATCCTGGAGAATGCAACCAATAAATTGTACCAGAACTGGACCACTATTGCAGACTGAAATGCTGCCCCAAATCACCCAGTTGTTGTTCAGTCATTTTTCAGTTGCGTCTGATTCTTTGTGACCCCATTTGGGGTTTTCTTGGCAAAGACACTATTTGCCATTGCCTTTTCCAGATCATTTTACAGATGAGGAAACTGAGGCAAACAGGGTTAAGTGACTTACCCAGGGTCACATAGCTAGTAAGCGTCTGGAGCTGGATTTGAACTCAGGTCTTCCTGACTCCAGGTCTGGTGCTCTAGCCACTGGGCCACCTAGCTGTCCTCAATTATCCAGACAGAACACTAATTCATGAAAACTTGACAATAATATTTTAAATAGATGTTGCCATGCCAAATACTCGTAATCTCTAAGTTGTATGGGACAAAAAGATTTTGAAACAGAGAGAGCAGAAGAAATCAAAATCATGTGGGAACAGAAGGTGGTAGATATCATTTCTGTCATCCTGTTTGCTATTAGACTTTTAAAAAAATTTTTCAAATTTTTCAAATTTTTAAAAATTGATTTATTTTGATTTATTGTTATTAGACTTTTACTGAGGTTGCTTTCAGTGAGCTTAGAGAGTATGAGTTAATCTGCAAATACTTTTATTCAACTATAAGGGCAGTTATTTTATCCACTTGTGTAATAGTCTATGGAATATTAAATAGAAGAGATGAATAGTAGAACAGCAATTTTTCCCAGAGCCATTTCTATCCAGACACCATAAAACAAGTTGAGAACTATTTTTGGTGATAATAAAAATAGTTATGATGATAACAATAACAATAACAACAACAATAATAAAATGAACCATAACAAATTTGGAAAGTAGCCTAACAAAGACCAGGCCTATCATCCTGAGTCAGATAAGCAAAGATGATCACTTCCTCATCAAAAAGGAGGAAAATTGATAGGTCATTCTTAGAGCCTATGACAAGTGAAAAACTTATGGAATAGTTTTGGAACAAATAGGCAACACTTAAATCAGATGCAGTCAAGGCTGATAAATGATATACACCGTTGTATTTGACAAATATAACTGGAAGTGTGGAACCTAGGAAATGGTTAAGATCCATGACCTTATGTAATCAAAGGACCTCTATGGGTGACATCCATGTGAACTCAGTCAATCTGTATGTGAACAGAGAAGCAACAAACAAGTGGTTAAACCATGTGGATTTGTTTATGGAAATAATGGCCATTCAGAAGTCAGTTATTGCCATCAGAAAAAATGGAAGTCTACCCTTAAGTTGCCTAGACATAATGATAAATGTAGATGATGAAAGGAAGCAGTAGAAACTGTGTGACATCTCACTGTAGTCTGTACAAATTTAGCACCTACGAGATGTGTACTGGTGCCTCCATCAGGAGCTCACTACCTTTCATGAACAGATAGAATTTATCACAATGTTATAATTACAGACCTAAAGATATCCTGGAGAACTCAAATAATAAACTGGATTGGAAATGGACCTCCAAACTTAAATTCCCCTTCCTGGGCACCACTCTTCTACATGTATTTTCTCTCCTATTAGCCTGTAAGCTTTTTGAGGGCAGAGATTATTGCTTAACTTTTGTATTTGATTCTCCAGTTCTTGTCAGAGTGCTTGGTACATAGTAAGTACTTAATAAATGCTTTCTTCATTCATTCATTCATTATCAGGGACTGAATATTGCTCCCAATAACCTGTTTTATATTGATGCAAAAAAGAGTAAGAACAATGGTTTTAATAGATGCTGCCATAACAAATACCCACAATCTCTAAGCTACTTGAAATGGAAAACTTTCAAAATATAGAGAACAAAGAGCAAAGGAGAGGAAATGGAGATATTAATAATAATAATGATAATAATTGTATGATGATGATGATGATGATGATGTACTCTTTCACAGTGATAGTATAACCTACACTGAGGATCATATGAGACTGTATATAAGCAGAGCAGATTGAAATCTATGTGAATAGGAAAAGGCACATGTCATCCTTGTTGTCCTACAGAAGACAAGTTTATATCTAAATGCTTTTATGAAATTATAAAAGCAATTAACTTATCTACCAGTACTCTACAGGAAAAGATTAGAAGAATGAGATGGTGATAATAATAATGATGAATGATAAGAACAACAACCTCTTCATAGTCATACCCATCATCCATACTGTGGAGTGAAATGGCATCGCCATAGGAGTGGGCAGCCAGGGTCATCTACAGTGGAGAATTTGTGTGCCCCTAGATCTTTACAGAAGCAGTATAGGCTGGAAAATTGGAGGCTAGAGATGCCACTGACTGAGTTCATATCGCAATCAGTGTGATAAACTACTCCTGAGAGTCAAATGAAACAGAGAGGGTGGCATTGGGTTGCAGCCTGGCCCTAGTCAGACTGCTATCATCATCACCACCATCACCATCATCACCACCACCACCGTCATCATCATCACTATCACCACCACCACCACCACCACCTCCACCATCACCATCATCACCATTATCACTACCACCATCATCATCATAATGCACTCACTGGAGAGGTGGCATTATGTAGTGGAAGAAAATCTTGAATATAAGTCCCTCCTCTTATAATATAAGAATTGTGTGTCTCTGGACAAGTTACTTAATCTCCAAAGGCCCCTGGAAATTTTTGAGTAAAAAAAGAAGCATTTATTAAGGGCCTAATATGTGCCAGGCCCTGTGCTAAGCACTTCACAAATATCGTTTCATTTGATCCTCACAACAACCTTGTGAAGTAGGTGCTATTATTATCCCCATTTTACAGATGAGGAAACTGAGGAAGTCAGAGGTTAAGTGACTTGCCTAGGGTCACAGAGCTAGTAAGTATCTGAGGCAGGATTTGAACTCAAGACTGACTCCAGGTCTAGCATTCTATTCCCTGAGCAGCCTGACTGTCTTTCAAAGACGATAAGCTACCAAACAGGTGCTAAATCAGCATTGTTAGAGGGAGTTCCCTACACCAGTGAAATCACAGGTTAAAAAAAAAGAAATACTAGCTAGCATTTATGTAGCACTTACAATACCCTTTATGTAGTCTCTCATTTGACCCTCAATGTGGGTCATAACACCACTGTAAATTAGGCATTTCATATAGTATTATTCCCATTTTTGAGACAAGTAAACTGAGGCTAAGTAGTAGAAGAAAGACCTAACTCAGGTCTCCTGGCTCCAGGTCCATTGCTCTTGCAGTTGTACCATAGTCTATTATGATAATGTTGAAATGAAAAGATGAAAAAAAAAGGCTTCAGAACTGATCAAGGATTTCTTCCTTCCTTCCTTCCTTCCTTCCTTCCTTCCTTCCTTCCTTCCTTCCTTCCTTCCTTCCTTCCTTCCCCATCCTCTCTTTCTCTCTCTCTTTCTTTCTTTCTCTCAGCCTAGTATTATAGCAAGAATTTCTCAGATCATGTGTTTTTTTTAAATGAGAGGAACTATGGCCTCAAAAATCCCATTTTCTATCAATCAAACTAATCAATAAGTATTTGTTAAGCATCTACTATGTTCCAGGCATTGTGCTAGGAGGTGGGGATATAAGTATAAAAAATGAAACAATCCCTACCCACAAGGAGTTTCCATTCTAATGGAAGAGACAACATGTACATCATAGATACACATATATACAGACACACATATAGCATAAACTAACATTTAATAAGTACAAGTATATATATATGTATATATATATGTATATGTGTATACACACATACATGTTAAATACAAGTTAGTTTGGAAAGGAAGACACCATCATTTGGGAGGGATCAGGAAAGGCTTCATATGGAAGATGGTACTTTAGTTTCATTTTAAGAGAAGAGGGGGACTCTGGGTCAGAAGAAAGGAGGGAGTGGATTTTAGGTATAGGGGATGGTCAGCAAAAAGGTGTATAAACTGGAGATGGCATTGAGTGAGGAGTGGAGAGAAAGACAGTGAGTGAATTATAGAATGCAGGAGGAAGAGTAATATCCAATGCACTGAAACGATAATTAGGGTTAGGTTGTACAGTGCTTTAAAAGCTAAAGAGAGCAGTTCCTATTTGATCCTAGAGGTAATAGGAAGTTGACTGAGTAGGGGAGTCATTTCATCAGATCTGTACCTAAGGACAATTTTCTATTTTCTTTCATATGCTTCAAGGAATCTATGATTTTGTCATTGTGGGCACTCCTTCCACTAATGCAAATTGAACTATCTGGGACTTAGGATACAATTTTATGAACTGCTATGGTCCCCAAAATATATTCCTGGTGCAGGGTTGGGGGAGAGAGGGGAATGACAATATTCTGCTTATGAGTTTCTCTGAACTGAGCGAGGCTGGTCCATGGGTCACAGAGACAGGTCATGCATAGAAGCCTTTCTATCATGGTGGATCCTCCAGGGCTTGTATTTTCCTGGCATAACCTTGGAGAACACAGGGTCACCTGCCCACTATGATAGTAGTAGAAGGTAGTGGTAGAAAAATTCTTTAATAGAGGGCATTTAAAAAATATCATTCACAATGACATCAACAAAACAACAAAATCCAGGAAAAATATTAAAAATGAATCTGCCGCATTGTAAACTCTAAGTGTATGATCTTTTCAGACACACAAGAGACAGTTTTCTCTTGACAAATGCGAATCTAAGCTACTTTCCTTGCCCCCTCTCTCAACTAGCTTTCTGCAAAGCTTTCGCTTCAAAACCAAGCTGCGAATAACATTAGTTTAACTTGAAATCTAAAGCTGGCGTTGCTTTGCTCCATAGACAGGGGTTCTCTGCCCTTTTGCTGCCATGAAGCCAGTTACCAGAATTTTAATTTTATAAGCCATGGTTGACTAAACCCAGCATCAGGTCTATTACATATTATTTGATTTGGAATAGAAGAAAGATTTAAAGATACCCTGTCCCTTCAGTACCTTTGTACTCGTGTACATGTCTACACATAGATTTCAACATGCCGTTCAAACTACAAGTTCAGCTTTTGCTCCCTGGAATAAAATTGGCTACAATATTTCACGTAGCTTCACACTACATTCCTCAGTTAAGTCAGAGTGCTTTCTCAAGGAAAAAAATCAAGAAGTTAAAATTAGTAGCTTAAAAGGTGGAGAGTTTTTCTCATTCATGTTCTTATATTTTAATGTTAGATAACAGACATTAAGGCAGTTGCACAGCAGTAATTATGAGTAATTCAATTTATTTGAACAAACATTTATTAAGCACATAATGTACAGAGAAGATAGTGTGGGTCAATGAGTAGCAGGCTGGCTTTGGAGGCACTGAGACTTGGGGTCAGACCCTGCCTCGGATACACATTGACTAGGTGACTATGGGTAAGTCACTGAATCTTTCTGTGCCTCAGACAACTCCCTAACATGGTGAATCACTTCAGAGTTGCTGATCTCCATCAGTGAGAGACTTTTATCACATGGATGAAATAGTGGCTCTGCACAATAAATAAATAAATGCACAGAGTATGCACTAGGTGGTTGGGGAAAATATGCAGAAAAATAAGAATGAGTCTTGGTGTTGAATTATAGTGGGAAAAGCACTGGCTGTGAATCAGGAGATCTGAGCTTAGAATCCTTACCTTTTTTTTTTTTACTGCAATAAAAGTCCCTCACTGATGGAGATCAGCAACTCTTAGGTGATTCTCCATCTTAGAGTAGAACATTATAAGTTTACAACGGAACTACAAACAATGCACTGAGTGGGACTGGGGCAAGGAAAGATCATTTTGGGCAGGAAGTACAGGAATCAGGGACTAGGAAAGACTGAGGATTTGAATTGGATCATGAAAGGTTAGAATTTCGACAATAAAAACAATTAGTGCAAATAGCCCAGACATATTTGGTTAGAGGTTTTTAAGCTGTTGTATACCCCTAAAATTTTCCTGAGGTCACACAGTCAAGGGCGGAATACAATAAGTTCCGTATATGCTAAATTACATTATTTATGGCCTATTTGCTTACACCAATTCATCATGTTGAAACTCACTCTCAACTTAAAATTCCCTCTTAGCAATCACTGACATGGTCCTAGGCCCAGCCAAATGAAGAAAATTGTGAAATGGTCCTGAAAAACATATCCTGATGTGGAGGAACTGAAGCTTCGGTTACTGTTATTATGATATGCACAAAGCGCAAACACCATAACTGTCTGCATTCATAGATTACTAAAATCAGCAAAATGCTAGAAGTGATTCTTGAGCCATGGCTCAGCCATTGATGGGATGAGACTAATTTCTTCAAAGAAACAGACGATTTGTCCTTTGAAGGTGGAGGGCTCTGGGTTTGATGGGGAAGGAAAAATGTGCTGAACTACTGCTGAGAGTATGAACAACCAAAGAGGGCTGTTGGACATGTCCCAGTAGCTTCTTGGGCCCATCTAGGTTATAGATTCTAAACTGAGATTTTCTTAGGCTGTAATAGCCAGGGAATAAATATAAGATATGGCTATAAAATCATGTGACTGATTTTAAACATACTTCCTCCATCGAATGTTGTCCCTTTCAAAACTGTTCTTCCAGGTGACTACACATTTGTGTCAGTCATGTTGAAGAATTATACATATTCTTTTGTCGTTTGAGAGTGGATTTAATTTTTTGAAATCAGCCAAAAGTCATTTGAATTCTAATAAATAAGATAGTTGTTGAAGCTTGGAAACTTCTCTTTTTAAATTAAAAAAAAAAAGGTGTGAGTACATCAAGAGAATTATTTTCTTCCTGTGGCTTGTTAATTGTTCCTAAAAGCAATTCCAAAAGGTGATTTCCAGAAAAGTTTTGGGGAATGTCAGCATCATTGCTCGTGTAACTTTATAGTACAAGTTACAAGGAAACATCTGATCTGCTGATAACATTATCCTTGTCATCCTCATTTTCTTGCATTTATCTTTTTGTAGATAAATAAATGAGGGAAATACAAATAAATTAGCTGCTATTCTTCTTGTCTTTGGCATCATATTTGGAAGGTTCAGGCCCAAGACCCATCCAAAATCATTTAACATTTAACTTCTTCATGATTATGGGGGAGAATTGTTCAGAAATGCTGATGTTGGAACTCCTTTCACCAATGTAGATTGCAAATGTCTGTGACTTATTCTTCTCTCCTCACCTCTCCTCTCCTCCTCTTCCTCCTTTTCTTCCTCCTCCTCCTCCTTCTTCTTCTCTCTTCTCTCTCTCTCTCTCTCTCTCTCTCTCTCTCTCTCTCTTTCTCTCTCTCTCTCTCTGTCTTTTGTGTACGTAGGGTATCCTCAGTAGAATGTAAACTCCTTGAGAGTATAGGCATTTCATTTTTGTCTTTTGTCCTCAGCCCAGCTCAATGTTTAATAACTGCTTCCCCCTCCTCCCCCAAATGAATGAGTCAATATATCCTAGGATTGCCTGAGGCAGACAGAAAATAACTGACTTACCCAGGGTCATATAATACACATCAGAGTCAGGATTTGAAATCAGGTCTTCCTGACTCCAAGCACAAACACTCTCTCCACCATGCTGTGCTACCTCTGACATTTGCACATTGATATTTGTAGCTCACTTTTTAAAAATAATGATTTATGGCTTAAAAATCGGCTCCTCTCACAAGTATCTCTAACTCCTCTTAATTCCGGTGCTTTCCTTCTTGTAATTATTTCCTAAAATAGCTTGTTTTGCATGTATTTGTTTGCATGTTGTCTCCCCCATTAGACTGTAAGCTCCTTGAGGGCAGAGAGTGTCTTTTGCCTCTTTTTGGGTCTCCAGCACTTAGCAAAGTGCCTGGCACATAGCAGGCACTTAATAGGTGTTTCAAATTGTATTGAATTGAAAGAAGTGTGCATTGCAAATATTATCTGCCTTATTTTTACAAATGAGGAAACTGAGGCTTAGACAAATTAAATGACAATCAGCATCACAGAATGAGTATCTGTTGGATATTCATTGGAAATGGGATATGACTGTAGTGGTTCCATTGATCTTTATACTATATCACAACCCTTAGTATTTTTTTCCTTAGCACAAGTATATGATATATAGATAGTATTTAGTTTCATGTTGTTAGGTTGCCACAGTGGTGTAGAGGAAAGAGTCCTGGCTTAAGAATCAGAAGACACGGATTCTAATCCCAATGCTGGCTATGGGATCTTGGGCAGGTGACTTTAACCTCTCTGGGCCTCAGTTTCTTCCTTTGTAAAATAAGTGATTTGGTCTAGATGATCTCTAAGGTTGTTTCTAGTTCTAATGTTTTATGGTTTTAATATATCCTTCTTTGGGCACTTGTAACATCTATTTAGCTTCCTCTTTATTTTCTTCCCCTTCAAAGGTATTCAGGAGTCTCCAGTACCAAATGGCCATTCCCTCCCAGGCAGAGATTTCCTTCGGAAACAGATGCGGGGAGACCTTTTCACCCAGCAGCAATTAGAAGTGTTGGATCGAGTCTTTGAGAGACAACATTATTCTGACATATTTACAACCACGGAGCCCATCAAACCAGAGCAGGTACTGTCATTAATTCTCACTGAATTCCATGTGCATTATTATTGTTATTGTAAAATGTACATATATTCTCCACTGGTTGCCTAAATACTCTGATGGGGAACTGTCAAGAAATTACTATGTAAGTTCTCATCAATAGAAGATGGGGAAAAGTCTCTGAAAAGTGTTTTCTTTCTCAATAAAGTGATGTTCCTAGAAAAAAAAGGAAAATCGTTGTTTGTGGGGCGCGCCCTCTTCTTCCATGCGCTTCGTAGAGGAGTTCCTCGGGACTCAGGACTTTGGCTCCACTGCTTCCCCTCTGTTTCTAGTGCTAATGAAAGGGAGTGACTGATTTTGCTTCTTGAATTCTTTTGGGATGTTTGTTGAGCAGGCTCATTCTGTCTGTGTTCCTGGTGATGAGGAGGTAAAGTTATGGTGTGGGCTATTATTTTTACGTGCTACATCTCGAGCATCAGAATCCAGGGGTTCAGTTTCTCAGACCCCTACGTGGATTTGTCCCAGAAGATTCAAGTGGATGACTTAATCCTCTTTGTGAGAGCACTAGAAGGGTATTAAGCCAACCTCTTCTCATTCGTTAGGCTAAATGACCTTTCTGAGCGGTGTTTTTCACAAGAAGTGGCCTGAAGGGATGGATAGAATAGGAATGTAAAGATGCTTTTGGTTTACCTGAGAGGATATCTGGGGTCTGGACGAGGATGAGGGACATATTTGCTTATTAGATGAGAACTATTGCTAAATATACAACAATACCTAACATTTGTAACATTTCACAGTTTTCAAAGTGTTTTTATATCTAGTATCTCCTTTGATACTTACAGCAACCTTGTAAGGCAGTCAGTTATTCAGTAAACATTTATTAGGGACCTACTATGTGCCAGGTAACATGCTAAGTACTGGGGATACAAAGAAATGGAAAAGACAGCTCTGGCTCTCAAGGAGCTCACAGTCCAATGCGGGGAGAAAACATTTAAACAACCCCGTGCAAATAAGACACAGAAAAGATAAACTGAAAGGATTCAATATAGGGCAGGAACTAATGTTAAATGGGATTGGGAAACAGCTTCTTGTAGAAAGTGGGATTTTAGCTGGGACATGAAGGGAGCCAGTAGGGAGAGATGAAGAGGGAGAGAATTTCTGGCATAAGGGACAGCCAGTGAAAATGCCCGGAGTCAGGAGATGTCTCACTGGAACAACAAGGAGCCCAGTGTCAGTAGACCAGAGTAAAATGTGAGAAGACTAGAAAGGAAGGAGGGGGCCAGGTGACAAGGGGTTTTGAAAGTCATACAAAGGAATTTATAGTTGATCCTGCAGGTGATAGGGATAGAGTTTATTGAAGGAGGAGGGGGTGACACAGGCAGACAGAAAATTTAGGAAGATCAATTTGACAGTTGAGTGGAGGTTGGGTTGTAGTGGTGAGAGACTTGCAGCAGGCAGAACAACTAGTGGGCTTGTACAATAGTCCAGGCATGAGGTCTGTACCAAGGAGAAGTGGCAGATCAGCAATTATTTTCCTATTTAGAGATGAGAAAGGTGAGGCTCAGGTGGGTCGTTAATTGGTTAAAAAAAGTCATAAGGCTAGTTAGCAGCATGACTGGGACTAGATCTCAGGTCTTCCAGCTCCAACCTAGAACAATACCCTTCTTTCTATACTACCCATCTAATATTGAATAATGATAGCAACGCCATGTACTTGGCTAGTGTTTACCTTTTCATAGTGCTTTTATTTCTATTGTTGCCTGGTAATTTCTAACCTTATAGTTCAACTTGCAGCAAAACCAATTGGAAAAGGTCATCCGTGAATCAAAATGGAGATGGGGCCATATCCTTCTCTGGTAAAACCAGATAGATGTTAAAAATAAGATACAAGTGGTACACATTATAGAGGAAGGTACAGAGCGAAAGAGAAACTAATGCCAATGTAGTCTCCGACCTACACAGTTCAAGGATCCATGACATATGGTGGCTCTTTCCACTGTGGCTGATCCCAGTTTCTCCTAGCCTTAGGAAATAGATCATCAAGTTGCTGTGGCCAAAAACGTTCACCGTGGTGTGGCCAATATACATACCTATTTTGTATCACTTTATACTTAACCTTCTGGTGACAAGGTTGTCCTGAGCGAGGTTGGTTCTGAGACATATGTGATCACCAGATCCATGTTTGAAGCCTTTTCAGGTTGGTAGCATCTGTTGGAGTTTGAGTTTTACTGGTATAGCTTTTGAGGACACAGGGTCACCTCCATGCCATCATCAACACTGATTATGCACTTTTGTGGAGGAAGCTATAAGCTACAAGACATGAAATAGACAGAAAACTGTAATAGTGCTACCTGATGTAACACAGTAAGTGCGGAGAGAAATCGTGGCAGTGAAATACCTATTTCATCAGGCCTGGTGTCTATCGTGGAACCTAAATGAATCATACAAGGAATTTAACAATGATCTACACCAGGGGTAGGGCACCTGCAGCCTCGAGGCCACATGTGGCCCTCTAGGTCCTCAAGTGCAGCCCTTCACAGAAGATTGGATTAAGTCAAAGGGCTGCACTTGAGGTTCCCCACCCCTGACCCCCTCCCACACACACATCATAGGTTCTCAGGAAATAGCTTCAGGTTCTATCACTGAGGGACTGTTTGCTTAAGGAAAAGGTATCACTTTGCCCTAATTAAGGGTTCATCAACAGTAAGCTATGTGTTTTGTTCTAACTATTCCCATCTTTTCTTTTGGTTTCCGTATTGGTTGGGTAATCCCAGTGTCTGACCAAAAGCAGATCTCAGATTGTCCTGGATTGGCTGGTCTCCTTCATGTCACTTCTGACTCCCCTTGCAGGGTTTTCAGAATTAAAATCCTGGCTTTAATCCCACTGCAGTTTAGAAAGTGAGAAGAGAGGGGATGTCTATCATTCCTAATTTTGATGAGGAGGGTGATTTTAATACATTATGCCAGGGAAACAGCCTTTCACAGTGTGATAACTGTCTTGAACTTCCAGAGGGCTTTGGTTCATTAGTCTTATACTAAAGTGTAGATTGTTTCATCTGCAAAGTGAGCTCTTTAGAGATAAAGAAATCACAGATTCTATGAATTACCATTTCTCTGTCTGTCTTCTCCACAGTCACTCATATTCCCATCTATATGAGCATGTAACAAATATGAGGCTGAAAGTTGGTGTCTGAGTCCATTTGGAGGCCTGGTGGATAGAGGTCTGGTTTTAGTGTCAGGAAGATCAGAATTTAAATCCTGTCTCAGACATTTATGAGCTGTGTGACCCTGGGCTAGTCACTTAACTGCTGTTTGCCTTAGTTTCTTTGTCTGTAAAAAAAGGGATAATAATAGCACCTACTTTGCAGGGTTGCTGTGAGAATCAACTGAGATGACATATGTAAGGCATTTTGTAAACCTTTGAGCCCTATATAAATGTTAGCTATTACTATAGCTATTATTATTTGAAAGATGCCACATTCTTACTGGGCTAGTCTGACCTACTTGTACCAATCTATATACTATAATAATAATACTTTGTGTTGCATAGGTTTTTGGTAAGTAGCTTTAGGTCTGTCATTGAGAGGTGGTATGTCATAGTGGATTGCTAGCTGGTCTTGGAGCCAAGAAGATCTGCATTCAAATCTTGCCTCTAACACATAATATGAGGGCATGGACAAGTCACTTAACCTCACAGTGCCCTAGGCAACTCTCTAAGACTGTAACTAAAAGAGGAGTTACATTGGTGGAGGGACTTTTTATACTGGGGGGTTCCAATTCCAATGTAATCACATCTGGACCAAAAAAATAAGGATATAAATTTAAGAATTCATAAAATAATAACATGCTTTTAAAAAATAAATTTTTACCTAATATTGGGAATATTTAGTCTTCAGAGGAAAAACTTTAGGTGGGACATGGTAACTGTCCAAATACGTAGAAATGAGGATTTGATTTCTGAGTGGCTGCAGAGAACAAAACTAGGAATGGGTGGGAAAGTAGCAGGGGACAAATTCTAACTGGATGTAGGGATTGGATCAGAGCTGTTCAAAACTGCGATGGTGTTCCTTCAAAGGTCATGAGTGACCTGCTCTTGGAGGTTTTCTGGCAAAGGTGAGATGGCTGCTTTTTGGAGATGTCATGGAAGGGATTGATGTTCAGGGAGCTGAACTTTTGGTTTTTTTAGGCAATTGGGGTTAAGTGACTTGCCCGGAGTCACACAGCTAGCAAGTGTCAAGTGTCTGGGCTGAGTCTGGATTTGAAATCAGGTCCTCCTGACTCCAAGGCAGGTGCTCTATCCACTGGGCCACCTAGCTGCCCCTTAATCACTTCTAATTATCCTTCCAACTCTTAGATTCTGTGATTTAGTGGAAGAATTTTCATATAGACTGCCTCACTTCCTGCTCATCACATCCCTATGAAATAGGGCAAATGCTGTTAGCTCCATTTTACAATTGGAGAAATGGAGGAACCAGGTGATTTAATTTATCTCAGCAAAAGATTGGACTTAGAATCCAGGTATCTTGACTTCTATTCTAGTAGGATTTTTTTCCCCCTTTCTCTATAGCTTGTGGGGGCAGTTAGATGGCATAGTGGATAGCACGCTGGGCCTGGAGTCAGGAAGACTTATCTTTGTGAGTTCAAATTTGGCCTTCAGACACTTACTAGCTGTGTGACCCTGGGCAAGTCACTTAACTCTGTTTGCCTCAGTTTCCTCATTTATAAAATAAACTGGAGAAGGAAATGGCAAACCATTCCAGTGTATCTGCCAAGAAAACCCCAGATGGGGTCACAGAAAGTTGGATACAACTGAAAAATGACTTGACAACAAAAACAGTACTTATTCATTTCCTAGAGCAAGTATAAATTGTGAGGAGCTTCCTTGGTTGGCCTATTAGAATCAAGAGGCCAGTCAGTATGAGGAGGGAGGATCTTTGCAGTACAGCATACAGAGAAGGAAAGCATGCTACCATGATCATCATTAAGAGTTAAGAATCAGGCCCTGCTAGGAAGTTGATCATAGAAAGTCTCCTAATCTGATTTTAGTAGATAGAAATATAGGTGGAGGAGCGGTTAAAAAAAAGATCTCTCTTTGCACTAGGTGGCACAATGGATAGAGCACTGGGCCTGGACTCAGGAAGTCCTGAGTTCAAATCCAGCTTCAGACACTATAGCTGTGTGACTCTGGGAACAAGTTATTTAACCTCTGTTTGCATCCAATCACATAACTGTGAAATGAGGATAATAATTGCACCTATCTCTCAGATTGTTGTGAGCATCATACGATAGTTTGTAGAGCTCTTAACATAATGCCTGGCACATAGTAGGCATTTCATAAATGCTCGTTCTCTTTACACCTTTAGTTTACAAATCCTGATGTATTTGCCCTTCTTTGCATCTCCTCCTTGCCCTGGAAAGATGGTCCTGAGTCTGTATAAATGTTTCATACTAGAAATTCTCTTGGTTCCCTGCTTTCCTCCAAAATCATCCCTTCGTACAGAATCACAGTAGATTATACTGAGTTCCCAAGCAGAACCTTGTTACAAATTAATTTCTATACCTTCAGTCTTGAAAAAAAAAATCATTCTCCTTTACTGACCATTTTTCTCACCTACTGACCAACTTCTTAGCCACCTTGTTTTTATGGCTTTCCATATGGATTTCCAAAAGTATAATCTTTGGAATTTATCAAGAAGGAGCTAACAAAGGTTCTCACCTATTGGGCCATGGCTAATCTGACAGAAGTATCATTTCTTCACCTTCATTCTTAGGAATGACATTCATTCATTCATTGGAATTATTAGTTTAATGTCTACTATGTAGACTGGAGGATTTGCAAAGATAAATAAGACAGTTTCCTGCCTTCAAAGTGCTTATAATCTAGTAGGGGAGATAAGACCTACAAACAATGTAAGTATGAAACAACTTAGAATATAAGCACAAAATAAGAGCATGCTATGATATCCACTGGGAGAGATCTACTTTTAATTTTTATAAGTTTGGAGATAGAGTAAGTGAGAAAGAACTCAGATATTGCTAAAGGGTTATTCAATGGCTTAGGTTCTAGCCTGAAGCCTTAGGTTTGGTTGGGACCTTGTTTTGAAAAATCCCACATCATTATTCCCACAGAGCAACATGGGGTGGGTAACTTCTTTAACATCTCTAGTAGGTTTCAGAGAACACTAGTATAGTGTGTATAGTACTGTCCTTGGAGTAAATCAATCACTCAATCAATCGATCAACTTGAACATTTAAGTACTTACTGTGTGACAGCCACTATTCTAGGCACTGGGAATATTGGGAAAAGAAATTAGTCGTAGCTGAGTTGGACCAGAGTTATCCCAATAGTAATAAGAACAAGAATAGCTCACATTTACATAGTGATTTACGTCAATTAAGAGCTTTGCATACATTGTCTCATCTGTTCCCTCAACAACCTTCTGAAGTGGGTGCTATTATTACCATTTTACAGAGGAGGAAATAGGCTGAGAGAGGTTAAGGAATTTTCTTAGGGTCACACAGTTAGTAAATGTTTAAGGTCAGCCTCAAACCTAGTTCTCCCTGACTCTAAGCCTGACACCGGCATCGTTTTATCCAAGTAAGTGAAGCAGCATTTATGTTACCATTAAAAAAATTCTTGTTACAAATATTGGGTCATTTGTCAGCTATAAGCAAGTGTTTTTCCATTATCTGTAGATATTCTTAAATGGTAGGTTAACCAACCGTTCCCCCCCACCAGTTTATCACCAAAAGAACTTTGCTTGAAAATCCGTAGTTAATTTTTTTATGATGTGTAAGAAATGTATCTTTCAGGGGGCAGTAGATAAGCCCCCAGGTTTGTTAGAGAATAGGTATCATAGAATTTAGAGCTTGGAGGGACCCTAGGAAAAAAAATGAAGTCCAATAACCTCATTTGCAAGATGAAAAAACTGAGGGCCAGAGAGGAGATGTCAGAGCCATCACAAACCTGATGTAGTTGGAGCTGTGACCCAGGTCACCAATGTGGGGAAGGTGCTGCCTTCTTGGGAAACCACTGCTCTGTGCCTCCTTTCAAAGTGAGGCCTCCACTGGCCCACGCTGATGCCTGGTACAACTTCCCCTGGGTCTATCTCTTGGGGCCTGCCTTTCCAACCCATGAGGGTATGGGCTAAGCTTTAAAATAATAAAAATGAGCTAGCATTTATTTAGAGCTTTAAGGTCTGCAAAATGTTTCAGAAACAGGGAAAGGAAGAGGAAGTGAAAAAACATTTTCTAAGTATCTACCATGTGCCAGGCATTATTTCCTCTTCCCAACAATCCCTTGAGGTAGGTACTATTATTATCCTAGTTTGAGGAAACTGAAGCAGATGAAGTTAAGTGACTTCCCAGGGTCACATAGCTAGTAAATGTCTGAGGTTGGATTTGAACTCAGATCTTCCTGACTCCAGGCCTAGCACTTAGACTTAGCTCTCTACAGTAGAGGTGTCACATGTACCCTCTGGCCCTCAACAAGATTCAAATGTAATTGGGAAATATTTTATAAAATAAGTAAAAATATAATTTGTTGTTGTTCAGTTGTTTCAGTGGTGTCCAACTTTTTGTGATCCCATTTGGGGTTTTCTTGGCCAACATACTGGCATGGTTTGCCATTTCCTTCTCCAGCTCATTTTACAGATGAGGAAACTGAGTCAAACAGGGTTAAGTGACTGGCTAGTAAGTATCTGAGGACAGATCTGAACTCAGGAAGATGAATCTTCCTGACTGCAGGCCCAGCACTCTATCTACTGTGCTGCCTAGCTGCCCCCAAAATGTAATACAACATAAATAATGTTAATTTGTGGTTTTCTAAGCCAGTATGCTGCCTATCCACTTCTGTCTGAGTTTGACACCACTGGCTTATAGGATGAATTGCTCCTTCTTCTGCACCTATCTCTGGTCAAACTACCCTCTGCTATTACTAACTCTACCTTATTCT